>NC_136267.1:143937968-144461346 GCF_964187855.1 Myxine glutinosa
AGGCTCACGTACTTGATATTTGGCACAGGACATGGCCATTGAGCCTGGCACGAACATGGCTGACTAAAAATTTATTTCATAATATGTTTTTACCATATTTTATCTCAGCGCGAAATGTTATGACCGGAATCTGACCGGAAGCAGAGCAGCGCGCTGATTCGCTCAGAGCGATCACGTGATGTTCGTTGACGCCATTAACTCAGTTACGCGTTCGCACGTACTTCAGAGCGATTGCGTTTTTGCCGGGTACTTCTGCATGATTAGCATTTAGCATGATTTAGCATGTTTCACATAGATTTGTTTCAGCGAGCAGAAGTACCCGGCAATTGTACGAATAAATATATCGATAGTGCCGTGTAGGGCGGAGTGATGCCGCTGTGGGAGGGACCGAGCGAGGTCGCTGTGGGCGGGCCCGGGCGAGATCGCTGTGGGCGGGGCCGAGCGAGGCAGCTATGGGTTGGGGCCGAGAGAGGTTGCTGTTGGGGCGGGGCCGAGCGAGGTCTGCGTTATTGCGTTGCCGACTTGCCGTTGCCGTTGCCTGGTATAAAAAGATGGTGCCTTGATGCTCTCTGCGTCAAGATACGGACTTGATGTCCGTATCTTTACAACAGACATTCCAATGATGATGATGATGATAAATGTAATACCACTCAAGGAAGGCCCACAACTCAAGAGAGTGTAAAAAACAATAAAATGAACAAAAATGCGGGGAAGAGAAGCAACCACTCAGAAGAATGACAGAAAATCAGTTTCCCTTAAATGTACCGTGTTCACCAACTAGCACGACCAGAATACAGGACACCAAAAATAATTTCCCTTACACATATCGTGTCCACCAACCAGCAAGACCATTACCACTTACCTCTGGATCAAACTGTATTGCAAATATTCAAACGGTTTTTACATGCTGCCGTCTCCTAGCAACCAATGAAATTTTTCAAAAATATTGTAGCTTCACTTTTTCACGGAGTATGAGCGTTCTATATATTTTCAATTCAGTGCGCCCGACTCGCTGACGTACTTGATTTGTGGCATAGACATGGCCATTGGGCCTTCACGGTGTAATTTGTGCGAGGCTTTTGTCCGAGTGAGCTTGAGTCGAGAGGGCGAATGTACGGGTTGGGAATGTACGGGTCTCCCTTCCCCCGCCCGGCAACGCCGGTACTGGAGGGCGTCACAGGATCGGTGAGTCTCCAAAATCCGCTTCGTGCTGTTGCGAAGATTCAGGACGATGTCGCGATTGTTGTGCTGCTCTCCGACCATGAGAACTGCAACGTCATTGTTGACTGGCCCTCCCCCTCCCCTCCCCCTCCCCTCCCCCTCCCCTCCCCCCTCCCACCTCCCCCTCCCCTCCCCCCTCCCCCCCTCCCCCTCCCCTCCCCCCTCCCCTCCCCACTCCCCTCTCCCCTCCCCTCCCCCTCCCCTCCCCCTCCCCTCCCCCCCTCCCACCTCCCCCTCCGCTCCCCCCTCCCCCCTCCCCCTCCCTCCCGCACCCCCTCCCCCCTCTTCTCCCTCACGTTTATACACGGAATGCCGGGTACTTCCCCCCCCCCCTCTTCTCCCCTCCCCCCCTCTTCTCCCCTCCCCCCCCCCTCTTCTCCCCTCCCCCCCCTCTTCTCCCCTCCCCCCCTCTCCTCCCCTCCCCCCCTCTCCTCCCCTCCCCCCCGTTCCACTCCCCTCATCTTCCCCCTCCCCTCCCCTCCCCCGCCCGGCAATGCCGGGTACTTCTGCTAGTATGTATATATAATATATATATATATATATATATATATATATATATATTATATATATATATATACAGTCATACATACATACATACAGACATACATACATACATACATACATACATAATCACAAACACTTGCTCCATTATGTAAAGATTTATCTATTAAAATGTCACCTCGGCAACTCGTCATACTTCAAAAGATATTGTAATGATAACTGCTCTGGTGGTTTATCGCTGCACATGCACATGTACATTAATGAGCATGTGAATTTTTCTTTTAAAGATGTGTCCTCTTTACTTTCATTTTTGCCGCATTTGAATAATCATAGTAGTGTATCCATGTAGGTACCATTTTCAAAAAATACACAATTGACAAACCTCATATGTTAGTGGGGGGGCCAATGTTTTCCCGTTGAATTCAAATGTTAATTTGTGGACACTGGTTGGGTTGTCTTTAGGGATGATAGAAGTTGTAGAAAAAATATGTCTCCATTTTTTTCAAGTTCTTTATAGCGGCCATTTTGGATTATCAAAATGGCGTTTGTTGAAAACCGAAATTGTCATTATCTTGGCTTCTAAATGACCTAGAGTGTTAATTTTGGTGTCCAAATGTACATATTTGCGGATACTTAATCCAATAAACACACATTTATACACCTACATATGATCAAAAGGGTTCTTATGGCAGCCATCTTGGATTTTCACGCACTTATGCCAACACATATATATATTTTTTTCCATCATTTTCACTTCTAAATCACATAAAGGCTGGACTTTAGTGTTCAAATGTACACTTATAATGTCTTTGTGCAATATTTTTAGTTGGCAGTGTTCATTGTTACATTGAAGGATCTCCATCCTCCTCATCATCAGTGTTATCGATTCCCATGGGGCGCTCCTGACCCGTGTTACCACACACCTCTTCATCTGCCCCACACATACACATCTCAGAACAGTTGAGATGCTGAGACCTGCATGAGCAGTGAGACATGCATTGGGTCTTCTTGCAGTTACATTTGATTAGATGTGTGATGGCAGCTGGGGCTGGAGGGTCCTTGGTTGTGATGGGCACCAGCTGATCTCCTTCTGCTCTCCATCCATGTTCTGTTGGTTGTGGAAGCTGGGGGTCCGGTACATCAGCCTGATGCCACACCATGGCCTGGAAATGTGCACGAGCAATGGCTTCATGTAAAGCTCCCCGTGTTGGTGGCAGCTTCTGTGCCTCTAGCTGTTTCTTGGTAAACAGTCTCCACCTCAGCTTGCCCACATCCACAACTGTAGTACGAGGCTCATACAGCTGGCATACAAATGCCTCAATGTCACTTTCTGTGTCAGCTCTCAGCTCCTCAGAGGCCCCAAGGTCATGAAACGCAGATACCACCTCAACAGAGCACCTATTGAGGGCTTGCCAACATGTGAGCTTTCCCTTGCCGGCAAACCGACCAGTCTGGTCTGCTCCCGTGAATGCATGGAATCCTGGTAGGGCTGCAGCCTTCCTGACACCAAGTTCATGTACTATTGGTTCCAGTGAGATTTGCCTCTTCTTGTTCCCCACACCCGTGATGAAGTATGTGTCTTTGCATAGTTCATGGTACCGGTGGAGTGCTAGGATGAATACATCAGTATCAGGTGACTGAATGTACAGCTGTGTTGCACCTCTTCGGACGGCATCTAGACTGTGAAGAAAGATCCTCGTATCAGCCTCCTCCTGGGAGCTACGGAGATGCTGTACATCCATGCAGTTGGAGAAGACATCCTGCCTTGAAGTGACGATGAAGACCTTGGTAGTCCCCTCAAAGTGACACAGAGCTTTCTTTGCCAGATAGACAGTTAGCTCATCTTTGGTGTTGGTGTGTGACAGGAACTGTTTTGCTGTCAGTTTCCCAATCGGGGTGCTGTCTTGAACGTGGTAAGCAGTGGGCGGCTTGCCACCTTGGCGCCTCTCCCGTGTGGCCTCTTTCAGTGAATTTGGCAGATCATATCGGTCAAACACGAGGTGGACTTCATCATACCCGTTGGTCTTGCAGTCCAGTGTTGCATTGAAATGGCCAGCCCACTGGGCACATGTTTTGACCCATTGTGGCTTACCCATTGCTTGCACTAATGCCATGCCGTCTATGACAGTCACCTTCTTGGGAGGGGGTGGAGTATGTTCAGGATTGTCGTCGTCTGGCTGCTGACCAGTGCCAGTTGACTTCTTGGGTAGATCTTCTAGGATGCCCATGAGCTTGCTTTTGTCTGTGCATGGTAGTAGTGTCCCAGCCATTGCAAAGAGGGTTCGTGGAAGCGCGGTGAATTCATATTGACCTATGGCATCCTTCAAGTTGATCTCTGGTCGTGAGCGGGCCACGATCAGCATGCGCGCAAACAGTGACCTGTCGTCTTTCAGCTCTACAACCTTGTCTGCCAGTTTGTGCTTCACAGCTTTCCTGGCACTCTTCCACATCTTCAGTTTGACCTTTCCCATTCTGGCCCAAAGGTTGATTTCATTTGTGTTGATGCGCTCTGCAACAAACGTGTTATACGCTTTCTGACCAATCTCATCTTGGTTGCAGACATCCTTCTGTACTTCAGCTGGCATCACCACCTTGGTGATGATAGTCGTCAGGTCTTCACCCTCATGCGTCATGGGATTCATGGACTCTCTGATCACATTCTTCAGTCGACGAATGCTGTCTTCCTGCCGAGCCCAGACTGTGGTTGATAGGTCGTGGTGCTCCTTGCGTGTAGCTGATTGTGAGCCAGCCATCTGACGGGCTTCTTCAGCAAGCCTACTCAGCTCTGGTGCTGTCAGAAAGAACCTTTCGCGGGCACTGGCATTCTGGGTAATGCCCACAATACCCCCTGTCACCTTCATGATCCTGTTGATGTGCTCCAGTGCATGGTCCACACCTACAGCACAGAAGGGGATTTCATTCTTATGGACACTGAAGTTCCCATCCATGAACTCTTGGTAGATCCCTGGATCTGTCATCTTCAGGGCCTTCATCTCTGCAAGGTACCGGGGAGTCAGCCTGGCATATTTCTGTTTGTCATGTGCAAAGAAGTATATGCACATCTCATCCAGTGAAGACAGGTGAAGCTCAAATTGTCCATCACGGGTGGCACGGATGAATGTGTATATCAGCATTATCCACTTGTGGTTGCTGCCTTCTTCAACAGCTTTCTTCAGCTGTTTACCTGCGTTGAACGTGCATACAACATGTACACTTTCCTTAGTGACCTCTTGACAGAAGAAACAAAGGTCTCTGTTGAATGGAGTTGATGATGAACGTGTGAAGCGAAGAGTCTCGTCTTGCGTAGAACCTGAGGTACTTGCAGCGGCAGGTGCAGAAGAAGGACGTCCACACCTCTTATGAAGATGCTGGGTGTCGCCATGTTCGCAGGCTTTCTGGTGGCGAACTCTAGCACGCTCCAGGTGAGCAGTGTTGCATGTAGATCCATAACATGCCCGGTGCCACTTTGCTTTATTGTTCCTCAAGTCAGTGGCAGTGAAACAGCTTAATCGTTCGCTGATCTGTTTGAAGTCGGCATCACCATATCGTGCCCTCTCCTGGATGAACTGGAGAAACTTTGCATATGAGCCCAGTGCTGGCTCAGTCACTAGTGCACCTTGGGGATCCTGGCACTGAATGCAAAGTGTGAAATCAGTTTCTTTCTTGGTTTTCTTGCTTTTTGGCTCCATCATAGCTCAGGGTCACGAATCTGGAACATACAAATAACAAATAACAATTAAGATAGATGTGCATTAAGTTAGATTTTGGACACTGGTTCGGCTGTGCCATAAAAACCTATTTTTATCCCTTGTAGGTTATTAAAGAAGGTTTCATTCAATTCTCTATCCCCAAAAATGTACAACTGGACACCAGAATCGAAACTCTAGGTCATTTAGAAGCCAAGATAATGGAATTTTACGTTTTTGACATCCGCCATTTTGAAAATCCAAAATGGCCGCCATAAAGAACTTGAAACAATTGGAGACATATTTTTTCTAGAACTTATATCATCCCTAAAGACAGCCCAACCAGTGTCCAAAAATTAACAAGCAATTTCACCGGGCATTTCAATCTGCTACATTGGCCCCCCCACTATGTAGGTCACGGACTGGTCAAATTACGTGTGTAAATTCACGATTTTAATCATGACTTTATTAAAGACAGAATTTTCCATCAAACATACAATTTTTTGACCAATAATTATCCAAAAATAGATTCAGCACCTTCAGATACATGGATTTGTCCCATTTCGTGTGGTATGCAATGTTAAAACAACAAGCAATAGAGAATGGTCATTTTTGCATAAATTAGCATAATTAAACCAAATATCGTTGAAGAATGCTCTTTTATGATTTGGAAACAATCACTGCAGGACTCGGCACCTTCAGTTATGCTAATTAGTTTGATTCTAGGTGGTATATTCAATTTACCTATGTAATTTCACAAAAAGAATGTATTTTTCATAAATTTGCATAATTTAGCCAAATACCATGAAAACGTGCAATTTTATGACCTGTTACAATTTGGAGACCTTGATATTCAGATTATTCATTATATGATATATTCAGATTCAGGTTACTGGAGAGAACCTTGATATTCAGATTCAGCACCCAAAATTACACAAGGAAGCACATTTTCTGGTGGTAAGAAAAGGTGACCCAAAAAATGCAAAAATGGGGCTAATTTTCCAGGTCACCCCGAGATGAAAAGGCTCCGATCAAAGCTTGATCCCGTTAGCATGTTGTGTATATGCAAAAGGCACCAAAATCAGCCTTTGGCTTATTTCTTATGAGGCCTACAAACATTTGTCTTTGATCATGATCCGATCTTTATCTTTGACTTTTACTTGTCGGCACAAGCTTTTTATATGCTCAAGTAATCTCTGTTATTCGTCCCCTACCGGTGCACACCGGAGGGGACGATAGGTTTGCACTCCGTCCCTCCGTCCGTCTGTCAGTCCGTCATGTAAAGAACAGTTTTCTGGACTTTTCTTCTAAACTCTTAATGCTAATGATTTCAAACTTGGTACATGGTTTCCTAATGATAAGTTACAGATCAAGTTCGAAATTCACGACGTTTCGATCATTTTTGACAAAGTTATGGCACTTTGAACTTATTTCCCCAACAGTTTTCCGGACGACAGACTGCCGGTAGGGGACATGTATTTCAGCGCAATACTTAGAATGCTTGTTCGTCCCCTACCGGTGTACACCGGAGGGGACTATAGGTTTGCACGCCGTCCCTCCGTCTGTCAGTCCGTCAGTCTGTCAGGCTGTCAGTCTGTCCGTCTGTCAGTCTGTCAGTCCGTCACGCAAAGAACAGTTTTCCGGACGTTTTTTCTAAACGCTTAATGCTAATGCTTTCCAACTTGGCACATGGTTTCCTCATGATAAGTTACAGATCAAGTTCGAACTTCACGACGTTTCGATAATTTTTGACAAAGTTATGGCACTTTGAACTTTGGGAATTCTGATAATTCTTAACTCAATTCCATTTTAAGTTTTAATTTCCTTTAAAAAAGATTTTCTCTGCAATAATAGGACCGATTGAAATCAAATTTTCACCGGAGGGGGGACTCGGTCTGCAGAATATTTTAATGGTAATTATGACGTCACAGGTCACGTGGTTCGGCCGCCTTATTGTTTTTCATGAAAACACAAAAACCCCTTTTTCTCTGCAACGGCTGAACAGATCAAGGCCAAACTTTGCAGGCAGAATCGCATACCAATGACGAACAAAAAAGTCAGTGAGCATGACGTCATGCGTCACATGGTTTCAGAGTTATGACGTTTTTAAGCATGAACCTTTAAAACCGAGCTCCTCCATCATTTTTGATCCAATCGAGGGGAAACTTCACCGATCTGTTCAGCATGTCAGTCTACTAAAATGTCGTTTTGGAATTTGCGATAGGGCACGTGGTTTGGCAGATATCGTTAATTAAACGAAAATATTTTTAAAATGGATATCTCTTGTTTATTCTAGAGTTCTCCTCAAGCCGCACTGCGCGCCCTCAGCCTCGTCTGCAAACGTCAAAAGCGCGACACAGCACGTGCTTTCGGGCGGGGCGGAGCCGAGCCGAGCAACATATATATACACATCGATCATCGATCATTGATCGTGAACCGGAAAATATAATAAATTACTGATATTTAGCGCCTCGAAAGGTTCTTTATCAACAACTTATTTTCTCGTGCTTCTGCTGACCTGTCTACAAGGTGTATAAATCGAAGTCCCGAGTGCGAATCACAGGTGAGCCCGTCCTGAGGTAATTAGCGATTGGGAACGATTCAGAACCTGTGGGTAAATAACCCTTGGTAATTTCCCCAACAGTTTTCCGGATGACAGACTGCCGGTAGGGGACATGTATTGCAGCGCAATACTCAGAATGCTTGTTAATGAAGGGTTATATTTTCATCCACCGAGGATGAAGCAGCAATTTTCATTGACTGACAGTTATATTGACTTTTTGGCCCTGGGTGTTTATGTCAGAAACTGTTCTGCGTTGTTTGGATCCTCGGTTTCCACACTCGTCACCTCTCCTGAACTTCTGCAAATATACCCCGTCTCTGGTCTCTCTTTATCTTTCCATTTTGCAATCTTTTCAATACTCCTTTGCAGGTCTAGTCCACTAAACTGCCAGTTTTACCCCTTTCCCAACCCCATCTTTCCTCCCTCTGTTGGCTACTGGCTCCCGACATACTCCCATAAACAATACAAAAGACACCACACTACTGTCCCTCCACACCTCTCAGCTGTCATCTCCTACTCCACACCTCACCCCTTATAACAGCTTTACCACCACCTTTATTAGTCCCCTACCAGTGTACACCGGAGGGGACTATAGGTTTGCACCCCGTCCCTCCGTCTGTCAGTCTGTCCGTCTGTCTGTCAGTCCGTCACGCAAAGAACAGTTTTCCGGACGTTTTTTTCTAAACTCTTAATGCTAATGATTTCAAACATGGTACATGGTTTCCTTATGATAAGCTACAGATCAAGTTTGAACTTCACGACGTTTCGATCATTTTTGACAAAGTTATGGCACTTTGACCTTTGGTAATTTCCCCAATAGTTTTCCGGACGAAAGACTGCCGGTAGGGGACGTGTATTGCAGCGCAATACTCAGAATGCTTGTTCTATATGCTTCCTCTGCTACATTGCTTACTCCCATCTATGCAACTGTCCCTCATTCACCGTTACCTTTGGTTCTCCCGCATCAGTTCCCTCCACGAAACCGGTACCTGCCCCGACCTTAAAATCCCATCGGGATGTCGATACATTTCTTCGACATTCTGCTTTTGAAGCCTTTCTTCCTCGAGCTCTCACCTCGATTTATCCTGACCCGTTGCCCTTCTCCTCCATCCAGTGACTTTGATCAGTGGACCCTTTGTCTCAGAGATTCAGATTACCTTGGTATTGTGAGACATTAATGCAAACAACGATTGATGGTGGTGATGTCTGTAAGCCTTCATGTTTTTGGCATTATTCTGCCTGTTTTGTATTTCCTAAGTAAAAAGCAAACCTTATTCCTGCTTTTTCTCACACGTGTATGCAAATGGATTATCTTCCTCCTATCCAACCCCTTCCACCTGCTGTATCTTTGCCCCTTCTGTATGCTCATCTGTTCTCTACTGTGTGGCTCCTTTTGTCCACGTGTGCTGCTTTATCTGTATGTTTGTCTATTTCCCACGAGGCACTACTTGCATTGCAACGACAGATGTGACAGCGATGAATTTTCCTGGCTACATGAAGTTGTATGCCATTGAGCTCATTTTATCACTATTTTTTGATGATGTGAAGGCCTCGGCATCAAATCAATAATCAAAACCTTTTCCCCCTGCACTTGTCAAGAAAGGTGCAAAATCTTTAATGATACAAAATGAAATGAGTAATACCAGCATTGTTTTGATATCACGTGCTCATATTTATCATTCGGCGTTGTCTCGTCCTGTTGGCCCAAACTATGGTCTCAAAGCACATGTATGTCCCAAGTAATCTTTCGTTAAAGGCAATTACTTTGCAAAGCACAAGCTCTTATTCTCAGGGGGTTGTTCTTGTGGCATTCCAAAAATTATACAACTTCACTTCAGCTTCATCAATATAATATTTAAAGAATGATTTTATCACCCTCCTTAGAGATTGTGGAAGTGCAGTCATCCCCACAGTACATAATAATTGGTAGCCTTTGAGTGGGCATCCTCGGTGGCTTGAAGGCTTCAGTAGTCAAATACAGTGTTCGCTGGCATCACTTTTGCACCAGATCAAGGGGAGGCATATTGCAGCCATTCCTGAAGGTTATTAAGGAGGAACATAACAGGCTAACAGGCATAACAGGCTGCAACATAACAAAATGTGAAAAAAGTGAAGGGGTCTGAATACTTTCTGAATGCACTGTATCTATAAACTGTCATCCTGGTGCTTCGCATGCAAGGTGATACATCAATGTGTGTCTCATCCCTTGGATAAACGTTGAACCGGGCATCGTCTACTCGCATTAGTTGGTGGGTTTTTAAGATCCCACGGTGGCTTTCTGAGGAGTAGGGGAGTCATCTCCAGCAGCATGACCAGACTCCAAATTCCAGCTCCAACCTACAGGGTACATTGCATCAGCGGCACAGCCACGCCCACAGCAAATGATGCTACCTGCACCCAATTGCTGCATATAAGATGATTTGAGTTCCCTTTCAATTAACTTTGTCACAGGAGGAGGCCATTAGGCCTAATAAAGTCTTTTGGTTGTTTGCCTGTGCTCTATTGTTTTTTTTATTTAAGCTGAGCCGAAAGCAAGGAAGCAGCACGTACCATTTTAAAAGACTTTGGTATGACCCAACTCGGGTTCTAATGAACCACCGACCTCCCAGACTGAAAGTGAAGGCCATTACTCCACCGAGGCTGGTGGTAAAGTAAGAAGAAGTAGAGGTAGGTGAGCAATTGCCAGCACATTGAACAAATTTAAAATTCTTGCTACTAACCTACAAGGGGCTGTGCACTGATGCTCACCTGCAGCTAAAATTTTGAATAGCAGGTGCAATGGCAACCATACAGAGCCAATGGGTCAAATGGAAATGTCCAGTGTTGAACCTTTTGTCAACTCTTCTTGGAGAACCTGATGATTTTGGAGTGACCTTTGAGAAAACTATGCACGAAACAAACTTTTGGACAAATTTATTTTGGACAAAGTTAGCTCTGTCGTTGCATCACTAGCGCTGATATTTTGTCTGAATCTTGCTGTTACTCCTCCCTCAGAGCCCGCAGTGAGTCAGTGTGACAATGTGAGTGGTCGAGACAGTGTGCATTTCTTTTCCAAATACTGCTGAACTGGGGTTTTTTGGAAGTGCAAATAAGATGATTTGTGCTCTGAAGTGTTCCAATATACAATTCCATTGCAATAAGAGAAAAGTTTTAAAAGCTGCATAACAACAAACAAACAAACAAACATTGAATCGAAAGTTTACCGTCGTTGATGCACCGTCTTTTACACCACCTTGTATAACACGTTAAACCAGAACGGCACTCAGTGGAGAGCATACCTCCGCCAGGTGAACAGTTTACGTTTTGTATCCCAGAGCAGACCAGAAAATCACAATACAGAATCACATTTAATCAAAATCATCCGTCCACAACTTTTTGAGATATCCTGCGATGTATCGTTTTTGGTCCCATCTCCCAATGGTGAAGAATCACTTTAAAAATTCTACTATCCGGATCGAGATCCGGATCTTCACCAAAATCTAATCATTTCGTCGGTGTCACATACGCTACCTCTCCGCCAAATTTCATTCCAATCCGTCCACAACCTTTTGAGATATTTTGTTCACAAACGGACAGACAGACCGGGGTGAAAACATAACCTCCATCCATCTTTGGTGGCGGAGGTAATTAGTTATTCGTGCATGGTGTTTGTCTACTTTATGACATCCCTTAAAACAGTAATTTTCCTATTTGGAATGATTTTCAATTTCATTTGACTGTCACACAGGCAGACAGACTAAAACAATTACCTTGTCTGTGCGCATGCATGCTCGGGACGAGAATCCATACAATTTGCCAAATTCAGAGCCAAAGTACTGCTAAACTGCAGGTTCTTGTTCCGATTCATGTTCTGCGGTGTTCAATATATAAAGTTCAATTGAAATAGTAGTTCCTGGATCATAGAGTGTCGTCTGTAGACAAAGTAAACCACAATTTCATAACCCTGCTTTGCACCACGACCATGGGGTAGGGTAAAAACTTAGGGTAAAAAGGGTAAACCTAGCTTAGGGTAAAAACTTAGGATAAAAAGGGTAAAATCCTTGGGGTAAAAACCTAGCTGGCTCCTTAATAACCTTCAGGAATGGCTGCAATATGCCTCCCCTTGATCTGGTGCAAAAGTGATGCCAGCGAACACTGTATTTGACTACTGAAGCCTTCAAGCCACCGAGGATTCCCACTCAAAGGCTACCAATGATTATTATGTACTGTGGGGATGACTGCACTCCCACAATCTCTAAGGAGGGTGATAAAATCATTATTTAAATATTATGCACACATATGTTTAACACAATATTTCTGAGTCAATAACTGATTTTCCTACTGCTGATATTTGTAATTAATGTCATTTATATTTGCAAACTGTGGTTTTGACTCTAACCAAAAATGTACTATTGGAAATATCTACGGTATGTGTTCGTGATAAAAAGAAGCATTCTGCGATGCTGTGGCATGGAGTGCATTTCAATGAATGCAATAAAACCTCACAGTTTTATTTTGTGCTGTTTTACAATGTCTTGCTACTTTACTGCAGTTTGTTCCGTGTCCAAATGCAGTGTGCTCTATTCCCACCATGGTCATTCTTCCATAACTTGGGCAGTCTTCGGAACATTATACCATTAATATCCAGATGAGATTGCAATGTTTTATTATCCCTTTTTGTATGCATAATTTTAACTTGGAATTATAATTCCCTGGATTGAAATATTTGGAAAAGGCCAATCCTGATTCACTCAAATAGTTATTCCAGAAGGGGTTGTGCATCTCAGTAATAATATAATAAGAGTATGCGTTCTCTTCCAAGGAACTTTGATGAAAGAGGAGGTTTTTTTCGGCCTGTCAAAGCCTGTGCTGTTTTTACCAACTTGTAGTTGTTTGTCCTCACTCTATCTTTTTTAATTAGCAAGGAAGCAGGTCGTACCTTTTAAAGTTTTTAGTATAACTCGGCTGGGGTTCGAACCGCAGACCTTCCAGACTCAGAGCGGATGCCCTCACCCATTGCATCACCGAGACATGGTAAAACCCAATGATTTGGATTTCCATGGGTTCATTGTTTGAATCCTCGGAACGCAGACATCTCGTCGTTCAATCTTGTCCCAATAAAAATGGCCATTGCCATTGTCAGATTTTTCAATGTGTTTCAGTGAGATAAATGAGTCTTCTCCACCCGGCCTGGCGTGCATGCCACCTGATGTGATTGAAGTTCAACCATCGTTTCATTAAGGCCTGGTCACATCTGAAGGGTGGATATTGGGTGGTTTATATGCCCACTCATCAGACTCGGTGGAGTAATGGTTAGAGTACTCACTTGGAGGTCGGTGGATCAAAACCCCGGCCGAGTCGTACCAAATACTTTTACAATGGTGTGTGCTGCTTCCTTGCTTGATGCTCAGCATTTAAAGGATGGAACATGGACAAACAATGTTGGAAAGGCCTGTGGTAAACCATCCGGTATAACCCTCGTCAAGAAACTGCTTCGGCAGCACCAACGCTCTGTAAATAGTGTGACGCATCAAATGGAAATATGCTTACTATGAGCCAGACCTAGCAAAGATTGTACACAAATTGGCAGGCATTTGATACCCTTTCAACTCGGTTTAGCCCATTTGTGCCCCTCGGCTCCTTTCTCCTCACTTTTAGCTCCTAATTCTTCCTGTGTCTCCTTTTTCTCTGTCAACCCACTCTCTTCCCTCTCTCTCTCTTTGATTATCTTCCTTTCATCAAGTTCATATTTCAGAATCTATCGTCCCTTCTATCTGCCTCCTTCCACCCATGGGCAGGTACATAAATGGTTCCTAATGGCTTGAATCTAGTGAAGTCTTGGAAATGTATTGTGTCCACACCTCATGTTCTCTTTTCTATTCTTAAAAATTGAAAATTGAAAACAACCTTCAAAAACAACAACACAGAACAACAACAGAACACTAGGCTGGATTAAGAAACGGAAGCAGATCATTGGTTCAATAACGTTTGTTCAGCTGGGCACACCCCGAGACGATTCCTTCGTGCAAGTTCCAGGCAACTTGCTTCGATGTCGCTTGGGTTTGCCTTGTAATCACATGTATGTTGCATGGTACTCACCCGCAAATAACCTCTTTCACCTGCGAGTTGCCTCTCGATTGTCAGTGGGTAGGGGGACATGCTCTATTCTTCAGTTGAATCCTACAGAGATTGAGCAAACTTGTCGACATCACCTCCATGTTGCTCACAAGATCCACGCAGGATTTCCGCTTATTTGAAACCGCTTCAATTCAAGGTGAGTTGGTTAGTTTGGTTGTCCGTTTATGAGCAGGTGAATTCCGTCCATTTTTAGCTCACCTGGAACGAAGTTCAGGGGAGCTTATGCGATGGCGCGTTGTCCATCCATCGGTCTGTCAGTCCGTCCGTTCATCTGTCAGTCCGTAAACACTTGAAACCGTCAGTCCGTAAAACATTGCCCCTATGTTTCAATTTAAGTTGAAACATTTTATTTGCCCCCGTTGGACTTGGTCATGCTCTACTCTTTCTAGATGTTGGAAGAGTCAACTAGATGTCGGACTTGGCCCAAAACGGGGGCTTATGGATTTGGTCTTGTCCGTCCGTCCGTGTGTCCATGCGTCCGCAACCATATCTCAGAGATGTATGGACCGATTTTGTTCATACATGGCAGAAAGACAATACATGACGGTATACATATGCACATCATTTTGTTTCGTGATGTGATCAAAGGTGGCTGACTGGCAGCCATTTTAGTGGTATAAAACCTGATGTTGAATACGTCCTCAACCATTTCTCAGACATGCATTTGCCGATGTTGTTCAAACTTGGCACACAGATAATGAATTATTGCTTACATGTGCACGTCATTTGTTTTCGAGAACAGATCCAAGTTGGCCGACTGGTGGCCATGTTGTCACTTAAACTGCTCTCCCCTCTGGAATACTGCTCTCCCCTCTGGGCTGGTGCTCCTGCCTCACACCTAGCTCGCCTTCACGCTGTTGAAACCAAAGCATTCAGAATCATTGGAATCTCCCGCGATGAAGCTAACTCCAAGGGCCTCTCACTCACTCACCGCAGGCAGGTTGGTGGTCTTTCCGTCTTCTACCGACTCCTCTCTGGCCTTGCCCCCCCCCCCCCCAGCTCTCTCTGGGCTCTGTCCTGCAAATATTCCTACAGGTCGCACAAGATCTGCCTGCAACCCTCTTATGGTTAAACTGCCAAAATCAAGACGCTCTGCTCACCTTCACTCCTTCATTCCTCTTTTCTCCCGCCTCTGGAACAAACTCTCTCACTCTCTTCAATCCCACTCCACCCTCTAAGTCTTTAAAACAGCTGTTCACCACCATCTCTTATCTTCCCCCATCCAAAACCTTGATCTTTTCTACCCCCGCTAATTTCACCCCAATTCCACTTTTTTGAAATACCAACTTCTGTCCAGGAAGTCCTTGGTGTCCTTGTGTTTTATACTTCTCCCTCCCCCCCCCCCCCTTCCCATGCCTCCTCCCCCCGGGCCCTCTCCCTTCCACACATCTCCCTGCTCTCGGATGTTGTGTTTGTGTGCTTCCCCTTCTCTCCCCATCTTGTCTTCCGCTCCCTCTTTTTGGGTATTTTGTTTGTCTGGTTGATTTGTTTGTGAAGTAAATGTTAGCTCTTTCACGAGCCTCGATTCAGTATACAAAAAAAAAAAAAAAAAAAAAAAAAAAAGTATCCCTATCCATTTCTCGGACATGCATGGACCGATTTTCTTCAAACTTGGCACAAAGACAATACATGAGTATACATATGGAGAAAATTTTGTTTTGTCACCCGACCAAAGATGGCCTCCTGACAGCCTTTAACTCCATAGAGCAAAATTACTAAAACCATGGCGGGGGGCTATGACATTTTGTCTTTTTCTTCTTGTTTAAATTGGGTGAATACTTTTTTATCCAAGAGAAAAATGATTTTGCATTTTCCTGAAGACCACCTGGGGTTCACACTCATTTCCTGTCCCTAGCCAACATCACATGCATGTGTTATAATCCTTGAATTATCGCCTGTGATTTGCACAGCCTAATTTATTGTGAATCTCAGACTGTGTTGTCTGGCCAGATTTACTCAACAGGAACAAAGTGCATTAGTATGCCTTCTGGTGATTTAAATTGCAGCAAAATTTTGGCGACTACTGTAAATTAGAAGTTCGTTTCAGTTGACGAAGCGAGGATCTGGAGTAAATTGGTTTCTTGCAATTAATGTGAGATTGATTCATTGATTAAGTGGGTAAAGTTGCCAATTAAACATCAATAGTGTGTCTTAATTCCCCAAGCGAAATAGCGCGGGCACTCACACCTGGACATTGAGGATTTCATGTCACCTTTCATGAACGACATGTCTTTTGACAGCAATTTGATTTCCTGTGGTTGAGCATAGGACTGACGGCACTTTGCCACAATGAAACCATTCCAGGGCCGTTGTCCCCAGTGAACGTCTTTCTTTGATATGATGATGAATTCCAGAATTTGTCAATTCGGTTTGATTGAGGTTTTTATTGCCTCCGCCACTGAAGTTGGATGGAGGTTATGTCTTCACCCCTGTCTGTCTGTCTGTCTGTTTGTTTGTTACTTGGCAAATTTTTTTTTTTTAACAAGCACACTACATGACCAAAAGTGTGTGGACACCCGAACATCGAGCATCTCATTCCAAAATTATGGGCATTAATATGGAGTTGGTCCCCCCCTTTGCTGCTATAACAGCCTCCACTCCACTGAAAAGGCTTTCCACTAGATGTTGGAACATTGCTGCGGAGATTTGCTTCCATTCAGCCACAAGAGCATTCGTGAGGTCGGGCACTGATGTTGGGCGATTAGGCATGGCTCGCTGTCGGCGTTCCAATTCATCCCAAAGGTGTTCGATGGGGTTGAGGTCAGGGCTCTGTGCAGGCCAGTCAAGTTCTTCCACACCAATCTCGACAAACCATTTCTGTATGGACCTCGCTTTGTGCACGGGGGCATTGTCATGCTGCAACAGGAAAGGTTATTCCCCAAACTGTTGCCACAAAGTTGGATGCACACAATCGTCTAGCCTCTAGAATGTCATTGTATGCTGTAGCATTAATATTTCCCTTCACTGGAACTAAGGGGCCTAGCCCGAATCAGGAAAAACAGCCCCAGACCATTGTTCCTCCTCCACCTCACTTTACAGTTGGCACTATGCATTTGGGCGGATAGCGTTCTCCTGGCATCCGCCAAACCCAGAATCGTCCGTCAGAATACCAGATGGTGAAGCGTGATTCATCACTCCAGAGAACATGTTTCCCCTGCTCCAGAGCCCAATGGTGGCGAGCTTTACACCACTCCAGCCGACGCTTGGCATTGCACATGGTAATCTTAGGCTTGTGTGCGGCTGCTCGGCCATGGAAACCCACCATTTCATGAAGCTCCCGATGAACAGTTGTTTCGCTGACGTTGCTTCCAGAGGCAGTTTGGAACTCGGTAGTGAGTGTTGCAGCCGAGTACAGACGATTTTTACGCGCTACGTGCTTCAGCACTCGGCGGTCCCATTCTGTGAGCGTGTGTGGCCTACCACTTCGCAGCTGAGCTGTTGTTGCTCCTAGACGTTTCCACTTCACAATAACAGCACTTTCAGTTGACCGGGGCAGCTCTATTAGGGCAGAAATCAGACGAACTGACTTGTTGGAAAGGTGGCATCCTATGGCGGTGCCACGTTGAAAGTCACTGAGCTCTTCAGTATGACCCATTCTACTGAGATCAACATCAGCCAAAAGGTCAACCACTTTTCAAATTTTTAAAATCCTCAATTTTTATCCAATTGACTTGAAATTTTAATATGATTTTCATATCAGCTTATTGAATTCAACCACCAACTATTTTTAACATCAACATAGGCCAAAAGGTCAACATAGGCCGAAATTCTAAAATTGTCAATTTTCATCCGATTAACTTAAAATTTGAAGACGATTTGCATATCAGGTCACTGAATTCAACCACCAATTATTTTTGAGGTCAAAAGGATTCTCTACTGAGTGCCATTCTACTTTCTTTTCTTTTGCCAAGTGTCGCTCTATGAGTGATTTTTCATTTGTTTATTTGTCTGTGAAGAAGGTATCTCAAAAAGTTGTGGACGGATTCGGACGAAATTTGGTGGAGAGGTAGTGTATGTGGCAAGGAAGAAATTCTTAGAATTTGGGGAAGATCTGGATCTAGATCCAGATACTCGAATTTTTAAGTGATTCTTTGCCATGGAGAGATAGGGCCAAAAACGATATGTAGCAGGATATCTCAAAAAGTTGTGGACGAATTATGACAAAACTTGGTTGATGAATTTGAATAAGTGACAAGAACAAGCCGATTAGCCGATTCAGGTCCGAATCCAGATCTGGCCTATCAGTGGATAGAAAACATAGACTGTTCTGCCTGGCGGAGATATGCTCTCTACCGAGTCCCCTTTTAGTTTTGGTCTGTTTCGTCACATTCCTGATTGGTCAATCAAAGAATATGTAAATTGTAATTTCATAGATTACGTATTGGGCAATTCAAACGAGATGTCTTGCTTTGCTTCCTGTTAACATGCATGCTATGATGTGTATGTATCATGCAATATGGCTGCCCTGTAAGCAGGTTGCCCTGGAAGCCCTGTCTTTTATGCTGATTTCCTCTTCTTTATGATGCCTGACGTTTGAAACGTGTTCAACAATGATGCTCTAAACGTTGAGCTTGCACAGCCACCCCAGTCCCCCCGACCACTTTCCCTTCCCCTCCAGGCTCAAAGAAGCAGTCGACTTTGGAGAGAGCTCTCTTTGTTTGTTCCATTGTGACGTTAGGTTGTTGGGGCGTCACACCAGCATTTATCCTTCATGATGTTTCTGTGGTCATTTGGCATCTGGTGGTGCAATCTCTTTGGCTGTAATCCTGGCGGGAATTTTACTTCGGCCCAGTGTAGTGGCACGCAATGACCTTCAAAAAGCAACTTGGGATTTCTCACGTCCGCAAGAGATAGCTGATAAGATTGCTGGCTTAATGACTCTGAACGGACAGGTAATCCAACTCTCTGCCTGGGAATCACAGGTTTTTGTCGACAAAATCCCTGCCATAACCCCCTCCACCCTCTCCCATCCCTGGGCCTTATCTTTTTGAAAAGCCACTGCAGAGTCTTTTACCAAAGAACTTCAATGCAGGAGGAGGTCTTTAAGGCCATTAAGACTACCTAATGGTTGCCAATTTGTGGTTGTTTGTCCATGCTCTGTCTTTTTAAATGTTGAATGTCAAGCAAGGAAGCAGCACGTTTTTAAGTCTTTGGTATGTTTCGGACAGGATACGATCCACCAACCTCCCAAACAGACAACTATTTGAGACAACTCAAATAAAAGCACACTACCTTTGAGTTACCTCCTCGTAAAGTATGGCCACCTGTTTTTCTTTTATTATGTGACCATTTTATTATATTACTTTATTATTTTATTTGAACTTTAAAAAAATAGATGTTTTAGGAGCTACATCGTGGAAGAGCTCGGACACGGAACAAATCAGGACACGAGATTTATTATTTATTAATTTATTTTATTTATCATTTAATTGCCTAGCCAAGGTGATTTCAAGGTGATTAGACATGGAAGGTGGGTTCAACATTTATAACCAAGGACGAAACCATTTCATTGTTTTATTTGCCGGACAAAGGTCAGGGCCATGGCTTCAGGTTAATTTTTTTTCTGTTTAACAGTTTGATTTAAATGCCAAAGAGTTCATTTAGTTACTGCTAAACCATTTACGTTCAAACAATTGCTGGGAGCCACCAGGAAACAAATTAAATTTTGGTGGATTTAGGTCGTCAAGGTCACATTCAACATGCCGCAAAATGTCTACTTAAAAGGCTATAACTGATTGTTTTACCTGTGACATGTCACAGGTATACAAGTGCTTCACTTTGCTCTTTTGTTGTTGTTGTTATTGTTGAGGGGTTAGATTTTTTTAAATGAAAGGTCGGACAGCTGCTCGACCACGCCTACATCTGGCGCTTTACTCCACCCACCATAGCACAGAGACAAAATGATATGGCCGCCATCTTGGTTTTCTGGTGGGCCTAACACATTCGGCCTGTAGGCCTCTTATGATTATACACTGCCTGGGTTTGTTGCATCAGATTTTCATTGGCTTTGTTTGGGTCGAGTGTTCATCACGATGTGGGACCCGAAAAATCTAATCATATGTCGAATAATAGTATGGCTTAATCGAGCCTGTCAGAACGCACGGTGAAGTGTTGAGATAATTTTTTAATAGCGCATTAAATGTGTGTTTCCCCGCTGTTCATCTTTGAAGAGTCCTTCAAATGCGCGTTTCCAAATTGGCCCGTTACTGGATTTTGTCGCAGGTTGTGACCACAGTGTGATCATCCTTGTTTTTGAACGAATCAACTGATGCAACTTGGTGGAGGCATTAAGCATTCGGCAGAGATGTTATTGTATAATTTTGTGAATGTGGGTTACAATGCAGCACCTCAGTTGATGATGAAACTGTACAACACTATTTACGATCAAATTCCCACATTAAATGTATTTGCATGCTATGATTATTAATTACTACATCAAAGCACTGGTGGTGGTTTGTTGAAGCACCCAAATGTGAACTGTGCGGCCAGGCAGTGTCAAGTATTTTCTGACGGGGGTCTAATAAAAACGCTAATAGCGCCACAAGAACGGTTATCGTTATCACACGTATATAATTGTCTCTGTTTGAACTAGAATGGCACTCAGTAGAGAGCATACCTCCGCCTGATGAACAGTTTACTTTTGTATCCCATTGATAGGCCGGATCTGGATTCGGACCTGAACCAAAATCTAATCGGCTTGTTCTTGTCACCGAACCAACTCATTCACCAAGTTTATTCATAACTTTGTCCATAACGTTTTTAAATATCATGTTATATATCGCTTTTCATGGCAGAGGATGATGTGGTTGCGCTTGAAAGTGGTTGGATGTCAATGAAAGATAGTCTGTTGGGAGCCGTTGGTGCGGTATGTGGATGGACAAAAGGACCACCGAGGGACTTGGAAACATGGTGGTGGGATGATGAAGTTGGAAAGAGGATTGACAAGAAGAGGAAGAAGTTCAAGGAGTGGCAGAAGGCGAAGGGTACGAAAGCAGAACATGAAAGTTATAAGGCAGCCAATAAGGCTGCAAAGAAAGATGTAGCAAAGGTGCAGGAGGCATGTAGGAAAATGTTCGGAGAACGCTTGGATTCGGAAGAGGGTCAGAGAGCGGTATTCAGGATTGCAAAGCAGATAGCAAAATAGAGATGCGATGTGATGGGGGTGAGTTGCTTGAAGGATGAAGTGGGACAAATCGTTGTGGACCCAGATGGAATTAAAGGAAGATGGAAGAGATGTATGGAAATGCTGTTGAATGCAGAGAATGAATGGGATAGCAACATAGAGAGTAACCCAGTTTTAGGACCGGCAGAGAAGATAACTGAGAAGGAACTTGAGGAAGCGATAAAAGCAATGAAGAGTAGAAAAGCAGGAGGGCTGGCGGGAGTTGTGGGAGATATGTTGAAGGCAGCGGGAAGTTGGGGTGTGAAGAGAATGACAGAGATCTGTAATCTGGTGGTGAAAGAAGGCCGCATTCCAATGGATTGGGAACTGAGTACCCTCGTCCCTCTATACAAGGGGAAAGGTGACCCTCTGGAGTGTGGCTCGTACCGAGCGATAAAGTTATTGGAGCATGGAATGAAGGTATTGGAAAGGGTGTTGAAGAGGAGGATAAGGAAGAAAGTGAAGATCGACGAAATGCAGTTTGGATTTATTCCAGGAAGAGGAACGACAGATGCGCTTTTTATTGTAAGGCAGTTGCAGGAGAAGTAAATGGAGAAGAGGGTCAATATTAAGTCCACTACTATTTGTAGCTGTGATGGATGTGCTGGCTCGGAATGTAAAGGAGGGTTTACCGTGCGTGTTGTTGTATGCAGATGATCTGGTGTTGATTGCGGAAAGTATGGATGGACTGAAGGAGAAGATGTACAAGTGTAAGGAATGTATGGAGACAAAAGGTCTGAAGGTGAATATCAGAAAAACGAAGGTGATGGCAGGTGGTAAAGCATGTGGTGAGGTGGAAAGATCTGGGAAGTGGCCGTGTGCTGTGTGCAGGAATGGTGTCGGAGTGAACTCCATTCAATGTACAATGTGCGCTGAGTGGGTTCATCAAAAATGTAGTGGTCTGAGAGGGTCATTAACCAGTGTGGCAGCTACATTCAAGTGTAAGGTGTGCACAGAGGGAGCTGCAGATGGAGGAAATGTTGAGTTGGATCTTGGAGACGGCATGAAGCTGGAAGGTGTGAAAACATTTTGCTGCCTCGGAGACATGCTGAATGGAGAAGGTGGATCAGACTCGGCAGCGGTTGCTCGAGTGAGAAGTGCATGGAAGAAGTTTCGGGAACTGAGTGGCGTGCTGACGAGGAGGGGAGTGTCGTTGAAGCTGAAGGGAAAGGTGTATGCTGCATGTGTGAGAAGTGTTATGATTTATGGGAGTGAGACATGGGTAATTAATGTAGAGCAGCAACGAAGGCTGGAAAGGGTGGAAATGTGAATGGTTCGGTGAATGTGCGGAGTATCGTTGAGAGAGAGGAAGACAAATGATGAATTGGGAAAGATGATGGGAATAGAGCCTGTGATGGATGCTGTGAAGAGAAACAGGTTGAGATGGTTTGGTCATGTGTTGAAGGATGAAAGTGACTGGTTGAGAAGAGTGATGGAAATGAATGTAGAAGGAAGTAGAGGATGGGGAAGACCGAGAAAGACTTGGCCAAAGGTGGTGGTAGAAGAAATGCGGGCAAAGGGGTTAACAAGGGGAGATGCAGAAAATAGGACAAAATGGAGAAGATTATCATGGGGCCCGCAAGGCTAACCACCGCTCTAGCAGGGAAAATGGCCTTAAAATGCCTGTTGTGTTGTGTTGTGTATCGCTTTTCACCCGATCTCTCAATGGTGAAGAATCACTTATATATTAAATACATTTTGTAGCCGAAACCATATTCAGGTCTTCACCAAAATCGTATCTGTTTGTCCTTTTCACACACACACAGCCTGTCCACCAAGTTTCGTCCAAATCCATTCACAACTTTTTGAGATATCCTGCTATATATTATTTTGGCCATATCACTCAATGGTGAAGAATCACTTATAAAATTCCAGTATCCGGATCCGAATCCGGATCTTCACCGAAATCTAATCATTTCGTCCTTGTCACATACGCTACATCTCTGCCAAATTTCGTCCCAATCCATCTGCAACTTATTGAGATGTCTTGTTCACAAACGGACAGACAAACGGACAGACAGGAGTGAAAACATTACCTCCTTCAACCTTTGGTCATGACAGGAGGTAACTAGTTCGCCACTCCGTAGAGCGCATACTCCCGCCGTGGGTTGCCGCTGCTGAGCCCTATCTTCCAATGGTAAAAAATCCTTCAAAAAATTCCTGGATCCGGAATAATATCCTGTGCTTCACCAAAAACTCATCAATTCTTCCTTATCCCAAGGGCAATCATCCCACCAACTTTCATCCAAATCTGTTCAGAACTTTTCCAGATATCTTGTTCACAAACACACAAGCACACACACACCCACGCACGCACGCACGGACGGACGGACGGACGGACGGACGGACGGACACGATCGAATGCATTACTCCCTAGCGGGAGTAATAAAGTAGCTTCACATAAATGCCTAACAATTGTATCCGACACTGCAAGGCCGTGGTCAGTCATTTCATGAGCACCTGTCGCGTTCTTTCGAAAAATGTGTGGTTGTGGTTTTTTTTTTTTGGAGTGTCTTGTCCATGTGTGATCATGTCGTTCATATAACTTTTTAACACGACTTTTTAAAATGGAAATTGCCCGGAAAAAGGCCACTTTTGTCAGGAGCTAAGGGAAGGTTAGAAAAAGATAAACAAAATAAATAAATGAATAAAGAAAAAAACAAGTACACATACATTCAAAGTACACCGCCCCATGCCAAATAATTAAATATGCTGCAGCGCGGCATTGCCGGGGCGCCTCCGGCGCCCGGCAATACCGCAGTGCAGCTCATTGAGGCTGCATTGGGAGAGAGAGGTGTACACTAATTGATTGATTAATTGTATAATTAAAATCAATAAAAGATTATCACAAAATATTTTCATAATCAATTGGCTAATCGCATAACTAAACCACTAGTGCTTCATCCGAAGATGTATCTTTTAGAAATTTAATTAAATAAGTCATTTATAAAAAATTAAATAATTAATTGATTACTCAATAAATAATTAATCGATTAATCAATAAATAATTAATAGATGAAATGATTAATCAATAAATCAAAAATATCCTTGATAGCCACATCACTTGGTCACTCATGTCCAAATATTAGCTTCCCAGCTCAAAAGGTGCCTGAGATATTGGCCAAATGAGAAAGAAGATAAATAAATGATTAATAATGAAAATAAATAAATAATAATCATAAAAAAATTAAATTATTAATCAATTTGGTCAGAGAACACATAAACCACCACCATTTCATCAGAATCTGTAAGTAAAAAAAAAAAAATTTTTTTTGTCATTAATCAAATAATTAAATAATTACTCGATTAATTGATTAAGTAATTAATTAATAAATCAAAAATAGCCTTTGCAGCCAAATCACCTGGTCATTGGCATGTCCAAATATCAGCTTCCTAACTCAAAAGGTGCCTGAGTTAATGGTCAGAAGAGAAATGAAATTTAATTAATTAAATAAGTACTTAATTAATCGCTAATAATTAAATAACTCATCAATTAATTGATTAATCAAAAAACAAAAAATACC
This sequence comes from Myxine glutinosa, assembly GCF_964187855.1. Classification (NCBI taxonomy): domain Eukaryota; kingdom Metazoa; phylum Chordata; class Myxini; order Myxiniformes; family Myxinidae; genus Myxine; species Myxine glutinosa. The sequence goes on from NC_136267.1 coordinate 143,962,743, forward strand.
GTTTTTGACAAAGGACTTGCTCACTATTGTGCCGAAATTTCAGCTTCCTAGCTCAAAGGATGGCTGAGATATCGCCCGGACAACCAAGAAAGAAAGAAAGAAAGAAAACAAACAAGAAAGCAAGAAACCAGAGTGAAAACTGAGTACTCTCTTTCAGCGTGCGTCACTGCCGAGCCCCCTTTGGTGCCCGGCAATGACGATTTGCAATGCCTGGAGATGGCATAGGAAAGGAGCGGTGTACAATAACAAGAAAACATCCAAGACACAGGAAGTAGCAGAAGTCAGGTAAAATGTGATTAAACCTCAAAGATGTAGGAAGTAGGAATTTACATTCCTCCTGAAGCTGAGTCGATCGTAGAATAGTGATGTGTAAATTAGAGGTTGGTCCAAAAGTTTATTTGCCGAGATTTCTGTGTGTAATTTTGGTGGAATAATTTTACATTGGATATCATTGAGACGTCACTTGGAAAACCTTGTTTATTTGCAGGAAACCATAAAGTGCCATACCATAAAGTGCAATCGATGCGATGCGGAACGGTAGTCCAGTTGAGTTAAAAAGGGAGGTTTAGCAAAACTTTTTGATTAACACTATGGTCAATGATCATCATATTTAGCATTTGTTGTCTGTCCCACTTTCTTTATAAGAGTGTGATTCATGTTAAGGTGTAATCATGGAGCATTTATTTTGTTGATTTACAAATTGTTTGGTTGCATTTATTTGCCATGAGGAATAAACATGAGAAAATTTCGTAATGACAAACAAGTAGCTGGCATTGTGATTTTCTGTTTTTGATTATTCTTTTTGGAAAGCTCCACTGAAGATTTTCGTTTTGGGTATATCCCTCCTCAATGAGCACTTTTCAATCCATAATAAAAGCGATTTTGTCCCCCGCCCCTCCGACAAGGTCGGAGATTGGGACATAAAAATGAGCTCCGTCCAACTGACCGACCGATCATCCATACTTTATATGCAATATTTCAAAAACTGTTGAACATTTAGCTTTCATATTGCAGATATCTATTCCTCAAGACATTATCTCGACCTGATTAGATCAAGATGGTGATTGGCTGAATTATGTTGCCATGGTGACCATCTCGGTAACTTGGCTTGTTTATGCAATATTGCAAAAACCTTTTAATATTTAGCTTTCATATTATCTGTGTTTCATATTACACAGATCTATTCCTCGTGACATTATCAAAACCTAATTAGATCACAGTAGTGATTGGTTGCATTATGTTGTCATGGCAACAATCTTGGTAACTTGGCTGGTGTATGCGATATTTCAAAAACCTTTCAGGATTTAGCCTTCATGTTAAACAGATTTATTTCTCATAACACCCAAAAGATTGGGGACTTAGAGTATCAGCTCCTGCTTTTTCAAATCGACTTGCAGTGATGACAGCACGAGGTCTTGCAAGTTGCTGCCATTTTTATCTCCAAGTTGAACCCCATAAGCAATTCATCATATCATGCATTAATAAAATTATTGTTTGGTTGTTTTTTTATTGTGCAGCGCAAATCCATGGTGTTTCAATATTCGAAGGATGAAGATGCTATATTGGCCGACCAAGACCAAGCCAGCATGTGCTGCAGCAACGTGGATATTTATGATAACTTAGAGGAAGAGGTAAGCACTTTGAGAATGTATGGAACACGCAAGTATTGCATTTGAATTAGTCAGAACAAGTCAGTCCTTTGGTAAAAGTGTGACAAAGAAGTTTAACATAGAAGAGTCCCCATTACGAGGCATTCTTATTGCACAAGAAAATTTAAGTAATTTAAGAAAAAACTTCCTGCAAAAGGTTTTGATTCGCTTGTTTTGCATTGCCATTTGAACGCTTGCCTCAATGCAGGATTGTAGGTTCTAATCCCATACATTGTGTTGATGTCCTGAAATCCTAGGTAAAAGTACGCTGATGTTTGCTAAGGTTTTTGTCTTGCATTGAATATGTGCGCAAGCTACTCCTTGAACCTTGTTCACTTTGGAAAACGGCTACGAGGTCCATCATGCCTGTGTTACGCCTTCAACGAATCACATCAATCATATACAGTTTGCCCTCAAGGGCATTGCCTCCTCTTATGACATGGCATCATGAAGAGGTTTTATTAATAAATCCTTTCTCTGACAATCCCTTGTCCTCTTCACCGGCAGTGCTAATGTTCAGGCAGGAATTTGTATTTTGTTCAGGGTGTTGGCAACAACACATATGTGACTACTTGGAGAAGGGGAGAGCAAGGCAAGAAACAACATATTTCTCAATAACAGCTGACCCTGAATTTGCTTCTGGCCAGATTATTTTAAATTCTGCATTTGTAGCTAAACCTTGTCAAAATTGATTTCTCCTCCAACAGAGCTCCCATAATTTCTTTTATACTGAGGGCTATGGGGACCACAACAATTACATGTGTTCTATTTTGATGATATGCTTGTTATTTCTCTACAGTCTTTTGATCACGTCCCATTTCCACGCATTCGTCTGTGTGATTATGATTAAGTGCATTTCAAGTGAGAGAATACAAATGAAAAATTAAAGTGAGTCAAATGACCACATTTCAAACTCGAACGACACTCGGTGGAGTACATACCTCCGCCAAGCTGAACAGTGTACGTTTTGTATCCCACTGATAGGTTGGATCTGGATTCAGGCCTGAACCAAAATCGAATCGGGTTGTTCTTGTAACCTAACCAACTCATCCATCTACTTTTGTCATAAACTGTCCACAACTTTATGAAATATCATGTTATTTATCGTTTTTTTTAGCGCTTTCACTCGATGTATGCCCTTTCACTCAATGGGGAAGAATCACTTGATTTTTTTTTTTTCTCGTGTCCGAATCCGGATGCGGATCTTCACCAAAATCGAATCTATTTGTCCTTGTCACAAACCAAACCTGTCCACCAAGTTTCGTCTGAATCCGTCCATACCTTTTTAAGATACGTTTTATATTGGTTTTAGCCTTATCACTCAATGGTGAGGAATCACTTAAAAACACGCTCTGATCCGGATCCAGATTCGAATCTTCACCGAAATTGAATAAGTTCTTCTTTGTCACAAACCCGTGCCCACCAAATTTCATCCGAATCCGTCAACAACCTTTTGAGATATCATGCTATACATCGGTTTTTGCCCTATTTCTCAATGGTGAAGAATCACTTAAACATTCTCAGATTCAGATCCGAATCTTCACCAAAATCAAATCATTTCGTCCGTGTCATATACCCAACATCACCACCAAATTTCGTCCGAATCCATCCACAACTTTTTGAGATATCCTAGTCACAAACAAACAGACAAACAAACGGGTGAAAATATAACCTCCATCCACTTTCAGTGGCGGAGGTAACTATAATGTCACTCGGTGGAGCATAGACAGTACTTCCACCAGGCTGAACAGTTTACGTTTTGTATCCCACTGATGGGCCAAATCTGAATCCAGACCTGAACCAAAATCGAATTGGCTTGTTGTCACCCACCCAACTCATCCACCTGATTTTATCCAAATCCGTCCATAACTTTTTGAGATAGTATAGTTTTTTGTATAGTTTTTGGCCCTATCTATCAATGGTGAAGAATCACTTTTAAAATTCCAGTATCCAGATTCGGATCTTCACCAAAATCAAATCATTTCGTCCGTGTCATATACCCAACATCACCACCAAATTTCGTCCGAATCCATCCACAACTTTTTGAGATATCCTAGTCACAAACAAACAGACAAACAAACATGGGTGAAAATATAACCTCCATCCACTTTCAGTGGCGGAGGTAACTATAATGTCACTCGGTGGAGCATAGACAGTACTTCCACCAGGCTGAACAGTTTACGTTTTGTATCCCACTGATGGGCCAAATCTGAATCCAGACCTGAACCAAAATCGAATTGGCTTGTTGTCACCCACCCAACTCATCCACCTGATTTTATCCAAATCCGTCCATAACTTTTTGAGATAGTATAGTTTTTTGTATAGTTTTTGGCCCTATCTATCAATGGTGAAGAATCACTTTTAAAATTCTAGTATCCAGATTCGGATCTTCACCAAAATCAAATCATTTCGTCCGTGTCATATACCCAACATCACCACCAAATTTCGTCCGAATCCATCCACAACTTTTTGAGATATCCTAGTCACAAACAAACAGACAAACAAACATGGGTGAAAATATAACCTCCATCCACTTTCAGTGGCGGAGGTAACTATAATGTCACTCGGTGGAGCATAGACAGTACTTCCACCAGGCTGAACAGTTTACGTTTTGTATCCCACTGATGGGCCAAATCTGAATCCAGACCTGAACCAAAATCGAATTGGCTTGTTGTCACCCACCCAACTCATCCACCTGATTTTATCCAAATCCGTCCATAACTTTTTGAGATAGTATAGTTTTTTGTATAGTTTTTGGCCCTATCTATCAATGGTGAAGAATCACTTTTAAAATTCTAGTATCCAGATTCGGATCTTCACCAAAATCGAATCAATTCGTCCTTGTCACACACCCAACCTGTCCGCAAAATGTTGTCCAAGTCCGTCCATAACTTTTTGAGATATCCCGCTCACAGACAAACATTGACAAACACAGACAGACATGGGTGATAACATATTAACATAACCTCTGTCCACCTTCAGTGGTGGAGATAATAATGTAAAATAAATATTTTTGTTAAGCACACAAGAAGAGTCTATAGTTGATAATAATATAGTTATTGTTTTTGACTGATAGCTCAACTGTAGACATTGAAAAAGACTTAATGAACCGCCTTTAGAGGCCATTTTTCACCGCAGAGCGGGGTTTGGCCTTTTTTGGCCATTTATGCAATTTTGCATATTTGCAAATATGCAAATAATTTGCAATTTTCAACAAGAACTTTACACCAAGAGTTCCTGGACATTTTGCCAGCAATAGATGGACAGTGCATGCTTCTGTCATAGTAAACAAACCCTGCCCATGACTGCATGACTTGAACCTTGAAATATCGCAAAAAAACAGTTCTTCCACCCAATAATAGGTATAGCAAATTGCATGGCTGTATCTCTGTTAGAGTATATAAAACCGACATGACAGTGAGATAAAATATGTAATCCATCCATGCGGCGATTGAAATCCAAGCCCTTGCTGTGTACAAGTTAATATTTCCCATCAGGAATCAAATTGGGTTTGATTGTGAGTAGATGTTCCCCAACAGTGCAGAAATATGTGGTCCCGTCCTTGTGCTTTTTTTTTTTTTTGTATACAAGATCGAGGCTCGTGAAAGAGCGAACATTAATCACACAGAAAGACAAACAGACACACAAAACAAGTAACATCGGGAGCGGTAGACAAGATGGGGAGAGAGGGGGAAGGACACAAACACAACATTTGAGAGCAGGGACCGAGAGACATGGAGACATCGAGAGAACTGTGGGAGGGAGAGGGCTTTGGGGGGAAGGCATGGGAAGGGGGGGGGGGGTGGGAGAGGTATAAAACATATGGACACTGCCAAGACTTCCAGGAAAGAAGTTGGAATTTCAAACAAGGTGGATCTGGGGTGAATTAGTGGGGGTAGAAAAGATCAAGGTTTTGGATGGGGGAAGATAAGAGATGGTGGTGAACAGCTGTTTTGAAGACCTGGAGGGAGGAGTGTGATTGAAGTGAGTGTGGGAGTTTGTTCCAGAGGCGGGAGAAAAGAGGAATGAAAGAGTGAAGGTGAGCAGAGAGCCGAGATTTCGGCAGTTTAACCATCAGAGGGTGGCTGGCAGATCTTGTGCGACCTGTAGGAATATTTGGGGGACAGAGCACAGAGAGAGCTGGGGGAGCAAGGCCGGAGAGGAGTCGGTAGAAGACAGAAAGACCACCTACCTGCCTGCAGTGAGTGAGTGAAAGGCCCTCAGAGATAGCTTCATCGCGGGAGATTCCAATGATTCTGAAAGCTTTGGATTCAACAGCGTGAAGCCGAGCCAGGTGTGAGGCAGGAGCACCAGCCCATAGGGGAGAACAGTATTCCATTGAGCTGCGGAAGAAAGCCTTGTATTTGGTGAGGAGCTCAGGTGTGCCTAGGAAGGACTTCGCACGACAGAGGATGCCCAGTCGGCGACTGGCTTTGGAGGCCAGCTTGGAAATGTGGTTTTCCCAAGAAAGATCATGGCAGATGGTGAGACCCAAAAGCTTGAGCGACAGAACTTCTTGGAGAGGATTGTTGAGAAAGTAGATGGGAGGGTTGTCCAGTCGATCTTTTCGGAGAGACATAGTAAGAGTGTGAGATTTGTCAGGATTGAAAGACATGTTCCACATGTTTGACCAGTCTGTGATTTTGTCCAGGTCTTCAGAGAGTGAGGAGGCTGCAGACTACCGATCTGAGGGAAGAGGAATGGAGCGGCAGAGAGTGGAGTCATCAGCAAAGAGATACAGAGGATTTTCCAGAGAGTCGGAGAGATCATTGATAAAGACCAGAAAAAGCACAGGGCCCAGCACACTGCCTTGGGGAACTCCAGCCTGAACGGGAAGGGGAGATGAGAGAAATCCATTCAGGGCCACACGTTGACTACGACCAGAGAGGAAGTCCGCAAGCCATGCATGGAGATTTCCATGGATACCATAGGAGGAGAGTTTGGTGAGCAGAGCTGGGTGCCAGACCGTATCGAAGGCACGTGATATGTCAAGGGAGACAGCTCTGATTTCCTGTTTGGCATTGAGGACCTCCATCCATTGTTGAGACAGCAGAAGCAGCATGTCCAGAGTAGAGTGACCTGGTCTGAAACCAAATTGATGATCAGAGATCAAGCCATTGGAGAAGAGGAAAGATTTCATATCCGAAGCAATGATGGATTCCATGACTTTGCTGATAATTGGGAGCAGGCTGATTGGTCTGTAGTTGCAAGGATCTGTTTTTGCACCTTTTTTGTGTAAAGCGGTAATGTTTGCTGATTTCCAGGATGCTGGCAGATGACCTTGAGCAAAAGATAGGGTGAAAAGAACAGAGAGAGGGTGAGATAGAGCGGCAGAGCAGGATTTTAGGACCCGTGGGCTGATGCCATCTGGTCCAGTTGCAGAATCAGAGTCGAGGTTTGACAAAAACTCCTCCACCTTGTCAGGAGAGAAGGACACAGAGTCCAGGAGCAGTTTGGTTCGACTGGGAAAGGTGGGAACAGAGAGAGATGGGTTTGGGACTAAGGATTTTGAGGCAAACACAGAGTTGAGGCATTCGGCTTTGTCACGTGCGATGTCAACTGTGTGGCCATTTGAGGTAAGGGAGGGGATGGAGGGGGAACAAACACCAGAAACGGATTTGACCAGACGCCACCAAGATTTGGAGGAAGGAGACAGGTTTGAGAGTTCATTCTTGAGTGAGGAGAGATAGTGCTTCCTGGCACTCCTGAGGGTAGACACACACTTGTTCCGAGCTTGGTGGAAGGAACTGAGATTTCCTTCAGTTGGATTAGCCTTCCAAGAGGCAAAGGCAAGTTGTTTCAGGGCAACTGCCTCACCACAAGATTCAGTGTACCATGGACGGGAGGAAGGGTAAGACAACTGAAGGCGAGATGGGATAAATCTGTGCATGAGAGAGATCAGTTTGCTTTGGAAGAATTCCCAGGAAGAATTGATGTCAGAGGCAGTGGAGATGGGAGACCAATCCAGACGATTGATGGCTGCTTGAAGACCGTCCCAGTCGGCCTGAGTGAAATGCCAGACTCGTCGACGCTGAGGAGGCTCTCTGAGAATGGCCAGAGAGATGTCCACTTTGACAAGCACATGATCAGAAGAACCGATTGGAGCAGAAGAAGAGCAGCAGACATTAGCAGGGAAGTTAGTCATAACCAAGTCTAGAAGAGAAGATACTCCATTGGCTGAGATCCGGGTCGGGAAATTGACAGATTGTGTCAATCCCAGTGAGTCACAGAAGTCCTTTGCTGAGGTGCCATGACTGGTGAGAGAGGAACCCACACCCAACCAGGTGGCATGATGACAATTGAAGTCACCACATATGAGGAAGAGAGAGTTGGGATGAGTGGATAGAAGTTGAATATGTGGGAATATGCAGACCACATCCTGTCATAAAGTTAAGAATGCAATCCATGTTCTCCGGTAAAGTAAAGGCATGATCCTGTGGTAGAGCAAGAAAACCTGGTCCATATGTCTGTCCTCCAATGGAGTGTGCAGACACGACTTCTGCTATCCATTCATGGAAGAGCTGTGATCTCTGTCTTCTGGTAGAGCAAGGAGACAAAATCTGGGAAAATGTAAAAAAAAAAAAAAAAAAAAAAAAAAGGGATTCGCTTTGCTGATGACCCCACCCTCTGCCGCTCCCTATCTCATCCCTCAGATCGGCAGTCTGCAGCCTCTTCACTCTTGGCAGACCTGGACAAAATCACAAACTGGTCTAACAAGTGGAACATGTCTTTCAATCCCGACAAATCTCACACTCCCACTATGTCTCTCCAAAAAGACCGTCTGGACAACCCTCCCATCTACTTTCTCAACAATCCTCTCGAAGAAGTTCTGTCACTCAAGCTTTTGGGTCTCACGATCTGCCATGATATTTCCTGGGAAAACCACATTTCCAAGCTGGCCTCCAAAGCCAGTCACCGATTGGGCATCCTCCGTTTTGCGAAGTCCTTCCTTCGCACCTCTGAGCTCCTCACCACATACGAAGCATTCATTCACAGCTTGATGGAGTATTGCTCTCCCCTCTGGGCTGGTGCTCCTGCCTCACACCTATTTCAGTTTCATGCTGTAGAAACCAAAGTTTTCAGAATCATTGGTATCTCTCACGATGAAGCTGATTCTGAGGGCCTTTCACTCGCTCACCGCAGGCAGGTTGGTGGTTTTTCTGTCTTCTACCGACTCCTCTCTGGCCTCGCCCCCCCTGCTCTGTCTGTGCTCTGTCCCCAAAATATTCCTTCAGGACAAACAACATCTGCCAGAAACCCTTTTCTGGTGAAACTGCCAAAGTCAAGACTCTCTGCTCACCTTCACTCTTTCATTCCTCTTTTCTCTCGCCTCTGGTACAAACTCCCACACACTTCAATCCCTCTCCTCCCTCCAGGTCTATAAAACAGCTCGGTTTCACCACCATCTCTTATCTTCCCCCATCCAAAACCTTGATCTTTTCTACACCCGTTGAAACACCCCAAATCCACCTTTTTCAATCTTTGACTTAATTCCCGAAATTCCAAGTAGTGTCCACTTGTTTTATACCGTGTACCCCCCTCACTTCCCACCCAGCCCTCTCCCTTCCACAGATCTCTCAATTTCCTTGTTCTTCACTGTTGTTGTGCTTGTATGCTTTCCTCTCTGTCCCCCTCTTGTCTCCCGCTCCCTTTATTGTATGGTTTATGTGTCCGTGCATGTTTTTGTGTTTAATGTGTTGGCTCGTACACGAGCCTCGACTTTGTATCCCCCAAAAAATGAATTAAGTCTTCCATTATACTGATAATCAGAAAACAACTTGAAGCATCGCATGACCAAGGGACCAATGACACGATGCCTTTCGGCTCCCATATACGAGTAATTAAGAGAATCTTTTTTTTCCATTTTGTGGTATATTCTGGCTACTTTTATTCAAATAATCCAATATGATATACGTGTCGTTATATAAATTTTCAACCATGAAGAATTATTTTTTTGTTTATTTTTTTATTTTTTATTTTTTATTACATCCATTTATTTTTTGATCCAAAGACAAAATGAACGCTTTTCTTCTAAATGATTAGGGTTTATAAGTTCCACCACGTCTATAAGCAACCCATAAGACACAAGTACTCACTTGTATCCCAGAGCCATGGCCCGAGTGATTAAACGTCCTTCCTTCTCCAGGTTATGATAATCCATTAACCTGATACTGAAGCAGTCATTTAGAGTCCACTGTTTACTTGATGGAAGAAGAGCAAACTCAATAGTGACAAAGTAAATTTTTTTTTTACTCATTTTCACAAGAGAAATATGAAAGAATAATGATCGAATAAACGTCACACACAGTGCTGAATGTGAAAGATGTAAGACTCGATCATGTGAAAATGCAACGGTAACTAAATAATCTCTTTAGGGGGTTTCTCATAATATAGATATTGCAAATTGGTTGTGGTGGATATAACTTTTCACACCTTTGTGCTCTTGTACTGGATATGCTCGGACTTTTAAGTCTGCATTTGGAATCCCATGCACGAAGATATTTATGCCTGGGCCGTCATCGCTAAAATATTAACATGGGGGAAACTTTCCTAGTGGGTGTGGGCCCTTTGGTGTGATGAACAGACTACAATAACATAACCTGCAGCCAGGAAGTCTCGCATAAGCTCGGGGGACAATCAAGACATCATTTTCCTGTTAGTGCCCTTGTTCTGTACTCAGTATTATACTGAATGGGTCATAGAGGTCCCATTGTTATCCTTGAACTCTTATTGAATTCCTTGACCTGTCATTTTACTATGCTTTGACAAAATTATTCATGAAAAAGCAAGTTTTGTGTGATTCGAATTTAGATGAAGAAAACATCAATATTCAATTATTCAATTAAAAATATGATTAATTGTTTTTTGTCATTTTGTGTTTTCATCACCTCTGTGATGATTCTGAAGAATGGGTTTTGTTGGCCTACTGCCCTGTGGATATACTAGTGAGGTACCTGTGCTACACATGGGTGGGGGAAATTTATTTTCATGAAAACGCATGGACAGCTGGTTCGTGAAGGACTTGGGCAAAAAATGGCGAAGGCCAAATTATGAACCAATACATTCCACATTGATGTGTCACCTTCAGTCGAATGCCAGGCATTGACTGCCTGTTCGTGAAGGACTTAGGCAATTTTTTTTTTACTGCAGATGAAAGTTTCTATACCCGGTAAATGGCTTAAACTGCAAATGGCAAATCCGCAAATGTCATGGGTGGAAACCCACATCATTTCCTCATCCTCCTTCAAACTCAATCTCTATATTTTTATTCCAAGCAGCACAATTCCAATCACAAATGAATACTATGCCATTAATATAACAAAACACAATGTCACCAACAAAAATGTAGATGCCGTTCTGACATCGTAACCAATACAGACGAATCTGCCATCGAGCAAGGATGGATAGGTAACACTTTGTACGGATGGAAACTCAAAATCATAATTGTATTAAGAAATTTATGAAACCTCCCACCCACATTGGGATGGATAAAACAGGTGTCGTTTGATGGGAAAGCTAAAATCAGAATTGCATTGAAATATTATCAAACCAGCGAATGTTTCTGCCGAACAACCAGTGAATATGTTTTTGTGTCAAGAGAGAAGTCTTGTTTGGGTGGAAACTCAAAAACATAATTGTATTGAGGAATTTATGAAACCTCCCACCCACCTTAGGACACCCACCGGAACCCCAAAAGGTTCCCCAAATGGTTTGGCTGAGCTAGGCCTAAAAGTGAGGGAGTAGTTCGGGGACCGACACTCCTGCTTTATATTATAGATAAATATGCACAGTTCAGTCGGACCCTGCTATTCGCGGAATTCGCGTATTTGCGGTTGATAAAATGCGACATGTTTCTCTATTCATGGAAAAATGTACCGCAAATTCACAGGTTTTTTTTCTATTCGCGGCTGTGTTCCGCGAAATTGCGTTTTTTTCCCCCCTATTCACGGATGTGTGTACACCGTATCCCTGCGCATCGTAAGAGCGTGACCAAGGGTTGGCGTCAGGAAGGGCATCCGGCCATAAAAACATTGCCTCAAACAGGGAACCATGATTGTCATGGGGCCCGCAAGGCTAACCCCTGCTGTACCGGGGAAAATGGCCTTAAAACGATCATTCATTCATTCATTTCATTCACGGCCATGTTCCGCGAATTAGCGGCTTTTCAGGGGCGCAAAAAAAAATAATTTCACGAGCCGCTAGCTTGACACATTTATAACACCCATCTTTCACCAGCCATGCATAAAGCAGCTAGACGTACACAAAAAAACATCTACGAGCCATGAGCATGACCTGCTTATACTGTACTGTACTGTACAGCCGTTAGCTTGACACATTTATATACCCATCTTTCACCAGCCATGCATAAAGCAGGTGGGCGTACACAAAAAGCATCTTCTACGAGCCGTGAGCATGACCTGCTTATACAGTACAGTACGGTACAGTACAGTACATTCACTGCTGTGTGATTTGCGATTTGCGTTTGATTTGCGTCATGGCTTTCGCGGACGTGAATTTTAGCCGCACTATAAGCGAGCCCCATCAGATGTGTAAACAAGTCAACTCTGCGAATTATAGAATGCAAACGCTTCATTAAATCTATTATTGAAATGAGCGGATAGGCTCAATTCCTATCTGCTAATTTCAATAATAGATTTTTTCAGATAGATATCAATACAACAACAACAACAACAACATGCATTTTAAGGCCATTTTCCCTGCTAGAGCGGGGGTTAGCCTTGCGGTCCCCATGACAATCTTCTCCATTTTGCCCTATTTTCTGCATCTCTCCTTGTTAACCCCCTTGCCCGCATTTCTTCTTCCACCATCTTTAGCCAAGTCTTTCTCGGTCTTCCCCGTCCTCTACTTCCTTCTACATTCATTTCCATCACTCTTCTCAACCAGTCACTTTCATCCTTCCTCAACACATGACCAAACCGTCTCAACCTGTTCCTCTTCACAGCATCAATCACAGGCTCTATTCCCATCATCTTTCGCAATTCATCATTTGTCTTCCTCTCTCTCAACGACACTCCGCACATCCACCGAACCATTCGCATTTCCACCCTTTCCAGCCTTCGTTGCTGCTCTACATTCATGACCCATGTCTCGCTCCCATAAATCATAACACTGCTCACACATGCAGCATACACCTTTCCCTTCAGCTTCAACGACACTCCCCTCCTTATCAGCACACCACTCAGTTCCCGAAACTTCTTCCATGCACATCTCACTCTAGCAACCGTTGCCGAGTCTGATCCACCTTCTCCATTCAGCATGTCTCCGAGGTAGCAAAATGTTTTCACACCTTCCAGCTTCATGCCGTCTCCAAGATCCAACTCAACATTTGCTCCATCTGCAGCTCCCTCTGTGCACACCTTACATTTGAATGTAGCTGCCACACTGGTTAATGACCCTCTCAGACCACTACATTTTTGATGAACCCACTCAGCACACATTGTACATTGAATGGAGTTCACTCCGACACCCTTCCTGCACACAGCACATGGCCACTTCCCAGTTCTTTCCACCTCACCACATGCTTTACCACTTGCCATCACCTTCGTCTTTCCTATATTCACCTTCAGACCTTTTGTCTCCTTACATTCCTTCCACTTGTTCATCTTTTCCTTCAGTCCATCCATACTTTCCGCAATCAACACCAGATCATCTGCATACAACAACTCCCATGGTAAACCCTCCTTTACGTTCTGAGCCAGCACCTCCATCACAGCTACAAATAGTAGTGGACTTAGTACCGACCCCTGATGCACTCCCACCTTCACCTCAAACTCACCACTGTTCCCGTCCTTCGTCCTTACAGCTGTGCGTGCTCTTTTGTACATTGCCATCACAACTCTGATCAACCATTCCTCCACTTCTAAGCATATCAATAATAGATATTATTTTAGATAATTTAGATAATATAGATGTTATTTTAGATATTTTAGATAATATTTTAGATAATTAGATCATATTTCACGACATGAGGAGGTGAACAATAATAGATATCAGATAGATATCAATATAGATATTATTTTATCATCATAAATTATAATATACTAATAGATAGAGAACCATATTATAGGTATGATTAAGCTGGTTCAGCACTTTTAATAAACTGTAAGCGCATTCCTTCAATAAATTGGAAATGGTACCTGGTGTTGTCGATTTTTAAAATTTGTAAGCATTTTTTTATGAAACTGTAATCATGTGCATTTATCACAAGCATTATCACAAGCGTACGGACCTCTCATTCACAAATACACCAGAGAGACACCGATGCTGGGAGGAGGACAAAGACAAAGTGGGACATAACCAACACAGGGAACGAGGATAACACAAGTACAATGTGCCTCTCGAACAGATGCAAAACACTTGCAGCACGAGTTTGTCACAGGTCAATGGTCATGAGGTCTCGCAACACAGCTTTGTGATTGGTCGACGGAACAGGCCCACTCTCTCCCCCCGGGTAAAGACATGAGGAGGTAAATAAGAAAATTCCTCTTATTAAAGGCTAGTGGAGCAGGGTTCTCGCTGAAATGTTGAGGCATTATGACAAAAACTATTGGTTGGAGAACTATAAAATGGATTTATTGGATATAATTCCCAACTGCTGTTCATTACTTGATATATATGAGTACTGTCATCCCTCACTATATCGCGCTTCACTTTTCGCGGCTTCGGTACATCGCGGGTTTTTCTCGCTAGTATATGTAAAATTATATATCGGATTTTTCATTATATCGCGGGATTCTGCGGCCTATAGGTATTTTAATTTTTTTAGATTTTAATTATTTTTGCGGTAAAATAAGCATTTTCTAGCCTAAAAATTTTATAATAATATTGTTGCGGATATGAGGATTGTATTTTTTTTATTGTGTGTTTTATTAATATTGCTTGATTCTGGACCCTCCTGCCTCCAGTGTTGTGTAAAGGTCAAAGGGCATCCCATAATTAGTCCATAAAGCATACACGTTAGCCAATCATAGAATACACCTGTTCAATAGTTATATCTTTATTATGTGTATTAGGGTAAGGCCTTGTCTCCCATTAAGATGACACTCCATTGCACCAAGTGAAATAGAGTAGATTCCTTTCACACCCCCCTTTCATCATTGCCAAGCCTCGATTGCCAATTACATCCCCTCCAAAACCACCATTGAACATGTGCTCGGGTCGGGGAAGACGGGCGTGCCCGCCCGTCGTCATCAAGGGCGGAGCCAGAGGGTCGCGCGACCAACCAGGGCCGAGGTGAGCACACCGAGGGGCGTGTCCTGAAGGCCGGCGGCTTGATCGCCGGAGGCGCTATAAAAGTGCGCGCGCAAGGAGATCATCCAGAGAAGAGATCATCCAGCAGCGAATCTTGTCCAAAAGAGATCATCCAAAAAGATCATCCAGAGAGATCATCCAGGAGAGATCATCCAGGGAAGCACAAAGCCTGCTATTCGTCGCCTTGCTCGCCAAAGTTGGACCAAGCAAGAGAGTTGGGCAAGAAGCAAGCACGTTGTTCAGTTGTGTGGTTGGACCAGACGAGTCCTGGCAAAGCACGCGACGTCCCCAGAGCAGCCGCAGCCACAGCAGCAACGACAGCAAATTGGGGCCTTGACGGCAGTTTTGAGGAAACGGCACCGCCGATCGTGCTGCAGTACCCCTTGGACCTTCCTCTCCCTCCAGCCATCGATCTCCCGCCAGTCCTATCATCATTCCCCGCGTGAGTCTGTCCTTGTTTGTTCTGTCCCCTGGGTTAATTAAGACTGCATAGGATAAGCTAGCGATTTTCACTGTGTCCTTCTGGTCCGTCCCTCTGTCTATTTTATTTTATTATCCTTCCTTCTCCTTGGTTTCTTTGGTCCTGTAAATAGCAAATAAATTATATTCGTATTTCCAACCTTTTTGTCTGCTTCTTCTTCACATCCGTGTCGCCTTAGTCTTTTCCCTATTGAATATCTGTGGCGCGATCTAGCCAACGTTCGGGAATCGGGTTAGTCGGGGTAACTGTATGGCCGCGGGGCCATCCGCTCGGCAAACACAACATCTTATCCGCGGTCCGTAACAAATGGTGTCAGGAGTGTCGGATTCGGACCTGGGACTAAATTTATTTAGCCCAAATTTTGGAACACCAATTGTACAATTGGCAGTAACAATTGGTGTCGGGAGCGGGGTCGGACCCGAAGCGCGCTTAACGCGCTCAAAATTACGAGCTGCCAAAATTTGTGTTGTTTTAAAGAAAAACCCGAATTTTGAAATCGCGCCATGGCTAGTCAAGGCGATCGGATGCCGGTGGGGGAACTAGAAGAGGGGTTAGGAGTAACCCAGGATCAGAGGGAGGAGAACAATGAGGAGGTGGTTGAGGAAGTATCAGGCGCACAAAATGGCGCCCTCGCGCACGATGTTGCAGCAGCACCAAATTGCGCCGCGCGCGAGGTTGGGGCAGCTGCGGCCGCACCCTTTGTACTACCAACGGTGGTCCAAATGCAAGCCTTTATGGCACAAATGCTGGCGTCCCTGAACCTGCATGGGGATAAAATGAGGGCCGATTATGAGGAAATGGCGAGGGACAGAGTCGCATATGAGGTAAGGGAAGCGGAGAGGGACAGAGACCGCAGGTTGGGCGAAAAGGTCCCAGGGGTGCACGACGAGGTAAAGCGGGGCGAGAAGCGCTGGTTGGGCGAAGTGGAGAAAAGCGCGGGTAAAATGACGGAGGTAGAAATCGCGACACGGGGTTTGGAAAAGCCGGCGACCGATGAGGTAGAGGGAATTTTATTAAAGCCAATGGTCGTCGAGGTGAGTAAAGAAAAAGTGGTAGTGGGCATTGAAATTGAAGAGACCGGGGACTTAGAAAACCACTCGCGGCGGGAGGAAAAGATGGAATATGTACAAAGTCCCTGCTCAAATCATGATGATGTACTTGCTAATCCAAATGGAAGTTTGCAGGTGCGCGTGGAGAAAAGGATCCCCCAGGTGAGTCGTGCTGTATATTGTGCGGGTAGATTTTGTAGAAGGATGTTTGGCGACAAAAGAATTGTCGCGCGATTGGGGTCAATATGGCACCCGGGCGTTGGTGAAGGGTCCCGTGTGAGTGGAAATGGCACGCTTGTGAAAAAAAAGTGTGCGTCAAGGGGTGAGCGTGTTACGAAGCGCGAGTGTGATACCGAGTGCGAGCGAGAATGCACGTCGGGGTGTACGGAGTGTGACACGGAGAGTAAGGTGGTGGTGGAACGTGTGCGAGGAAGCACACCTGAGTTGGTCGTGGCGCGGGTGTGGGAGAGCCCATCTGAGCACGGTTGTGGGTGGATGCAAGGGTGCACGCCCATGGTGAGCGGTACGGAGTACGTACCGAGGGAGAGTGCGCAAGACGGTGCGCGAGGTGTGTTAAGGGAGTGTGCGAACAGCGAGTGTGCGCGAGAGGTGTGGTGTGTAACAGGGAGTGCGTTGGTGGAATGTACGGACGGCGTTGGAACGCCGGGTTTTGTGAGTGTCAAAAGGGTCGCGTGTGCGTGTGGGCATGCAAGTAAAGCATCGACATTGGACGGGTTAGCGTTTAGGGCGACGGATAGCCGATGCGAGCACTCGGGGTGCGGTGCGCTTTGTTGGATGCAAGGCCCGGCGCGGATTGATGCTGCGTCGCTTCTCTTCGAAGCGTCGTTGCCTATTCGGGCTTGGCCCCGCCCTGCACGGTCGAGTCCGGGCCTTGTCGGGCGAGGCGACCGGTCCGGTTCAAGGGCGAGTGGGAGGAAGCGGAACGGTGCCCCCTCGTGGGGACGGGGTTCCGACCGGGCGAGCCTCAGCCATCGGGCCCGGGACCGCAAGGTACCGAGCCGCGATGATGCGTGGAACCTCGGCCCGAGCATGCCTCCTCCCCAGAGTCGTGAATGCTGGACGGATCCAACCAAGGCGACCAAACCACCCGAATTCATTGCTCGGCTTTGCGAAGCCGGGTTTTAATGATGTGACGACGCACCGAGGCTCAGATAAAGCAGACTGTGATGATGATGATGAGGATATTGTTTTGGCCCCGAAATTAGAAAAACAAAATTTGATGATTGGCAGAGTGAGGATTGGCAGATGATTGGCAAATTTTTGATTTGTTGCATTTGGACGAGCAAAATTGGTAGTGGGAAATGCCCCGATGTGGTGGGATGGCAACTCTGCCATCTCTCACGCGGGGGCAAAGGAGCACTAGTTTTATGGGGTTTATAGCAGTGAAGACTAGCCCGGGAGGGTTAGGATATAACGGTAGGGATCTAGAGAAGATGACCTTAGGTAACGTTAAGGTTAGTTAGTGACAATGGTACCTGTAGTGGGGACGCAGGTAGATTAGTTTGGATGATAATGACGTGGTATGTGCTTAGTTTAAAGGGAAGACGTGGAGCACTAAGTTAGCAGGGCAACAGGTAGATTAGATGATGCCGTGTGAGGGTTGGAGGTGTATTCAGAAGTGTATTGTGAAAAATGTGTGAGGAACAGGTGTGATTGCACAGGTGTGCAACTGAACAGGTGAATGGAGCAGTGTTTGAGTGAGTGATGGTGATGGGTGTTGTGGTGACCAAATGGTCCAGGAAGGAAGGAGGGTGCAGGTGGCACCAGGTGTGATTGCACAGGTGTGCAACAACAGGTGTATGGAGAATGGTTGTGTGGAATACATGGAGTGTGGAATACATGGAGTGTGGAATATATTGAGTATTGGAATGGATGGTCATGGAGTGAGTATGGTGGAAACTATGGAGTGGAGTGGATGGTGCGAAGGTGTGAATGGGGGAAGGATGGACCCCCATCACGGATACCCGGGGCGGGTAGTGTAAGTGTTAGGTAGAGGGTATAGGTAAATTGTGGTTGGATATTGGCATCTGTGGTGCGGGTGAAAGAATGGTATTTGGATGGGTGCATTAGTGTTGTGGAAATGGCTGGGCGTGTAGCCTGTTAGTGTGTGTAGTTGGTTTGGGCACTCCACCACTGTGAGGATGTCGGCCAGGTGAGGCCGCAGGTGGGCTCTGGGAGCCGGTAGAGTTGTTGTGGATGGGGCCCGAGGATCCGGAGGACGGACCCGGGTAGCCCAGTGCCAGAGGGCACCGAGGGGTGACAGAGCCAGGAGGGGCCTTCCCCAGTTAGATAGGTTAGGTAAGGAGCAGGTAAGCTCGGGTGGCAACTGCAGTGGTGGAGGTGTGCAGGTGGGTAGACCTGCTGGGAGAGCTACACGCCCCAGTCCAGAAATTGTGCAAGGGCACCGGGAGATGAATCGGGGGAGTGAGACCCCAAATTGAGAAGCACCACAGTTTGGTCAATGGGAATTTGGTTTTTAAAACCACATAGAGTAAGATTGCCAATGGTTTGGCAGGGAAAGACCCCGGGTAGTGTAAAGTGTGTTAAAGTCATTTAGAGGATAGTTAGGATTGAAGTCTCCTCGCACCATCTACATCCACTCACCTGAGGTGACGTAACTCCACACCATGCCATGTTTTATTATTTTTATTGTGCAGATGTTTGGAATGTGAGACGCATCATGACGTGGGTGTGACATTGTGCTTGATGTTCCATCTCTTCCTCCTTATGAGGATTGATGATGAATTGGGTGATGGCAAATTTTGGATAGAGGGATTGTGGGAACGAATTTGGTGTAGAAGAGATATGGGGAGACGTGACAGTCGTGACGAATTTGTAAATGTGTAGATTTTGTACATATGGGGTAAGGGCAAGGGTAGTGTAGGTGACAGGGGGGGTGACGTACGGGAGGGACGAGCTTTCTCACTGCGCTCTCCGTACGCACTTCGCCTTGCATTGCCTTATTGATGTGTACCCTTGTGACCTTACCCCTCGCTCATCTGTCTGTCCCCCCTTTTGTCTCCCACATGAGGACCTGTGCGCCACTGGGCGCCGAGGGGAGCGTGCGTGAGTCCGCCATTGTGCGCCCGGAACTCCCAGAACCAGCTGTCTGCATCGATGCACCACATTATGGACCACATATCTGTGGCTGAGCACCACTGATGGACCCCATGGGTTGGGGCATGGCCCCTCTGCTGGAACCGGCCATGAGGGCCCGAAATCATGCTGGCGGACCTTGGCCACAGGGCACCGATGCCCCACAGGTGAACCATACATAGTCGGCCCCTGTGGGCCATAAATAAAAAGAAATGGACACGTTGGGTGCATTTTATTTTGATACAAATAGGCCGCCAGCAAAGAAGATGACAACATCAGGAAAATAGCAAATAGCCAGCAGAGGGAGCCGAAGAGCAAGAGACCACCTGCAGGGTTAGGGGTTGTTGTTTTTATTTTTATTGATGAACAATGATGACTGTGCACCGATTGGTGCTTGAGGGTGTGTTGGTGTGTTTTGGGTGCTTTCATGGTGCGTCGATGCAGAGCAGACTGTCTCCCCCCAGAAAGAACAATCACAGGTCCTGGGTTAGTTTTGTAAATAAAAGCAGAGTCATTGTAAATAATGCTCCCCACCGTCAGTGTATAGTTTGAAGACCAATCCGCAATTCGGTTAGCTGTGGGCGTGAGTCTGTTAGGTAGGGTGCAATGGAGCAGCGGGACATTTATTTATGTTTTAAAACTGTCGCACTCAGGGTCAGGTTAAAAGTAGAGGGAACTACACCTACGTGTCACACTAAATTAAAGTTATAGGCCCGGGACGTGCCTAAGAGGAGGAGGGTGCAGTGTTGCGGATATGAGGATTGCATTTTTTTTATTGTGTGTTTTATTAATATTGCTTGATTCTGGACCCTCCTGCCTCCAGTGTTGTGTAAAGGTCAAAGGGCGTCCCATAATTAGTCCATAAAGCATACACGTTAGCCAATCATAGAATACCCCTGTTCAATAGTTATATCTTTATTATGTGTATTAGGGTAAGGCCTTGTCTCCCATTAAGATGACACTCCATTGCACCAAGTGAAATAGAGTAGATTCCTTTCACACCCCCCTTTCATCATTGCCAAGCCTCGATTGCCAATTACATCCCCTCCAAAACCACCATTGAACATGTGCTCGGGTCGGGGAAGACGGGCGTGCCCGCCCGTCGTCATCAAGGGCGGAGCCAGAGGGTCGCGCGACCAACCAGGGCCGAGGTGAGCACACCGAGGGGCGTGTCCTGAAGGCCGGTGGCTTGATCGCCGGAGGCGCTATAAAAGTGCGCGCACAAGGAGATCATCCAGAGAAGAGATCATCCAGCAGCGATTCTTGTCCAAAAGAGATCATCCAAAAAGATCATCCAGAGAGATCATCCAGGAGAGATCATCCAGGGAAGCACAAAGCCTGCTATTCGTCGCCTTGCTCGCCAAAGTTGGACCAAGCAAGAGAGTTGGGCAAGAAGCAAGCACGTTGTTCAGTTGTGTGGTTGGACCAGACGAGTCCTGGCAAAGCACGCGACGTCCCCAGAGCAGCCGCAGCCACAGCAGCAACGACAGCAAATTGGGGCCTTGACGGCAGTTTTGAGGAAACGGCACCGCCGATCGTGCTGCAGTACCCTTGGACCTTCCTCTCCCTCCAGCCATCCATCTCCCGCCAGTCCTATCATCATTCCCCGCGTGAGTCTGTCCTTGTTTGTTCTGTCCCTGGGTTAATTAAGACTGCATAGGATAAGCTAGCGATTTTCACTGTGTCCTTCTGGTCCGTCCCTCTGTCTATTTTATTTTATTATCCTTCCTTCTCCTTGGTTTCTTTGGTCCTGTAAATAGCAAATAAATTATATTCGTATTTCCAACCTTTTTGTCTGTTCCTTCTTCACATCCGTGTCGCCTTAGTCTTTTCCCTATTGAATATCTGTGGCGCGATCCGGCCAACGTTCGGGAATCGGGTTAGTCGGGGTAACTGTACGACCGCGGGGCCATCCGCTCGGCAAACACAACATCTTATCCGCGGTCTGTAACAATATAAATAAAAATATAACACATTAATTAAAACCTATATTAAAAGAATATTACAGTAAATCGAAATAAAATACGCATTATAAATGAGTAGACAAAGAATCGCGCGTATGGAAAACCAAGCTTGGGTTGCTTGCGCTAGTTTGCCCAGATGATTTCGTACGCGGCACACTATTGGCAGATGGATGAGACGTGACCAATCAAAGCACGCTGTTCAGTATCCTGCGGTGTTGTGTTTTTGTGCATTTTGTGTAAAATTGTGAAGTTGTTTCAAGCCCTACGATGATGGGTAAACGTTCTGCGTATTCTAAGGGTTCTGGCACTGAACCTAAGCGCCAGAGGAAGATGCTTAATATCGTAGAGAAGGTGAAACTCCTCGACATGTTAAAGGAAGGGAGAAGCTTTGCGGCTGTAGGCCGCCATTATGGGCTCAATGAATCTACGGTCCGGTACATTAAGAAGGACGAAAAGAATATAAGGGCGACGGCAGCAGTGTCCTTTAACCAGACAGCGAAAAGGGTGGTAACTTCACGCAATAAGGCCATTGTAAGGATGGAGTCTGCATTGGCTCTTTGGATCAGTGACTGCAGGAAGAAGAATATCCCACTGGATACCAACGTTATCCGTGAGAAGGCCAGGCAGCTTTACGCCAAGTTTGCTGAAGGCGCTGGCGACGACGACCCCGAATCCGAACCATCGACCGCATCTCCCACCAAACCAACCAAATTCAATGCCAGCAAGGGCTGGTTTGAAAAATTTCAAAAACGATTTAAGCTAAAGAGCGTGGTCCTGCATGGAGAAGCTGCTTCTGCTGATAAAGCCGCCGCCGAGGGGTACGTGAACGAGACGTTCAGGACGATCATCGAGGAAGGGGGTTATAAGCCTGAACAAGTTTTTAATATGGATGAGACAGCCTTATTTTGGAAACGGATGCCGTCTCGCACTTTCATCATGATCGAGGAAGCCAGAGCCCCTGGATTTAAGGCCCACAAAGATCGGGTGACTTTAGTAATGTGTGGGAATGCTGCTGGCTTTATGATAAAGCCTGGTCTTATTTATAAGTCCAAAAACCCAAGGGTCCTCAAAAACAAAAATAAGAACCTGCTGCCAGTGTATTGGATGCACAACCAGAAGTCCTGGATTACGAAACCTCTCACATCGGATTGGTTCCACCAGTGCTTCATTCCCGAGGTCAAGCTTTATCTCGCAGAAAAAAGACTCGAGTTCAAAGTGCTGTTGCTCATGGATAATGCAGGAGGTCACGCGCTCGACCTGTTGTATGATGGCGTACAAATAGAGTTCTTACCGCCAAACACCACATCGCTGATACAGCCCATGGATCAAGGCGTCATTCGCGCATTTAAGGCACTTTATACTCGAAACACCCTGCAGCACCTGGTCGAGGCTATGGACTCGGACGAAAACTTCTCGCTGAAGGCGTACTGGCGTGAGTACACCATTGCAACGTGTCTGCAAAATATTCAGATGGCCATAAAGGAGATGAAGACAGAAACTTTGAATGCCTGCTGGAAAATATTGTGGCCAGTAGTCCACGATTACGTGTACAAGGGTTTCTCTCCTGACGAAGTCCACCACTCTGCAGTAGATAAGGCAGTGAAGCTGGCAAAATTACTAGGAGGAGATGGCTTCAACGATATGACTCCCGATGACGTTGAGGAGCTGCTCGAGACCCACTCAGATCCGTTAACGGACGAAGACCTGGCGGAGATGACGAAGTCAGCAAGTGAGGAAGAAGAAGAGGAAGAAGAGGGTCCAGGGGATGAAGAAGAAGAAGGCCTATCACTGGAATGCCTCGCAACCCTAGTGAGAATGGCAAAATAACTTAAGGAAAGGGCTGAAGAATGGGACCCCCAGATGATTCGTTCGTTGAAGTTCAGAAATGTAATCGACGGAGGCATTGAAGTCTATAAAAACCTCCTCGCCCAGAAAAAAAGGCAGCGCCAGCAACTGCCCATCACTATGTTCCTCACCCGAAAAAAGAAAGAAGACACGCCTACGTCTTCAGCACGAAAAGAAGTTCCGGACGACGACGAAGATACTGCACCACCTGACGAGGCGCCTGCTGAAGTGGTGCCTTCAGAAGAGCTGTAATGCTCTTCTTTGCTGTGCAGTACAGTAAAAACTATTATTGATATACTTACCCAGTATCTATTACAGTATTTTCAAATATACTGTACAGCTATATATACACGTACAAATATTTTTCTAATACGTAAGAATGGGTCTCAAAAGTGTGTTTAAGAGTGTAGAAAGGGTTTATAAGAGCGTGGGAAAGGTTTATAAGAGTATGGGGAGGGTTTTTAAAGGCTTAAAATATATAAAAATAATAAAATTAATATATGGTTTCTACTTCGCGGATTTTCACCTATCACGGGGGGTTCTGGAACGTAACCCCCGCGATAAACGAGGGATGACTGTATATCATGTTTTTTTGGGTTGTTTTTAAACATATTTAGTTTGTGCTTCAGCTTTGAACCTTCATAACATTTTGTATATGGTATGTCAATGGATTAAGCACTGTTTGTGTCAACACCCACCCATCCCTTCTTTATTTCCACCCAAACGTTTTCATTCATGCTCACATTCAGCACATTGTTTTATCTCTAAATTCATGTGATGATGGTCACCAATCACTATTGATCATCAGCTCCTCCACTCATAATGTTATTGGGTGGATTAATCTGGGATAAATAATTCATTGGCAGTTGCATACACGATTTGCTTTGGGGATTGCAATGACTGCCGAAACGTTGCGTATATTAATCGCAATATATAGTAAGGTTGGAGAACTATCTTTGTTATGTATGCACGTATCGGTTTTTATATACACACACGCAGGAGAGCAGACATTTCGGGCATTGTCTTTTTTCAGAGCCAAAAATATATCTTCAATCCCACTCCTCCCTCCAGATCTTTAAAACAGATGTTCACCACCATCTCTTATCTTCCCCCATCCAAAACCTTGATCTTTTCTACCCCTGTTAATTCACCGCAGATCCACTTTTCTGAAATACCGACTTCTTTCCTGGAAGTCCGAGCTGTGTTCATGTTTTTTTTTTGGGGTTTTTTTTACTCCATGTGTTTTTTTTACCTCCCCCACCCCCACCCCCTTCCCACGCCTCCTCCCCCCAAGCCCTCATCCTCCCACAGATCTACCGATGTCCCTGCTCTCAAATGTTGTACTTGTGTGCTTCCCCCTCTCCCCATCTGGTCTCGCACTCCCTTTATTTTGTCTTATGTATCCGTTTTTTTTTTTTTGGGGCATTAATGTTAGCTCTTACACGAGCCTCGATGTTGTATACAAAAAAATATATAAAATTATCCTTTCTTCCCAGAGCCATTAATGATTCCATCCATTGTTCTACCTGTCATCCGAGTGACACTGGACTAACAAGACTAATTTCCTCATTCTAATTGCAGGTTGTGTTTACTTTAATGTGAGATAAAGTTTTCTGAAACTATAATAAAGCAATATTTATTGCACTTTTCTGCCAACTTTGGCAGAAAATCTCTGCCAACTTCCCAGTAAGAGCCATTGGCTCATTTTTAATAAATATTTCAAAAACTTCACAGGAAGCTTAATTCCCTTCCCGATTGTTTTGTTTTTAATAATAATAATTAATAATAATTCCTGATTATAAAATCCTGTTGAAGTACAAATGCAACCTTTTCCGTGTATTCATTGCATCAAAAATCATGAATTTTTTGAAGTTTGTAACCATTTTCTGATGACTTCCACAGGTTGATATCGGAGATATATTCGTTCACCAGGCCATTCATACAATCGAGTACTGCCTGGGCTGCATCTCGAACACAGCATCGTACCTTCGCTTGTGGGCCCTCAGCCTTGCACATGCTCGTAAGTCATACTTTAACTTCTGAACTTGTTCTCATGGGGTATGTGAACCTCTCCTGTCGTTTATCTGTCATCAGCATTTCTTTTTATGTTTTCAACCGATTTCATTTCACCCATAAATAGTATGCTGGGTCGTCACTCACCATGTTGCTTGAAATCGTACAATATGCTGTTTGCTCTTTGTCTGACAGGTTGGTACCAAGGTAGCACACACACCTTTGAGTTCTGTAACCTGGATTTGATTCTTGACCCGACTATAAACTGTTGGATTGATGCTTTGCACACAAGACATTCTGAACAAATCCCAAATTCCTGCCTAGATTCGGTCCAGTTGAACACCAGGCCTCATGGCCTACTATAAACTGTTGAATTGATGCTTTGCACACAAGGCATTCTGAACAAATCCCAAATTCCTGCCCAGATTGGGTCTAGTTGAACACCAGGCCTCATGGCCTACAATAAACTGTTGGAATGATGCTTTGCACACAAGGCATTCTGAACAAATCCCAAATTCCTGCCCAGATTGGGTCCAGTTGAACACCAGGCCTCATGGCCATCGGGTTCGTGAAATACTTGGGCCAAAAATTAACCCCATCCCACCCCACAAGAAGATGAGAGCAACTGGGGCCATTACATAAATAATTGTTGTGGACTGTCGGCTTAGTACATGTAACTGACATATTATTGTCATGCCTGCAATTAATTACTCCACCGTGACTTGTCGAAGTGCACAGATAAACACCTCTTAATGCCTCAGCCACATTACTCCAGTGTAGGCAACAGATATCAGCAATTGCTCTCACAGATATTGGACAGTAGCTCCAGCTTTAAAAAACAAACGAATTCAAAATGGATTCAAGCTCACATCTCAAAAGGCCGAACTTTAGTCTCTACAGTGAATGAATGAATGGATGATCGTTTTAAGGCCATTTTTCCCCGCTAGAGTGGGGGTTAGCCTTGCGGGCCCCATGACAATCATAGTTCCCTGTTTGAGGCAATGTTTTTATGGCCGGATGCCCTTCCTGACGCCAACCCTTGGTCACGCTCTTACGATGCGCAGGGATACAGTGTGCCTATTCTGAATCGGGGTACACACCGTGATCATTCATCCCAGCAAGCTGGTACTCAATTTGCCGACCTCGGAAGGATGACAGGCTGAGTCAACCCCCCTGGCGTTAATTCAGCGATCGACCGGGATTCGAACCCAGGATCCTAGGATCCCAAGCCGGCACCCTAACCGCTAAGCCAACGCCAGGCTAGGTATTAGTCTCTACAGTAAGGGATGATATCGATCACATCACTCAAACTGTACCGCATTGCTGTTTTCCACGTTGAAATTAATTATTGAGTTGTCTTGAATGAAAACAATCACTTGCTCTCATAGAATAGGCACCAACCTACAACAACGTTTCACTCCTGACCCTTGCCATGACAATAACAACCATAAACTGCCTGCATCTCAGCAATATATGTAACCAGCATGTTTTAAAGCTTCTTACATAACCATGAAGTTCGCCCGGAAATTGCTTTATTAATAACCGCTTTTTGTTCGAGCATCGCTCCTGCATAATTACGCACAAAAAAAATTCTTGCATTAATTCTCCATTAATGCGTTCTCATGCGTGTCCGCCACATTCGGTGGCCAACTTGCCAGTGCAATGCCGCGTCATCATTTGAATGAGAAGCATGTGCCAGTGTCCAACCCGCCTTAAGGCAATGGAAATTTTGAAAAAGAAAAAGAAATTCGCCAAAATTGCTGCGAAATGAAAAGCTTGGGTGAGGCGGTTCCGTGCCATGATCTTTAAAACCGAGCACGTGCAACCCATCATGCGTGGGGTTACAATCTAACCAGGATTCTTTGTGTCGCAGCAAAATTCCGCAAATTTTTTTTAATCACGCCAGGAGCTTGGACAGCAATATTTCACGAGAAATGTTTTGTGATGATGGAACAGGAGACGTCAGAGCAGGTGCCGCCTGTGTTTTATTAACGCACTTGGTTTGAGGGTGGGTATCGGTCCTTGTGCATTACACAGCACAGGTATAATAAATGACTTTTAAGTGGAATTTCTCCCACACAAGCTTTCAGTGCCAGAGAAACCCATTGCTTTTTCTCTTGTCAGTTTACCTTCACCATCCAAATACACCCAGCCCAATTTTTGGGAATCCTCGATGCTGCGGGATTATTTTGGAGAAAAACAACGGGGAAAAAATGGAATTTAAAGATTTTTGACGAGGTTTTCCATGCCAGCATGGCTAAGAGGTTTCCGACTCCATTCGCCTGCCCGAGGCAGAAATTTCCAACAGCTGGACATTTCGGTTGTCCACTTCGAGTGATGAATAACCTCTCGGTGCATTCCACGGATCCATCATATCAGCCAACATCAAGCGCTGCAAGTAAAGGAAAGGACGTGTTTGGACTGAACCTTTTGCTCGTGGAAACTATTTAATGGGGAGTAATCTCCCAATGATCTGAATCTTGGTTCTATTTCAGTTATTTGAAGTTATCGCAAAATAGCCTCTTCCAACAAACAGAAAGGGAGTCAATATTAAGATTTCCATCACTGAATTTCCCCTCCTGGCTCTGAGGTCTGCACTGAGAAATAATAATGCTTGTCATTTTCCTAAATCTATTGATAACAATTCCTTAACCATCTTATATCACGAAACGAAGCGTCTGTCCGTCCATGTGTGTGTGTCCATCGCACTTCACATTAAAGGGTCCTGCTGTCATAGAATCATAAAAATGGAATCCTCAGAAAGCTCATAATCGATTTACTTGGAACAAAAAAATTGTGTCCGTTTTATCATGAGGATTCCTGCTTTAAAAGCCCTTTTTATGGGATTGAAGATGAAGATGCGGGAATGAGAGCTCAATCCAGCGGTTCCAACGGGAACATTTATTATCCTACGACAACAGGAACCCTATGGAAGGACACATAAGAGTACTCAAAATGACATGTACTGTAGTAATATTTCTCGAAACAACAGAAAAATATACGGAGCACACAAACAACAACTACCACAGCCTTTTGGTTAACAACAACAACAACAACAACAACAACGACAAGGACCGCAGCAACAACAATGGCTACGTGGTATAAAATATCCATGTTACATTCTCATTGAGATTCACAGATAGACATGCAATATGTTTGTGACGTGCAACAAGCGCTGACTTTTGATTAAATCCGTCAACGAAGCGACGAGTAGACGTGTCTAGTGTTATTGGAACAACAATAACTCAGTTGATGCATTTTCATGTACTTTATGAAAAAAGTGCCTGTGCATGGCTCTACAAAAAGGATTTTATAAATTAATAATGGATAAATATTGGATTATATTATAAGGTTCCGATCTTTTATTTGAGCTTAAAGAAGAATGGGGTAATATTGCCTGACTAATTCCGAATAATGATGACAATGTAACCTATGCTATTCCAATGTAGACTCAAAATGAAATATATTTTATCATGAATGTTCTCTTTGATGATTTACAAGGTCATTATGAGACAGATACTCATCATACCGTATATGGGATTTTAACCTGGCGTGACCCACACCATGATCCATCAGTTCAGGTGGGAATGCTAAACAGGCCAACCCGTAGGGAATTTTGCTTTGAGATTATTATTTCCCTCCCTCTTCTGTCCTCATATTCCTTGGGGTTCATTTACTCAAACAATCCATTTTACCACTTCTCCCCTCGAGCATTCTGGGTATGAGTAAACAGCTGATTGTAATAGCAAATGGCTATAAAGGATGTATAGTCATGGCTGCCCAGTGATTATTCCAACAAATTGTTCCACGTGTAAAACAAAATACTCTGACACTATTTGGGTTGAATAAAGTTAAAGTTTCTCCAAAACCGATAGATATTCCGAGAAGACCAGTTTTCTCAGATCTTCCTGCAACAGAACTTAATGGATTAAATTTTCTCGGCTGGAAAGAATCCCAGCCTTATGATTTCAAACTCTGTATTTATCCCATGACTTGCTTTGCGTAAAGAACAGGATTTAACAAAATGGAAGTTTCTTTGTCGGAACTATGACGAGAAGCATGGCCTAACTGAGCGAAAGATAATACTGAGAAGCTTTGCAGAAGGTGAAGAAGAATGTGGTGTCGCACTTGGTTTGCAATCCATTTTAGGGCCTGAGCCCGCTAACGGCCCGATGTGTTACCGGTGAGCAGAATGTGCACGATTCATGATCGGCTGTTATGGTTCAAAGCTGCTCTATATCCATAGGAAACTGAGCTTCAGAAGAGTGAATTTTAGAAAAGTGGGAAAAAAACTTCACAGTGGAACTCAAATGGCAAACCTTTAGAGATTGAGTCACATCTCATCTGGTGCATATTATCTACCGTCCATAGCTGAATGTGGAATAACTGCAGAGTGTAGAGTGCCAATTGGGACTGAGGTTATAAAGCCATCAAGTGAGTGCTACATCGGGCATTTTGCTCAGTTTTCTTTTTGATTTGATGTCTATGGAATGTGTGTGATCTTACTCCGATTCAGGTGGAATGAATTAATACATGAGTTAATACAGCAATTTTTTTTTACATCACTCGAGGAATAATCTTTGTCTTCTTTAGCGGCCACCATTATCGCACCTTTCTCGTGGGGTCGGCCAGGGGGAAGCTTGTCCCTAGTCTTCACGAACCGGCTGGCTGGCCAGGTCTGACATTCCACTAGTTATGGCAGGAATTTGGAATTTGGCAATGGTGCCGGCGATAGCTCACCTACTCTTCGCGAAGGACACCATGGAATTTTTAACGTGCACCAACAAATACTGGCGGGTGGGACACCCAGTTTAATCGATCATCTGAGAATTGTCCCCCTGCCTGTGAAACACTGGGCTGGCAGTTTATAGCTGGGTCGGAAATCGAATCCAGGCCGTTCAGCTTAGAGGCGAGTGTGCGTACCTCGAGACCATCCTGCCAGCCCGACTCGAGAAATACAATCCGTCAATTGGCCCGGCATTTGCCATTTTGACCTTAATATCAATATACGTTGTGTTTGGTTTGAAAGATTTTACGGATCGCCTGGCTTCTCCAAAGATCATTTATGGGCTAGTTTGAGTTATCTCGTTGGGTGTATGGCCTAGGTCCTTCCATCTTGATGTCGAGAAAATTCCATGGGCTGTGTTTATTGGATATACTAACGTCCTGTCTGACAGAAATAAATAGATGGTCAATTTCCATGGACATTAGTCACTGGGAAAAATGCTGTTATCCTTGGCAATGGATGCTTGGTCTTTCTCCAGTTCAAAGTAATTGCTGGCCTCTTGTGTACATTTTGACTCGCCATTTGTCAAAAGTTGGGATGTTTCCTTGTTAATTTGTTGAAATGTTCATCACATGACTGCCTTCAATGTGCCATCACCCAATAGACAAAACGGCACTATAGCTCTGCTTTCAAAGGGAGGGCCTTACCAGCCCAACTATTCATCAGTGCCAAGGCTATAGAGGCATATGGCTATGCTCACATATATACGGATATAGATACGGCATGCAAGAAATCGGACTCCGTGTTCACATATACGCAGATACAAACACAAATATAAAGCTTGTGACAAGTGCTCAATTGGGATCTCAATCTATCTCAATAAATCTCAATCTCAATTAAAATAGGTTTTTCCTGCAGAAACGAGCAAGATGGCACCAGCAATGTCAAGAATATGCAACGCTCTCTGTACCAATGACGTCCTCACGGCCCATGACATTAGCAATTCAGACCCAGACATTGTGTATTTTCTCAGCAACTTTGTGCTCAGAGTCTTGGGTCATAGAGGTAAGGGTTTCCTTAACCAGCTCCATCAACTTCAACCAATCAGAGAAGAATGGCACGGCATGGTTCTCGATACTCGAAGTGTTGAAGATTATGACCTCAATGGCGTCAATTCAATGTCCGGTGGGGTTGCAGATACGATTTTTATTGCTCCATGGTGCAATCGGAATTATTATATCCGTATCCATGTGCTGTATCCATATCCACATCCAGACATATGTGAACACAAACATTGAAAGCCATTGATCACGATTTTTACCATATCCTTATCCGTATCCATTTTTATGTGAACACAGCTTAATGCCAATCTGTGAACGCATTCATTCCTTATTTGTGATATCAGTGTGGTGCTACTACTCAACCCTGCACAACTCTCCTCCCTCTCACCCCCTTCACCTATAGTGTGGCCGTACAGGATGTATTTTCTGAGACTTAAATATTTGCCCTTTCGTGTTATGGAGCCACAAATTTGTATATTGTATCTATGTACTGTATATACAGGGTGGGCCAAAAGTCACTGAAGGTTTACTTTTTTTCTATTTTTATTTTATTTTTAAATACAAATTAATGAAACAACTTGCAAATGGTAGTTTAATTCATGGAATTTGTTTTTTTAGATTAATTGTGAAAAATAATGTCCTGCAAATGGCCCCCATTGGCTTCTTCTCAAAGTCTTGCTCTTTCCAAAACGTGATCCATTACAGAGGACAAGACTCCTTGATCAATCGCTGCAATTTCTTCGGAAAAATCAGGATCGTCCCTTACGAGTTGCTGCAATATGGTTGCAAATGTTAGTCGATTTGCTGGATCTTGAGATGACATTTCATGCACCATTTGAATCTTGTAAGAAAATAGCAACAAATCTTTCTTCATTATCCTTCACAATGATGATCTTGCCATTCCGAGCTGAGTTGCACGTTTCGGAGTTGATGTTTCTGTGTTTTCGTTCACACTCTCCATAACACGGTCAATGTTTTCTGGAGTACGCCTGGTTTTTGGTCTTCAACTGCGGGCTGAGTCATGAACAGACGACCCCTTTGACTCAAAACGAGCAATCAAGTTCCGAATCGTGTTTTCTGATGGTTGTTCTCGAACATTAAAATGATTGCGAAATTTTCTTTGAGTTTGAATTATTATTGATTTCCCACTGGAGTAATAAAATTCAACAATTTTTGTGCACTGGTCAGTGGTAAATTTCTTCATAATGTATCTCCCTGGTCTTTATATGTAAAAATAAGAAAAGTAAAAAATTAATAAAAAAATAAAAGTTATAAAAAAAAGAAAACCTTCAGTGACTCGCACTCGCACTCCCCACTCCTCGTACTCCCCACTCCTCGTACTCCCCACCTTGTACATGTATATGTATAACGTTTCTACTGTATGTAAACATGTGTATGTCATGGTATCTATATACAGTGGGGAGAACAAGTATTTGATACACCGCCGATTTTGCAGGTTTTCCCACTTACAAAGCACGTAAAGGTCTGTAATTTTTATCATAGGTACACTTCAACTGTGGAAGACGGAATCTAAAACAAAAATCCTGAAAATCACATTGTATGATTTTTAAGTAATTAATTTGCATTTTATTGCATGAAATAAGTATTTGATCACCTACCAACCAGTAAGAATTCCGGCTCTCACAGACCTGTTAGTTTTTTCTTTAAGAAGCCCTCCCATTCTCCACTCATTACCTGTATTAACTGCACCTGTTTGAACTCGTTATCTGCATAAAAGACGTCTCCAGACCGTCTCCGACCACAAAGACGGCAAAGACCGACCGCAAAGCCGTCTCCAGACCTGTCCACACTCAATCAGACTCCAACCTCTCCACAATGGGCAAGGCCAGAGAGCTGTCTAAGGACATCAGGGACAAATTTGTAGACTTGCACAAGGCTGGGATGGGCTACAGGACAATAGGCAAGCAGCTTGGTGAGAAGGCAACAACTGTTGGCGCAATTATTAGAAAATGGAAGAAGTTCAAGATGACAGTCAATCTCCCTCGGTCTGGGGCTCCATGCAAGATCTCACCTCGTGGAGCCTCAATGATCATGAGAAAGGTGAGGGATCAGCCCAGAACTACACGGCAGGACCTGGTCAATGACCTGAAGAGAGCTGGGACCACAGTATCAAAGAAAACCATAAGTAACACACTACGCCGTCATGGATTAAAATCCTGCAGCGCACGCAAGGTCCCTCTGCTCAAGCCAGCGCATGTCCAGGCCCGTCTGAAGTTTGCCAATGACCATCTGGATGATCCAGAGGAGGAATGGGAGAAGGTGATGTGGTCTGATGAGACCAAAATAGAGCTTTTTGGTTTAAACTCCACTCGCCGTGTTTGGAGGAAGAAGAAGGATGAGTACAACCCCAAGAACACCATCCCAACCGTGAAGCATGGAGGTGGAAACATCATTCTTTGGGGATGCTTTTCTGCAAAGGGGACAGGACGACTGCACCGTATTGAGGGGAGGATGGATGGGGCCATGTATCGCGAGATCTTGGCCAACAATCTCCTTCCCTCAATAAGAGCATTGAAGATGGGGCGTGGCTGGGTCTTCCAGCATGACAACGACCCGAAACACACAGCCAGGGCAACTAAGGAGTGGCTCCGTACGAAGCATCTCAAGGTCCTGGAATGGCCTAGCCAGTCTCCAGACCTGAACCCAATAGAAAATCTTTGGAGGGAGCTGAAAGTCTGTGTTGCGCAGCGACAGCCCCGAAACCTGAAGGATCTGGTGAAGATCTGTATGGAGGAGTGGGCCAAAATCCCTGCTGCAGTGTGTGCAAACCTGGTTAAGAACTACAGGAAACGTCTGATCTCTGTAATTGCAAACAAAGGTTTCTGTACCAAATATTAAGTTCTGTTTTTCTGATGTATCAAATACTTATTTCATGCAATAAAATGCAAATTAATTACTTAAAAATCATACAATTTGATTTTCAGTATTTTTGTTTTAGACTCCGTCTTCCACAGTTGAAGTGTACCTATGATAAAAATTACAGACCTTGTCGTGCTTTGTAAGTGGGAAAACCTGCAAAATCGGCAGTGTATCAAATACTTGTTCTCCCCACTGTATGTGTGTATAAAAGAGGTACAGAGATAGTGTTGTGCCTGTAGGTTATTGGGAATGTGTAGATGACAGCTATAGTCTCGATGGGCCAAGTTGTCTCTTCCTGTTTCTGGAATGCGTGTGCACACTGCACATGCATACATTTGTGTATTTAATGATTATTTGGGATATGCGAATATTAATGGCATTATTTTGCAATTTGATTGATTCACTGAGTAGGCGATTTCGCAAAATGCCTCTGCCACTCTCCACATTCCAGCGAAGGCCACATTTAGGGGCAGGCCACCCGGGTGACCGATTGGGACATTGGGCACAAGGCGGGTGGCGGGGAGGGCAAGAGGTAGGGTGGTTGAGCACCGACTGCTGAATTTGGGATGCTCCTGCCACAAAAGCTATAACAAGGAAATTTGACATAAGAGGACATTCACCCTATCATGGCTGTGCTGCACCAACACAGAATTAAATAAATCCATCAAGCTAACGACTTAATTTTGTTGGGGATATGTGGGAGGAGTGGGGATGATAAAAGTGTGGCAGGCTAAGTAATATCACCTGGGTGTTAAAAATAGATATTAAAAAAAAAATCATTGGCGGGGGTGTGGGGAGATGGTGAAGACTGTTTTAGGGAGAGGATATGACAACACTGATCACACACTATCCCTTACCGAAACCCTCTCACAGACATCACACTTAGCACAGATGCACACAATCACCCATCCATACTCAAGCAACCTCCAAGTCCTGCCAATATACCTGTATCCCTCTATCTTCAATGCTTCTAGGTACCTATGTAGTTCCACTTTAACCTATCTACTGTTACTGCTGCCACTACCTTTCCAGGGAGACCATTTCATTCATTAACGAGATGATATTCATAGAGTACTTGCCCTGTGCAGTCAACTTGGTGCTGTTTCTTCTGTTTTGAAGAACTCGATTCCCCATAGCTGACATAAATTTTGAAGAACAACTCTTCTGTTTTGAACCGTTTTTTTTTCTTTGATCCAAACCTTCCAAAATATGTGCTGTCCGGATCCAAAAATATGGATGCCAGACCACGTGAGCGATAACATCATAAATTTATATTCTCTAATATAATTGTTGCGTAGATCACGCTCAATAAATTTGAAACTGATCAGAGTAAGCGTTAGCTTTGCCCCTGTTAAATTTTGACGTCATAATTACGGCACCAATGACGTCATCATTAACAAAACCTATTCCCCATGCGGAGTTCTTTACAATGAGCCATGTTTAATTTTTTTCCATGGAGCGGTTTTGGTGATTAATAGAACCGCCTTTGGAGGCCATTTTTCCCCACAGAGCAGGGGTTGCCCTTTTTTGGGCACATTGGTCCCCTTTGTGAAGCAATGTTTTACGGCCGGATGCCCTTCCTGCCGCCAACCCTGTTAGTCGCCTCTTGCAACACACAGGGAATTACCGGTGAACTGGTACTCAATTTGCCGACCTCAGAAAGATGACAGGCTGAGTCAACCCCCTGGCGTTAATTCAGCTATAGACTGGGATTAGAACCCAGGATCCTAGGATCCCAAGCCGGCTCCCTAACCACTAAGCCAACGCCAGGCTTTTGGTGATACATAGGTGCAAAGTTTTTCGGTTTTCCCAAGATGTCACCTGTACCACGTGACCTATGACGTCATAATTATCATTAAAATATTCTGCAGGAGGAGGCACTTCTATTGTGAAAATTTCATGTGAGACGGATCAAGAATTGCAGAGAAAAAAAACAATTCATACTAATCGTATCAAGCATTGTACATGTCGAATTATGACCTCATAATTAAGGTACCGATGACATCATCATTAACATATCTTATTCCCCATGAGGAGTACTTGACAATGAGCTATGCTTAATTTTTTTCCATGGAGCAGTTTCGGAGATATAGAGCTGCAACTTTTTTCGATTTTTCCAAGATGGCGCCTTACCACGTAACCTATGACGTCATAGTTATCATTTATAAGTTCTACAGGGGGGGCCGCTCATATTGTGAAAAAGTCGTGTTCATCGGACTAACAGTTGCAGAGGAACTTTTCTTTTTTCATACTGATCAGATCAAGCGGTGTACTTGTCGAATTATGACGTCATAATGAAGGCACCGATGACATCAACATCAACATATCTTATTCCCCATGGGTAGTACTTGACAATGAGCCTTGTTTCAACTTTTTCCATTGAGCTGTTTTGGAGATATAGAGGTGTTACGTTTTTCCAAGATGGCAACCGTACCACGTGACCTATGACGTTATGATTATAAATGAAAATATATATACAGTTGGAGGAGCTCCTATGGTAAAATTTCGTGTCAATCGGACCAACGATTGCCGAGAAAATGAATTTTAAAAATTAGTCAGGTTCACTATGTCAATAAATTATATTTCGTTCAAAATCATGGTAGATTAGCAAACCTATACATTTTTGGAAAGGTTATAGCATAAGGAAACTAAAAATCAATGTTTACATTTGGAGAGATACCTGTATGGCGGCCATTTTGGACTTTCAAAATGGCCACTGTAAAATACATATTTTGTTCTATTTCTGCCTCTAATTACCCTAAAAACTTTAAAATATATACTAAACCTATATTTTCAGGGACAAGGAATCCAATGAAAGTATCAAATTAGTGCTATGGGGAATGGTAAGACATGAATCAAAGGTTTTGAATTGCAAAATACTGTCTTTATATTCGCGATAAGTTGCATAATCAAATACATGTTATTTTGTACAGGCAGTTAATAACATCAAAATGTGTCACAATAATTCATATCACCAAAATACACAGGCAGTCAGCAAAATCATATATACACATGCAGTCAGTATAACTTCACATCTACACAGGCAGTCAATGACAAAATATACACAGGCAGTCAATGGCATCAAACATACACGATTACAGAATATGCCATTTAGAGTTCGTCATCACTGTCCTGTGTGTCGTATCCGACAATATAGTCCGCATCGTTTTCACAGTCCGTTCCACACAAGCAAAGGTCGGTCAAATTGATTGGCAAATCGAATTGGTCGAATGGTCGATCGAATCGAATTCGATGAATCGAATCGAATCGAATCGATCAAATTGGTCGAATGGTCGAATGGTCGATCGAAGCGATTGGTCGAATGGTCGAATTGGTCGAATGGAATTGGTCGATTGGTCGAATTGGTCGAATCGAATTGGTCGGAATTGGCAAATGTAAACATTGATTTTCAGATTTCCATGTAATAACGTTTCCAAAAATGTATAGGTTTGCTAATCTACCATGATTTTGAACGAAAAAACATAGTGAACCTGACTAAATGCAGACACGCCACACGCAACCGAATGCCTTCCCATACTTTTTCCTTCAATAGCGCAGGGTAACTACTTTGAGTGAATTGAGTGACGCTTGCCTAACTCCTCAGTCACATTTGCTCTACGACTAGGATATGGCGGCCGTACCCCCCCTAAATTGACATAAACGTGCGGCGGCCGCAAAGTTTCTGAGGTGGCCTCAGGGTGGCCCTAGGGCGTATGGCTATCTTTTACAGGCCGTAGGGGTCGCCGTGGAATTATAGCGCAGAGTTATAACTTTTTTCATTTCTAGGGTGGCCGTAGCAATTCGACAAGCCGTAGCCATGACAACTGTAAGTGCTGTTATACATATGAAAAAGAACTGGTATATATATACCCACTCGTTACCGTCCGTCTGGCCGCACGTTCGCCTTAGGGCCCCCCTGCGGTCGCCTTGCAGGCACCTTGAGGCTACCTTGCGTCTGCCTTGAAAATTATATGGCCGCCGCAGGGACACCCTAAGGTCACCGTGCGACATCAAATCAAAGACCGTACGGCACCCCCACGTTTTCGGTCTCCACAATTTTTAAATACCCCGTGCGGCTACCCGAAAAATAAAAACATATGTGACTGCTACATTGTGTGACCGTGGAAATACTGCGGCCGCCCTATAATTGCTAGTGGCCGTAGATTTTTTAGACCCTACGGCCGCCGAGCCAAATGTGACTGAAGTATTACTACCATATTAACTCTCCTCTTCCTTACTCTTAGGCAATGTCACCTGGTCCTCTCACCATCTATTCTGCTGAATAACTTTTCTCTTCTGCACTTATTTTCCCTATACCCTTAATTATCTTAAACATCTCTATCATATCCCCTCTTATCCTAACCGCCTCCTTTCTAATGTAGAGTCCCTTCAGAAAGTATATTATTTTGTAAAATAAATTAAAAATAAAAATTTCGCTTTGACATTATGTCGTATTATGTGTAGATCAGTGACAATAAATCACAATTTAATCAATTTTTTTAATTCAGGCTGTAACACAACAAAATGTGAAAAAAGTCAAGGGGTGTCAATATTTTCTGAACTGTATCCTTCAGCTGCTCCTCATAAGTTAGTCTAGCTCGGCCCAGAATAATTATTGTCACCCTACGATAAACCCTTTCTATGTCAGCTATGTCCTTCTTCAGATGTGGTGACCAAAACTGCACACTATGTTCTAGATGAGGCCTTATTAAATTCCTACGAACACAACCTAAACCCCCTATTGGCTTGCCGTCTAGCTACATGGCACTGTCCTGTCTGCTTACCTGCAAATCTATTCTTTTTACTTTTGTATGCAGCACAAGGCTGCTGCTAGGCTCATTAGCTGGGGGCCATGTCGCTAATGCAATTCCCCTTGCTAGTTAGGGCAGCCAATTGGAATTTGATCATGGTACCAGTCTTCTACTGGAGGAAGCAAATTATGAAGTCTTCTACTGCAAATTATGAAGTAATCAGTATGAAACAAAAACAAACTGATTGTTTAAATGACCATCAAATATCGAAAGCATAGGCGTTGCGGCTCTTCCAACAACATGGTTATGTATAGGCCTTAGGCTTTTTGCCTTCCTGCCTCACCTTCAGGCCGCTTTGGACAAATTAGGCCGAGGTTTCTTAATACTGTATAGTAATGTTTCAGTTGTGTTGTTTTTGGAATAATAATAATAATAATAATAATAGTATAGTATATATAACCATAACACTTTAATCCCAATGTCGTGAATGCAAAGTTAATGGATTGAAGTGGTGTATGTTCATGAATCAATGATGAGTGGTGTACGGTACTAATAACCGCGGAAGTAAGGAATTAGCCTCGGTTTTTTGATAGTAATATCATTTTTATAATAATGATAACGTAATGTTAATATTATAGTAAATCTAATCGTAACACTAATCCCTTCGTAGTGACTGCAAACTTACTGGAGGTTAAAATACATCATCTTCTATATATTGTTACTGATCGCGGATTAAGATGTTAGTTACCGAGCGGTTTGGTATTGCCGCGACCGTTACAGGATCCCTGACTCACCCGATTCACCCAGGACTTTGGCCGGATCGCACCGCAGCTGCTCAATGAGGGGAAAAGACGAAAACGACGCAATGTAAAGAGGAAAACGAAGGCCAAGAAAGGTTTGGAAATACGACTGAATTTATTGACTATTTACACACAAGCAAAAAGAAGGCAGTCACGTTTATTTACAAGCACATAAGACGCAGGTGACACAGGGAAAATACTAGCTTATACAGACTTAATTAACCCAGGACAGAACAAACAGAACAAACTCACGTATACAAGAAGGATGGAATGGAATGAATGTTGGAAGGAGGAATGGGAAGGTTCGGCTGGGGGCAGATGGTTCGGGCTTGATCCCGCACGGGACGTCGGCTGAACCTCGACGGCCACCGATGCCACCGCTATTTGGTCCCCGCGGGGTAACGGGTTGAAGCTGCCTGGTGGAGTCAACGCTGCCTCTCTGGCTCAGCTCAGGGCGCGTCTGCCGTCTCTGGCGCAACTGCTGGTAATGGCCCTTGGCACCTTCTCTCTCTTGGCCCTGGTGTCTCCTCACCATTGACAACTCAACGCGACCAACGCAACCACTGACCCTCCTCTGGCAACTGACTCAGACCAACTCACTACTCACTTCCGTTTGCGCCTTTTATAGCGCCTCCAGCGATTACGCCGCCGGCGTTTTGGACACGCCCATCGGGGTGCTCACCTCAGCCCTGGTTGGTCGCGCGACCCTCGGGCTCCGCCCTGGATGACGACGGGCGGGCACGCCCCTCCTCCCCTCTGACGAGGTGGAGACACGCCTTTCTTCTCCGACTCAAGCACATGGTCAATGGCGGTTATTGGAGGGGAGGTGATTGGGAATCGAGGGCTCAGCAATGACGAGAGGGGATGTAATATGGAAATGGAGGTTTTGGGGATGGGAAGGAAAGGGAGATTTTGGGGATGGGAAGGAAAGGGGATCTATTCTCTTTCACTGGTGCAATGGAGTATTTCAATTAATGGAAGACACAGCCTTACACTAATACACATAATAAGGATATAACTGTCAAAAAAGAGATATCGTGTCCTGCATGTATGTTTTATGGACTAACTACGGGAACGCCCTTTGACCTTTATACAACCACAAACGGAGGGAGGAGGGGTGATATTTTACAACAACCTTTTACAACAACATTTTACCACAACAATAAAATAAAAAAACATTCTCATATCCACAACACTGCACCCTTCTCCCCTTAGGCACGTCCCGGGCCTATAACTTTTACCTTAGTGTGGCACGTAGGTGTAGTTCCCTCTACTTTTAACCTGACCCTGAGTGCGACAGTTTTAAAACATAAATAAATGTGTCCCGCTGCTCCATTGCACCCTGCCTAACAGACTTATGCCCACAGTTAACCGAATTGCGGAATGGTCTTCAAACTATACACTGACGGTGGGAAGCATTATTTACACTTGACGCTACTTTTATTTACAAAACTAACCCAGGACCTGTGATTGTTCTTTCTGGGGGGGAGACAGTCTGCTCTGCATCGACGCACCATGAACGCACCCAAAAACACACCAATACATTCTCAAGCACCAATCAGTGCAGTCACCACTGTTCATCAATAAAATAAAACCAACAAACCCAAACCCTGCAGGTGTCTCTTGCTCTTCGGCTCCCTCTGCTGGTTATTATTATCTCTTCCAGTTGTTGTCATTTTCTTTGCTTTTCTTACTGGCGGCCTATTTGCAATAAAGTGTGCCCCATGTGTCCCTTTTATTTGCTTTTATTTATAGCCCACAGGGCCGACTAGTGTGGTTCACCTGTGGGGCATCGGTGCCCTGTGGCCAAGGTCCGCCAGCAAGATTTCGGGCCCTCATGGCCGGTTCCAGCAGAGGGGCCATGCCCCAACCCATGGGGTCCATAGGTGGTGCTCGGCCACAGACATGTGGTCCATAATGTGGTGCATCGATGCAGACAGCTGGTTCTGGGAATTTCGGGCGCACAATGGCCGACCCACGCACGCTCCCCTCGGCACCCAATGGCGCACAGGTCATGTGGGAGACAAAAGGGGAAAGACAATTGAGCGAGGGGTAAGGTCACAAGGGTACACATCAATAAGGCAATGCAAGGCGAAATGCGTACGGAGGGCGAAGTGAGAAAGCTCGTCCCTACCGTACGTCACCCCCCTGTCACCTACCCTACCCTTGCCCTTACCCCATATGTACAAAAATCTACACATTTACAAATTCGTCACTACTGTCACGTCTTCCCCATATTTCCCCTATACCAAATTCGTCTCCACAATCCCTCTACTTCAAAATTTGCCATCCACCAAATTCATCATCAATCCTCATAAGGAGGCAGAGATGGAACATCAAAGCACAATGTCACACCCACGTCATGATGCGTCTCACAATCCAAACATTTGCACAGTAAAAATAATAAAACATGGCATGGTGCGGAGTACCTGTCACCTCAGGTGAGTGGATGCAGATGGTGCGAGGAGATCCTTCATCCTAACTATCCTCTAAATGATTTTAACACACTTTACACTACCCGGGGTCTTTCCCTGCCAATCCATTGGCCAACTTACACTATGGGTTCTAAAAACCAATTCCCATTGACCAAACTGTGGTGCTTCTCAATTTGGGGTCTCACT
The DNA here is from genome assembly GCF_964187855.1 of Myxine glutinosa. Classification (NCBI taxonomy): domain Eukaryota; kingdom Metazoa; phylum Chordata; class Myxini; order Myxiniformes; family Myxinidae; genus Myxine; species Myxine glutinosa. Next base: position 144,004,972 of record NC_136267.1, read on the forward strand.
CCCCCGATTCATCTCCCGGTGCCCTCGCACAATTTCTGGGCTGCGACGTGTAGCTCTCCCAGCAGGTCTACCCACCTGCACACCTCCACCACTGCAGTTGCCACCCGAGCTTACCTAGCTCCTCACCCTAACCTATCTAACTGGGGCAGGCCCCTCCTGGCTCTGTCACCCCACTCGGTGCCCTCTGGCACTGGGCTACCCGGGTCCGTCCTCCGGATCCTCGGACCCCATCCACAACAACTACTACCGGCTCCCAGAGCCCACCTGCGGCCTCACCTGGCCGACATTCTTACAGTGGTGGAGCGCCCAACCAACTACACACACTAACAGGCTACACGCCCCGCCATTTCCACGACACTAATGCACCCATCCAAAGACCATTCTTTCACCCGCACCACAGATGCCAATATCCAACCACAATTTACCTATACCCTCTACCTAACACTTACACTACCCGCCCCGGGTATCCGTGATGGGGGTCCACTCTTCCCCCATTCACACCTTCGCACCATCCACTCCACTCCACAATTTCCACCATACTCACTCCACGACCATCCATTCCAATACTCCATACCATTTATTCCATACGACCTGTCCTTCATTCACCTGTCGTTGCACACCTGTGCAATCCTACCTGGTGCCACCTGTACCCTCCTCCTCTTCCTGGACCAGTTGGTCAACACAACACACAATCACCACTACTCCCTCATACACTGCTCCATTCACCTGTTCAGTTGCACACCTGTGCAATCACACCTGTTCAATTCTCACCTGTTCAATCTTCACACACACGGCATCATCTCAGCTAACTACTCTCTTCTGAAACTTGCGCTTCCCAGTCGTCCCTTTAAACTATTGCGCTCCCCCGTCATTATCATCCACACTAATCTACCTGCGTCCCCACTACAGGTATCAGTCACTAACTAACCTTAACGTTACCTAATGTCATCTTCGCTAGATCCCTATCAATATCCTAACCCACCCGGGCTAGTTTTCACTGCCATACACCCCATAAACTATAGCGCATTTTCCCCCACCTGTGAGGGATGGTGGATTTGCCATCCCACCACATCGGGGGTCTCTCACTATAAATTTTGCTCGTCCAAATTCCAACCAATTCAAAATTTTTCCATTTACTGCCAATTCTACCCACTATTATAAATTTCGTATCAAATCACTACCATCATCGTCCGTCTACTTATTACATCCTCTCGGTGCGCCAATTCACGTCTACAGCCCGGCTTCGTACAGCCGAGCAATGAACGCGGATTCTTTTGTGCCGGCGGCTGGATGCGTCCGGCACTCGGTGCAGGGACGGGGGCTTACCCGGGCCGAGATCCCACGCACCACCTCGGCGTGGAGCCATCCAATGTCCCGATCTCGACCTGCCGGCACGTCTCAATAGAAAGTGGTCGCCATGACGACCCTTCCTATCGGGCTGCCCGCTCCGCCTAGTGGAGCCCGGACGCGGCCGTTCCACGCGAGGCCCAGCGTGGATCGCGCACGGCGGTCCTTTCGAACCCGCCGTGGCTCGGATCCCCGCTGGTTCTCGCGGCACGCGAAGCCCGGCACGCACCGAGGGCCCGATTCGGCTATAAGTCGCTCTAACCGCTAAACCGGTTACCGTCGATGCTTCACCTGGACGCTTACATGCATATGCTACCCCTTTCTTGCTCATACATGCAGCCGTTTCCATGCTCCTCGTACCTTTCCTTACACACCCAGGTACACTCATCCCGCTCACCGACTTGGTCACACACCTGACCACCGAACACCTTGGCACACATTCGTCGCTCGCACACCTCACCAACACACCTCTTCGCGCCCCTTTCTCGGTCACCTCCTTTGTGACAATCACAGGTGTGCTCTCACCCGCACACCCAACCACGTGCCTCACTACCAATTCCAGCGTGCATTCCCACTCACGCTCTACCATTCCAGGTGTGCATCCTTCCATTCCAGGTGTACATCCTCGCTCACCTGCCACAACCAACTCACGCTCCGTGTCACTCTCACTACTCTCACCTCCACTCTCGGTCGCGCACTCACCCTTACTCTCGACAGCGCACTCTTTCCTCATGCACCTGTCCGTTACACACCTTTCTCGCGCACACTCTTCCGCACATTGTCCCGTTACACCCTCTGTAACACTCACCACAGGCATGCATTCTCCCTTACTCTTGACAGCATGCGCTTTCCCCATGCACCCGTCCGTTACACACCTTTCTCGCGCATCCTCTTGCGCACACTTTTTCGTTACTTCCTCCGTAACACTCACCACACCGCGCTTCCCTGTGCTCCCTCGCACACGCGCTACGACCGACTCACTCCTGACGGCACACTCACTCCTCGGCGTGCACTTTTTCCTCACACACCCCATGGTCGGACATTCTCGCACACCTCTTTTTTCGCACACCTGACCTGTCGCACACTTCACCAACGGCCTCTCACGAACACCCGGGTCCAAACCAATCCCCAAGCCGACTGAAGCTTTCCTCACATCATATACATTGCCACTCACCTCCGTACCTCGTCTCCGCAACTCCTTTGCCACCTGCAAACTCTTTGTTTGGTTAGTGAGCATCACATCATGAGTTGAGCACCGACCTTGCACATATTCCATCACCTCCTCCTGGATTTCTCTTTTAGTTTCTGTTCGTCCCTTCTTAATTTCACTCACCTCTTCTTCCACTTCCTCTAATTTTTGTTTAACCTCTTTTATTTCTCGGTGCGTCTCCTCAAGTTTGTCCTCTAAGGCTACCGTGACCGTCTCTATGTGCATCCTCACCTGCCGGTCCTTTGTCTCCATTATCTCTGTCACCTCGTCCACCCTCATTGTCAGTTCCTCACGTACCATCTGACATTGCCTCTGTGTCGCTATCAAGTCATTTTTAATTTCTTTTTGTGTCGCCTTTAACCCTCCGAGTACTGCAGTGTTCCTTTGAACCTGCTCCACTAACTTCGTTTGTCCCTCTGTCAGCTGTTCCACCTCCTCCGTCAGATCTTCTATTCCCCCTTGTAACTTTGCCGTATTATTCCTCACCTCTTTCTCCATACGCTTCTCACCTCGCTTTACCTCCTCGCGTAGCCCCGAAACCTCCTCACCCACACCTCGTCGTATCTCCTCCTTCATCTCCTCCCTTTCTTTTGTAGATGCCGCCCTCATCTGTCCCAATTCATCACTCTGAGCATCCAGTTTGGTTTCTACCCCGATTTTTACCTCCTCTATCTGCTCTCCCATCTGTTTAATTTCTCGGGCGGATTGCTCCCCTATCTCCCGCAATTTGTCCTCCATCCTATTTTCTAACCCCATTAACCCATTTTTTACCCCCTCTAACTGATTCTCCTGGGCAGCCATTCTATTTTCCACCCCCGTTAACCCATTCTTTACCTCTTTTATCCCATTGTCTAACCCCTCAAATTTCTTGTCTAATCCCTCACCGGTACCCCTCGCTTCGTCCCTCATTACTCCCAATTGCTCACTCTGAGCATCCATCCGGTTCCCCATTACCCCCATTTGGTTTCCCAAGTCATTCCTCAGGTCTTCACTTGTCTAGACCATGAGCGCCTTTATTTGTTCCATAAATAGGCCCCAATCCATCGGCGGCGCTGCTACGGTCACGGGCGCGGCTACATTTGGCGCCACAATAATCATGTGCGCGAGGCCGCCATTTTGTGCGTCTGATACTCCCTCAACCGCCTCCTCATTGCTCCCCTCCATTTGATCCTGGGTTACTCCTAACCCCTCCTCTAGCTCACCCACCGGCATTCGATCGCCTTGACCAGCCATGGCGCGATTTCAAAGTTCAGGTTTTGTAAAACAAAACAAATTTCGGCCGCTCCAAATTTTGACCAAATTTTTTTTTTTCTATTCGTTTTAAAAATTTGGTTCGGGCCTCGAATCCCACTCCCAGACACCAATTGTTACTGATATAACACAATTGGTGTTCCAAAATTTGGGCCTAACAAATTTAGTCCCAGGTCCGAATCCAACTCCTGACAACCAATTTTTTTTTTTTTTTTTTTTTTTTTTTTTGTATACAAGATCGAGGCTCGTGAAAGAGCGAACATTAATCACACAGAAAGACAAACCGACACATAAAACATATAACATAGGGAGCGGTAGACAAGATGGGGAGAGAGGGGGAAGGACACAATCACAACATTTGAGAGCAGGGACCGAGAGACATGGAGACATCGAGAGATCTGAGAGAGGGCGAGGGCTTTGGGGGGGGGGGGGGGCGTGGGAAGGGGGCAGTGGGAGAGGTATAAAACATATGGACACTGCCAGGACTTCCAGGAAAGAATTTGGAATTTCAAACAAGGTGGATCTGGGGTGAATTAGCGGGGGTAGAAAAGATCAAGGTTTTGGATGGGGGAAGATAAGAGATGGTGGTGAACAGCTGTTTTAAAGACCTGGAGGGAGGAGTGGGATTGAAGGGAGTGAGGGAGTTTGTTCCAGAGGCGGGAGAAAAGAGGAATGAAAGAGTGAAGGTGAGCGGAGAGCCGAGATTTCGGCAGTTTAACCATCAGAGGGTTGCTGGCAGATCTTGTGCGACCTGTAGGAATATTTGTGGGACAGAGCACAGAGAGAGCTGGGGGTGCAAGGCCGGAGAGGAGTCGGTAGAAGACAGAAAGACCACCTACCTGCCTGCGGTGAGTGAGTGAAAGGCCCTCAGAGATAGCTTCATCGCGGGAGATTCCAATAATTCTGAAAGCTTTGGTTTCAACAGCGTGAAGCCGAGCTAGGTGTGAGGCAGGAGCACCGGCCCATAGGGGAGAACAGTATTCCATTGAGCTGCGGATGAAAGCCTTGTATGTGGTGAGGAGCTCAGGTGTGCCGAGGAAGGACTTCGCACGACGGAGGATGCCCAGTCGGCGACTGGCTTTGGAGGCCAGCTTGGAAATGTGGTTTTCCCAAGAAAGATCATGGCAGATAGTGAGACCCAAAATCTTGAGCGACAGAACTTCTTGGAGAGGATTGTTGAGAAAGTAGATGGGAGGGTTGTCCAGTCGATCTTTTCGGAGAGACATAGTAAGAGTGTGAGATTTGTCAGGATTGAAAGACATGTTCCACTTGTTTGACCAGTCTGTGATTTTGTCCAGGTCTTCAGAGAGTGAGGAGGCAGCAGACTGCCGATCTGAGGGAAGAGGAATGGAGCGGCAGAGAGTGGAGTCATCAGCAAAGAGATAGAGAGGATTTTCGAGAGAGTCAGAGAGATCATTGATGAAGACCAGAAAAAGCACGGGGCCCAGAACACTGCCTTGGGGAACTCCAGCCTGAACAGGAAGAGGAGATGAGAGAAACCCATTCAGGGCCACACGTTGACGACGACTAGAGAGGAAGTCCGCCAGCCATGCGTGGAGATTTCCATGGATACCAAAGGAGGAGAGTTTGGTGAGCAGAGCGGGGTGCCAGACCGTGTCGAAGGCACGTGATATGTCGAGGGAGACAGCTCTAATTTCCTGTTTGTCATTGAGGACCTCCATCCATTGTTGAGACAGCAGAAGCAGCATGTCCAGAGTAGAGTGACCTGGTCTGAAACCAAATTGATGATCAGAGATCAAGCCATTGGAGAAGAGGAAAGATTTCATATCAGAAGCAATGATGGATTCCATGACTTTGCTGATAATTGGGAGAAGGCTGATTGGTCTGTAGTTGCTAGGATCTGTTTTTGCACCTTTTTTGTGCAAAGCGGTGATGTTGGCTGATTTCCAAGCAGATGGCAGTTGACCTTGAGCAAAAGAGAGGGTGAAGAGAACAGAGAGAGGGTGAGATAGAGCAGCAGAGCAGGATTTTAGGACCTGTGGGCTGATGCCGTCGGGTCCAGTTGCAGAATCAGAGTCGAGGGTTGACAGAAACTTTTCCACCTTGTCAGGAGGAAAGGACACGGAGTCCAGGAGCAGCAGGGTACGACTGGGTATGGTGGGTACAGAGAGGGATGGGTTTGGGACACAAGATTTAGAGGCAAACACAGAGTTGAGGCATTCAGCTTTTTCACGTGCGGAGTCAGCTGTGTAGCCGTTTGAGGTAAGGGAGGGGATGGAGGGGGAACAAACACCAGAAACGGATTTGACCAGACGCCACCAGGATTTGGAAAAGGGAGACAGATAAGAGAGTTCGGTCTTGAGAACGGAGAGATATTGTTTCCTGGCTCTCCTGAGGGTGGACACACACTTGTTTCGGGCTTTGTGAAAGGAAATGAGATTTCCTTCCGTTGGATTTGCTTTCCAGGAGACGAAGGCAAGTTGTTTCTGGGCAACAGCCTCACCACAAGATTCCGTGTACCATGGACGGGAGGAAGGGTATGACAACTGAAGACGAGATGGGATAAATCTGTGCATGAGAGAGAGCAATTTACTTTGGAAGAATTCCCAGGATGAGTTGATGTCAGAGGTGGTAGAGATGGGAGACCAGTCCAGATGATTGATGGCTGCTTGAAGACCGTGCCAGTTGGCCTGAGTGAAATGCCAGACTCGTCGACGCTGAGCAGGCTCCCTGAGGATGGTCAGAGAGATGTCCACTTTAACAAGGACATGATCAGATGATCCGATCGGAGCAGAAGAAGAGCAGCAGACATTTTCAGGGAAGTTAGTCATAACCAAGTCCAGAAGAGAAGATGTTCCGTTGACTGAGATCCGGGTCGGGAAATTGACAGATTGTGTCAGTCCCAGTGAGTCGCAGAAGTCCTTTGCTGAGGAGCCATGGCTGGTGAGAGAGGTACCCACACCCAGCCAACTGGCATGATGACAGTTGAAATCACCACATATGAGGAAGAGAGAGTTGGGATGAGTAGATAGAAGTTGGTCCATATCATCAGACAGTGAGATGTAGATGGAGTCATCACTGTTTGGTGGACGGTACAACACACATATGAACAAGAGGTGGGAGCGAAGGGGAAGCCGTAGCCAGAGGTATTCCTGGGGGTGAGGTGGAGAGAGTGCAGTGCAGGGCGAGTGAGGAAGAGAGTTTTTGATAAAGATAGCAACCCCGCCTCCAGGACGAGGCTCAGGTCTATCATACCGGAGGAGGGAGTAGCCCGGGAGAGATACTATGGAATCAGAGACATCATAAAGGAGGAAAGTTTCTGTTAAGCAGATCACGTCTGGTTTGACAGAAGCAACCTGTATGGAGAGATCAGTTAAGTTTGAACGAAGGCCCCGGATGTTTGAGGTCCATACCGTTAATGAAGAGGAAGGGGGAGCATCAGATACAGAACAGGGGGGAGGAGGGGTAGGGTAAGATGTGGAAGAGGTGGAAGAGGTAGGGAGAGCTGTTGAAGGTGTGTCAGAGATTTCAGAATAGCTCGGAGAAAGGGAAGGATGGGGCGGACAAAAGGTTTGATGGTGATTGGGTGAGCCACAATGAGGTGTTATTTGAGGAGGGGGAAGAGCGAGGCAGAAGGTTGGGGGAGATGGAGGTGAGAGTTTGAAGGGGGAAGAAGCGGGGAGGACGCTTTGAGGAGGGGGAGTGAGAGGGGGGAAATTGAGAAGCAATGAGGGTGGGGAGATTTGAAGGGGAGGGGTGAGGGGGGAGTTTGGGAGGGAAGGGACAAGGGGAGAGATTTGAAAGGGATGGGATATGGGGGAGATTTGGAGGGGAGGGGTGAGGCAGGAGTCTAGGAGGGGAGGGGCGAGGGGGCGTCTTGGCGGGGAGGGGTGAGGGGGTAGTTTAGGAGGGAGGGGGCAAGGGGGGAGATTTGAAAGGGATGGGTGATGGGGAAGATTTGGAGGGGAGGGGTGATGGGGAAGATTTGGAGGGGAGGGGTTATGGGGAAGATTTGGAGGGGAGGGGTGAGATTGGATTTTTGAAAGTGTACGATTTATGGGAAACGAACATTTATTGCAAAATGAGTTTCTTGTGACCTTCGAGTTAAAAATACGTTTAAGGACGCTGGATGGAGGATGGAGTGCAGGAGAGTTTAGGGAATGTAGAAAAAAGGCACTATAGGAGATGGATATTTTTTTTGGGATGAATTGATTTGGTGAGCAAGTCGAAAGCAGCCTTTTAAAGAAGAAGAAGAAAAAGGTGTTATAAAATATGACGGAATACATAACTTGAGGGGAAAGTGTAAACATTGAAGGTTAATGAGTGAAAACTATCTGGGGAAATGGGGGAGAAACACGTGGTCGAAGAACGAACGAACGAATAAGAATGAATAAACGGATGAGAACAGAGAAGGAAATGTTTTTTTTTTGTTTGTTTGTTTTTTTTGAGTTGAGATTTACACAAGGAAGTAGGCTATGGGTGAAAAGACTGGGAATACAGAGAACGAAAGTTATTGGATCACAAACGACGGACCACTGAGAGAAAAACAAAGCCTCAAGGTTGTACAGTGCACACTGTACAAGGCCTTGCTCGCGACACGGCAAACAGACGATCAATTTATGAAAGATAAACACCGAGAAACAACCAAAGTTGCACACAATAACTTCACACACCGAAAGATAAATACAGTTTCGACAAAATACAATTGTGAACAGACTTAACTTCGAAAAACGTGGAGACCGTGTGGAGCTTCGAAAATCCCTGCCGCCGTCTCCAAGATCTCGCGAGATCTCTGATCGCGGATTGTTACTGATCGCGGATTAAGATGTTAGTTACCGAGCGGTTTGGTATTGCCGCGACCGTTACAGGATCCCTGACTCACCCGATTCACCCAGGACTTTGGCCGGATCGCACCGCAGCTGCTCAATGAGGGGAAAAGACGAAAACGACGCAATGTAAAGAGGAAAACGAAGGCCAAGAAAGGTTTGGAAATACGACTGAATTTATTGACTATTTACACACAAGCAAAAAGAAGGCAGTCACGTTTATTTACAAGCACATAAGACGCAGGTGACACAGGGAAAATACTAGCTTATACAGACTTAATTAACCCAGGACAGAACAAACAGAACAAACTCACGTATACAAGAAGGATGGAATGGAATGAATGTTGGAAGGAGGAATGGGAAGGTTCGGCTGGGGGCAGATGGTTCGGGCTTGATCCCGCACGGGACGTCGGCTGAACCTCGACGGCCACCGATGCCACCGCTATTTGGTCCCCGCGGGGTAACGGGTTGAAGCTGCCTGGTGGAGTCAACGCTGCCTCTCTGGCTCAGCTCAGGGCTCGTCTGCCGTCTCTGGCGCAACTGCTGGTAATGGCCCTTGGCACCTTCTCTCTCTTGGCCCTGGTGTCTCCTCACCATTGACAACTCAACGCGACCAACGCAACCACTGACCCTCCTCTGGCAACTGACTCAGACCAACTCACTACTCACTTCCGTTTGCGCCTTTTATAGCGCCTCCAGCGATTACGCCGCCGGCGTTTTGGACACGCCCATCGGGGTGCTCACCTCAGCCCTGGTTGGTCGCGCGACCCTCGGGCTCCGCCCTGGATGACGACGGGCGGGCACGCCCCTCCTCCCCTCTGACGAGGTGGAGACACGCCTTTCTTCTCCGACTCAAGCACATGGTCAATGGCGGTTATTGGAGGGGAGGTGATTGGGAATCGAGGGCTCAGCAATGACGAGAGGGGATGTAATATGGAAATGGAGGTTTTGGGGATGGGAAGGAAAGGGAGATTTTGGGGATGAGAAGGAAAGGGGATCTATTCTCTTTCACTGGTGCAATGGAGTATTTCAATTAATGGAAGACACAGCCTTACACTAATACACATAATAAGGATATAACTGTCAAAAAAGATATATCGTGTCCTGCATGTATGTTTTATGGACTAACTACGGGAACGCCCTTTGACCTTTATACAACCACAAACGGAGGGAGGAGGGGTGATATTTTACAACAACCTTTTACAACAACATTTTACCACAACAATAAAATAAAAAAACATTCTCATATCCACAACAATATTAAAGTAGCGGCAGTTTTGTGTCCATCCATCACACTATGTCATTACGTTTATGATCTCATTGCGGGATATGGCGGCTGACTCCACCGACCGACGTTTTAATTTATATGCTGTACATGCCGAACCTGTCGTTGAAGCAGTCGAACTGGCAATGTGTTTTTACACACAGACAGCTATCTGTACGTTGCAATGAGTCGAGTAGGAGACCCACTCGATCTGAGCATCTTTGCCAACCAAGTGAATTCCAGATAAGAAGAGGAACTGCACGTGCTGCAGGCCGAATAACCCACAACGTTGTTGCCTCCGCCACCAAAGGTGGATGGAGGTTATGTTTTCACCCCTGTCTGTCCCTTTGTCTGTTTGTACATTTGTTTGTTTGTGAGCAAGATATCTCAAAAAGTTGTGGACGGATTCGGACGACATTTGCCAGAGAGTAGCGGCAGTTTGTCTCCAAAGTTTGCAGTTTGTCTGTGTCTCCAAAGTATTTGACAAGGACAAAATTATTAGATTTTGGTGAAGATCCGGATTTGGATCCGGCTACTAGAATTTTTAAAAGTGATTTTTCACCATTGCGAGATAGGGCCAAAAACGATACATAGCTGGATATCTCAAAAAGTTGTGGACGGATTTGGACGAAACTTGGTGGACAGGTTGTGTGTGTGACAAAGAAGAATCGATTCAATTTTGGTGAAGACCCGGATCCGGATCCGGCTAGTAGAATTTGTTAAGTGATTTTTCACCATTTAGTGATATAGCCAACCAGGCGGAGGTATGCTCTCTACTGAGTGCCGTTCTAGTTTATAGTGAGATCATATAAACTCAGGAGCAGATCGAGAGTGAAACTTGGAGGGTTAAAGCTCCCAATAAAATGTTGCTTTCAAATATTTTTTTGATGGACTAAAAAATTTTTTCAATGGACTAAAATACACCTTTTATAGTTCACTAATATATACATTACAACAAACGTAGGCTATATGTTAAAATATAATTACCAGGGGTAGGCTATATGTAATATGTATATGCTATATGTAATATGTATATGCTATATGTAATATGCTATATGTAATATGCTATATGTAATATGCTATATCTATATGTGTATGTAAGAATATAATCTCCACCCAGGTCATACTATCCTTTTCAAGTAAAGTTTCAAACAATCCCGGCTACGCCGCTGTTAGACCTTCGGTCTTGTTTTTGTTGTCCCCCGTCGCACCGCAGAGCGAAAGGGGGACTATGGATTTCCCCTCCGTCCGTGTGTGCATCCGTCCGTCCGTGCGTCCGTCCGTCCGTGCGTGCGGACGTGCGTGTGTGCGTGCGTAAGCGAAGGACCGAATTCTAATTTGGTGTGTGGGTGCAACTAGGCATATGGAAGAACCCTATTGAAAATTAGGTCACCACTTCAAAATCCAAGATGGCTGTCACCATATCTAAACCTTGTGAGCGCGACATCTTGAAAAGTAAATGTCTGAACCTTGTGAGCGGAATATCTTGAAAAAGAAATGAACTACTAACTTCTAATCTGGTGTGTGGGTGTATCTAGGCACAAGGAAGAACGCTATTGAAAATTGGGTCGCCACGTCAAAATCCAAGATGGCCGCCACCATAAATGTCTGAACCTTGTGAGCGAAATATCTTGAAAAATAAACGAACTACTAACTTCTAATCTGGTGTGTGGGTGTGTCTCCAACCCACTCGCAAATATTATAGACTCTTCCATGTTTTCTGCATCTTCCACTTTGTCAACTCACATCACTTCACCGACGGGGGACCAAGGCGTAACGCTTGTTAAACATGTTCCAAACTTTGAAAATTGACAGTTTTTTACTATGTAAATTAGCATCCTGTGTCTGACACACACACGCACACGCACACACCTACAAACACACCCACAAACACACACACACACACACACACACACACACACATCTATCCTCTGGCTCATTATATGTACCAAGGATTGATGCAGTCAAACATATTTACCCAACCCCAGATGAGACGTCTCAATGGAGTGTGAATATGAATCATGTGGATTTGAAATTGTCATAATCAGAAAAATGGATCTCTTCCTCATTTATATCATTTATAGCTTCCCTTTGATATCTATGGATGTGTAATGGGATACCATTCTGAAGTTATTGCCACCAAATAATCTGTCATTGCATTGACGCAAAATGAAGGGATGATAATATTTATTTGGTGTAAACTGTTTATGAAACTTTCAAACAAATATCACAGGTGCAGCTACTGTATAAATATTGTTGTCTTTGTGCTCACTGTGTCCTTTGGGATTTATACAAATTTGTCTTGGCAATCATTTAATTTCATCCTTCATGTACAACTGTTACTTTTATGTCAATTGTAACACAATGTATTTTAGGGTTATCACACTTATCAGTGTCATATTGGATGTTGTTCAGAAAAAAACTGGTTATAATTGGGAGGACCAATTTAAAAAAAAAGAAATTATTTGCCTCGAACTTGCACAACTAGTTGCCCAGCAAGACGAGTCCCAGGCCTGCTCTTTAAACCACTGGGTCGTATTCACCGAGCACATGCATACCTTTACATAGTCTGCATGCAACCACTCCTATGGCTCAGAAAACAAAAAGTTGTGACGTAGATATCACAGGACTATAATAAAAACAACTTTTTTTAGCTCAACTTAACCTGCACATTTGGCGCAGGTGTTATGTTTCCACTTCCTTTCCCATATAAATGTCCGAATATGGAATTTTGATTGTGTGCTTTGTTAACTCGGTCCGACCCCATTAGGCAAACTTTCAAAGTAATTCCCCATTTGTTTGTTCGGAGTATAATCCAAAACTTTTCCTGTTGCCTGCAAATTAAGTTCAAGTCACGGTTCTGGCATGTGGAATACAACTGCCAAAATGCTCAGGGTGGATCTAATCTTACTGTTTGTCTTGTGCTCCTTCATCCTGTTGATAATATTATGGCCCATCTACCCCATATGGTCATCTACCCCACATACCGTTCACCATGCTTATCACATGTAGTTCAGTAAATAACACTACTCATTATCAACGGATCTGTGAAAGGTCCACAATAATATAGGAGATTGCGCATTCCTTTAGTCTTCCATCCGTTCTCTCCAGGCACAGTCAGTCTCCCAAAGCCAGGCAGACATATCCATTCTTTCTTATTACCTGCCAACGCTGCCGACATGTTTTTTGCATTGTGGAGAGTGCTACGATTGCTGGAGCAAGCCCAGGAGGCCAGCACGACAACAATCCCACACTTATTTGAAATTGGACAGCATGCCTGAAAATCCAGCAATCTATCTGCAGGTTTTCAGTAGACCCAGATAGCCATATTTGAACCACATGACTGTGCCATTTAACGAGAAAACATCCAGGAATGGCAATTTTGAATGGCAATTTTCCATTCCCCTCTAACTTGAGTGGTAAGTTGAAGACTGGTTATTGTTCGGTTTATATGTTTTTAGGAAGCGATGAACCACGACTCTCTGCAAAACCAAAAAGCTATCGTATTCAAGACGCAGCCAGACCCTCTGCAAGAAATCCATTTCCAGAGCAAAATGCTCTGTCGTCTCATTCCTCCATCACTACGTTCACGAGCATGGCGGAAACAGTACTGAAACCTGCTCACTATTCTATAAGAGGAGTGCGGTGTTATCCAACTGAAGCACAAATGAATGAGCGAAGCACTAAGATATTTCGTTGTCATTAGGGCACATCGTGTTTCAGTCATCCAAGCGATCAAGTCTGTCCTTAATTGCTGAAACCACAAGAGCCACGTTGGTAAATGGGGACACGACCTCAAAGCTCACCATTATCTCTTCCCTCTGCTAAATGTAGCAATTTTCTTGGATATCTCCATTTTTGAGGCGCATCTGCTTTGGAAATCTTAGCTAATCACGACATCCTTGGGGCAATCTGTATTACGGTAGAGCTTGTGATATTGGGAGCGACTTAGTTCAATGGATGTTTATAGTATGGCTATAGTCCGTTAATTATCTTTTATGCATATTGTACGCCTGGCCCTTTTTACCTTTGGTACCTGCTCTCATCATCGAGGAGCTTTTTCGTTTCATCAGGATAACCATCACTGTTCATGATGACCATTGCTCTAAATTTTCTGGTTGGTGTAATGACCAATTCTCCACTTTCTCTTAGCTCTTTCAAGGCTAAACATTCATTCACTCTTCGTGAGATTACAGCTGCCTCCGTTTTATTGTATAAATGCATTGAGGGCCTGCGTGACGTGAGCAGAAATGGTAATCTTGTTTTCAACGTGAAACCGGAGCCTTTCTTTACTGGGCAATTGTGCTCGTTCGTGTCTTCATTTTTCAATATGTTGTTTTTATCCCCAACATCTCTTTTTGCTTCTATTTGTGACCCCCTTGTGTATACAGTTGCTGTGTGTTTGTGACTCTGTGTGTTTGTTTATTTGTTCTTGGATGATGCTCGGTAAAGCAATCAACTTTCTAACAAAATATATAACTGATTGTTAATTGCCTTTTGTTAAAGACTGTTGGACTTTAAAGTTTCGTCAAAAAATTTTTTATACCTAACATTTTTTATTTAAAAAAAGTCTAAATGTTTTTTTTTTAAGTTAAAAAAATCCTGAAAGTTGCAACACTTTTTCGTAACAAAATCTCAGTCTGTGCTTTTCTCTGTTTTTATTTTGCTGCTTCAGTTGCCTTAAGATTGTGTGTGTTTTTGGTTACCTCTGGGTGTAGACCTTCAACTAAGGTATATGCTATGCACTTTAAATGTTGGGACAAACATTCCATGTGCACAAAATCAGTCACAATGCACAAAATCGTTTTCTTTTTTTTTTTGTTAACGGTGAGAATTCATTTTTTAATCTGAATCCTTTGCAATGTTGCACCACCCAGAAGAATAAAAATAATGAGAATGCTTGACTTCCACCATTTGTATATTCCAGAAGATGTATGCTGATAAGGGAATGCAGGAAAGTGGGTACTGCATCATAATGATGGAATTACACAGCTGGTGAAAGATTGCACACCACATGTTTTCGATCTCAGCTCACGAATACTTCAATAATTCAAACAGCCTTTTGCATGTGGCCATTATATATGTATACCCATATATAACATGTTTTAATAAGGCAGAGTTTTTTTTATTTTGTAAGGGAGGGAAGATGGTGGGAGCAGAATTTATTACTGTCTTTTGCAATTTTTACTTGTGATGATATTAGATATTGGAATTTTTTCTATTTTTTTTCTTCTGCAGTACTGTATTTGCATGAATGGCTCATTGAAATGAATTAGTGTGCAGATAATATAATTTGGGGCCAGTTGTTTACTACGAGAGCTGTTTACTTCCTCCCCTTTCTTCCAGACTTCTTTCTCCAACCCCATATATCTACTGTTCCTTCCTCGACCGTATATTTTATATATGTATGTAGCATACAACAAAGTATGTATGTATGTATGTATGTATGTATGTATGTATATATATATATATATATATATATATATATATATATATATATATATATATATATATATATATATATATATATATATATATATATATATATATATATATATATACATACATATACATATATATATATATATACAGACTTGGCATTTAATATGGAATATATTTTTTTGTGGGGGTGAACTTACTTTTCAAGATGTCTTCGAACCAAAAGTTCATTGGAATTATGTTGAAATTATTCTAGATTTTGTTAATGTGACCTTTAAAAGAAACAAAAACCACATTTAACATTTCAAAACAAATAAATTGATCCTTGAAAGTGATGTCAACTGATATCGAACTCAATTCATGGACAGTGCTGTGTTAAACTTCTGTGCATTTTCCAGAAGTATCTCTTCACTGTGCGGACAGTAAAATTACAGTTCAGTACTTCGTGTAACCCCCACGAGCATTCAGGAGAGCACGTACATGTTGAGGCATGCTGTTCACGAGATTTGCCAAGGTTTGGACAGGAATCGCTTGCCATGCAGTGACAATAGTCTGCTGCAATTCACACACAGAGGTCGACTGCTGGTCCAAGTGGTCGATTTGACGTGTTAATTCTGCCCACAAGTTCTCTATCGGATTCATATCCGGGGACATGGCAGGCCACTCCATATGCTCTACACCACGGTCAGCAAGAAAGTGTTGGATCATGCGAGCACGATGAGGCCGTGCATTGTCATCTTGGAAGACAAAGTTTCCTCGAAAGGCTGCACGAGCAAATGGAAGCAATGTTTCTTCCAGAATGGCCCTGTACTTGAACTGGTTCAGGTTTCCATTCAGAACAACCAGGTCAGTTTTGCCCCCTGCATGAAAAGCAGCCCAAACGGTCACCCCACCACCTCCAGCTTGGACTCTTGGCACTATACAATCTTTGTTGTAGGCTTCATGCACTTGTCTGCGCACTCGGACGCGGCCATCTTGACGATAGACCAGAAATCTAGACTCGTCACTGAAGATCACGTGATTCCAGTGTCCTGGCTGCCATTGACGGTGCTCTCTGGCCCACTGCAATCGGCGCTGGCGGTGTTGTCTGGTCAGGCGTGGCTCTCTCAGGGGACGCCTGGCACGATAGCCTGCTTGAACCAGTCATTGGTTGACGAGCCTTCTGGATACAGGCACATTTGTCAGTTGCTGCCACTCAGCCCTAAGCCGATTAGCTGACTTGCTACGGCCATTGCGGACTAACCGGTGCAGCTGGCGATCATCCCTCCTTGTAGTTCTGCGGGGACGTCCTGGCCTCGGTATTGGAGTAGGGACACCCCTCTGAGCATTTCGTTTCAGGATCTATGACACCTGACCTTGAGTGATGCCATACTGCCGAGCAATAGCACGCTGTTTCATGCCGTAATTTCGTAAAGCCACCACTCCATGACAAACAGCATTGTCGAGTTGACGGACCATCTCCAGAGGAAGCGGCAATAACTTTTGGAGACGTGCAGCAGTTGTTTTCCACTAATACAGAACGCAACAACCCTTGTATACCCGAATGTGAAGCCAATCATCAAATGCACCTGTCCGTACATTTTGCCACGCCACCTGTGATATAATCCTGTTGTTGACTTCTTGCTGCGACAGACAATCGGTGACATTGTTCTTTTAACAGATAAATCACCAAAGTGTAAAAGAAACTCACCAGATTGATATACTGAGTTAAGAAAGTAAATCCAAGTGAAGAAAAAAAAAATATTCCATATTAAATGCCAAGTCTGTATATATATATATTCTTCTTTAAGAGCCATGATTATCCCACCGTGTGGGGTCGGCCAGGGGAAGCTTGGCCCAAGACTTCACAAACTGACTGGCCAGGCCTGACATTCACCTAGTTCAGGCAGGAATTTGGAATTTGGCCATGATGACAGCGATACTCGCCTACTCTTTGTGAAGAGCACTATGGGATCTTTAACGTCCACCAACCCATGCTGGCAGCCGGGATTCCCAGTTTAGCATCCATCTGAGGGACGACACACATTGATGAATCACCCTGCCTGTGAAACACCAAACTCACAGTTTATAGCTGGTTCAGGATTCGAACCCAGGCTAGACAGCTTAGAGACGAGTGGTCGTACGTCTAGCCATCCTGTTAGCCCAGCCCATATGTATATATCTATATATTATACAGACTTGGCATTTAATATGGAATATGTTTTTTGTGGGGGTGAACTTACTTTTCAAGATGACTTAGAACCAAAAGTTCATTGGAATTATGTTGAAATTATTCTCGATTTTGTTAATGTGACCTATAAAAGAAACAAAAACCACATTTGACATTTCGAAACAAATAAATTGATCCTTGAAAGTGATGTAAACTGATATCGAACTCAATTCACGGACAGCACTGTGTTAAACTTCTGTGCGTTTTCCAGAAGTATCTCTTTATTTTGCACATTAGCCAAAATTTTTTTTAACAAAAACAAAAGTTAAATTACGACTGGGATTACGGTCAGTAAAATTACAGTTCAGTACTTCGTGTAACCCCCACGAGCATTCAGGAGAGCACGTACATGTTGAGGCCTGCTGTTCACGAGATTTGCCAAGGTTTGGACAGGAATCGCTTGCCATGCAGTGACAATAACCTGCTGCAATTCATGCACAGAGGTAGGCTGCTGGTCCAAGTTGTCGATTTGATGCGTTAATTCTGCCCACAAGTTCTCTATCGGATTCATATCCGGGGACATGGCAGGCCACTCCATATGCTCTACACCACGGTCAGCAAGAAAGTGTTGGATCATGCGAGCACGATGAGGCCATGCATTGTCATCTTGGAAGACAAAGTTTCCTCGGACGAGCAAATGGAAGCAATGTTTCTTCCAGAATGACCCTGTACTTAAACTGGTTCAGGTTTCCATTCAGAACAACCAGGTCAGTTTTGCCCCCTGCATGAAAAGCAGCCCAAACGGTTACCCCACCACCTCCAGCTTGGACTCTTGGCACTATACAATCTTCGTTGTGGGCTTCATGCACTTGTCTGCGCACTCGGACGTGGCCATCTTGACGATAGACCAGAAATCTAGACTCGTCACTGAAGGTCACGTGATTCCAGTGTCCTGGCTGCCATTGACGGTGCTCTCTGGCCCACTGCAATCGGCGCTGGCTGTGTTGTCTGGTCAGGCGTGGCTTTCTCAGGGGACGCCTGGCACGATAGCCTGCTTGAACCAGTCGTTGGCTGACTAGCCTTCTGTATACAGGCACATTTGTCAGTTGCTGCCACTCAGCCCGAAGCTGATTAGCTGACTTGGTTCGGCCATTGCAGACTAACCGGTGCAGCTGGCGATCATCTCTCCTTGTGGTTCTGCGTGGACGTCCTGACCTCGGTATTGGAGTAGGGACACCCCTCTGAGCATTTCGTTTTCAGGATCTTTGACACCTGACCTTGAGTGATGCCATAATGCCGAGCCAATAGCACGCTGTTTCATGCCAGAATTTCGTAAAGCCATCACTCCATGACAAACAGCATTGTCAAGTTGACGGACCATCTCCAGAGGAAGCGGCAATAACTTTTGTAGACGTGCAGCAGTTGTTTTCCACTAATACAGAACGCAACAACCCTTATATACCCGATTGTGAAGCCAATCGTCAAATGTACCTGTCCTTACATTTTGTCCCACCACCTGTGATATAATCCTGTTATTGACTTCTTGCTGCGAAAGACAATCAGTGACATGGTTCTTTCAACAAAGACATCACCGAAGGGTAAAAGAAACTCACCAGATTGATATACTGAGTTCAGAAAGTAAACCCAAGTCAAGAAAAAAAAATATATTCCATATTAAATGCCAAGTCTGTGTATATATATATATAATATATATATATATATATATATATATATTATATATATATATATATATATATATATATACATATATATATATATATATATATATATATATATATGTGTATATATATATATATATATATATATATATATATATATATATATATATATATATATATACACACATATATATATATATATATATATATATATATATATATGTATATATATATATATATATATATATATACATATATAATATATATATATATATATATATATATATATATATGTGTATATATATATATATATATATATATATTATATATATATATATATATATATATATATATATATATATATATATATATATATATATATATAGTAAGTTAATGGACTGATGAAATTAAATACATGTAGATTCACTATTTTATTCTTGATTTTATTAAAGACAGAATTTTCCTTCAAACATACAATATTTTGACCAAGAATCATCCAAAAATACATTCAGCACCTTCAAATACATGGATCTGCCCAATTTCATGTGGTATGCAATAGAGAATAATAATTTTTTGCATAAATTTGTATCATTAAACCAAATACCGTTGAAGTTGAAGAATGCTCTTTTATGAGTTGGAAACGATCACTGTGGGACTCAGCACCTTCAGTGATGCTAATTAGTTTGATTATAGGTGGTATATTCAATTTACCTAGGTAATATCACAAAAATAATGTATTTTGCATAACTTTGTCTCATTTATTCAAATATCATGAAAACGTGCAATTTTATGACTAGACAACCTTTATGTTCAGATTCAAAACCCAAAATTACACAAGGAACCATTTGCAGGTGGTGTGAAAACGGTGACCCCCAAATTAATCATAAATTATATGGTCATCACACCGTGTATCGGGGAACTCTCGCTTTCGGTTGATTCAAAACTTTTTAATATAGTTTTGTGCTATCTTTTTGAAATGGAGAAAATTGTCATGGGGACCGCAAGGCTAACCCCCGCTCTAGTAGGGAAAATGGCCTTTAAAATGCATGTTGTTGTTGTTGTGTTGTTGTGCTATCTTTTTGAAACAACATTATAATGATTGTGAGTTTCAATAATTTTTATGAAATTGCACACGTTTTCATCACCAAAGTACGAGTGGTCACCGGGGATGTGGATTTTTGATAATGCAGTATACATATTCAGCAGTCAATGAATGTAAGCACCATTCATTCAGTGAGTGAATTTGAGGGTTGTTGTTGTTGCTGCACTGCATTGAATATCCCCAAGATCCTTAAGGTTGAAATGATCTCAACATCACAAACAAGCCGAGCTGCTAAATAATTTCGGGGAAAAACGTGCCATTTTGGATTTAATTATTCCTTGCATAGTGGTGTCATTAACCAAGAGTTATTGAATGACTTCCATGAACAGAATGTATTCGTATTCCTGTACTTTGACGGTTGAATTGACAATCTTAATTGAAAATGGTTCCACAAAATGATTACGAGCGTTTATTTGACTTCTCTGGTGGGCAAATGTTGGCTTTTTTAATTCGCAGGGAAATTGATATTTATCATCGTTTACAATTGGGTTTATAAAGAAAAAGATTTGAAGATCCCTTTTTTTATCTCTTTTACTACACAAGTGGTGCAATATCCCATGAACTAGCTTATCGCTTAAATGATGTGGATTATTTCCAGAAGGCTTAACATTTACAATTTACAAACCAGGCTTTCTTTGAACGTAGAATGCCACAAGAAGTCAAATAATTCACTGCGGTAGGGTTTGCAAGAGGAAGCAAAAGCATGTTTTGGGCATAAGTCTCGTTTCATTTCCCCTTCAACTGGATGGATTGTGCCTGTGCCTGAAGTTTATGTTTAAATGCAAGTATGGAAAAATAGCAAGAGCAAAGACTTTCTGAAATTGTGCTGCTCTCATGGCTTTGCTCACCAATAATTTCAAGTGCGCCTTTGCAAACCGAATGATGCACAAGCCCAAGGAAAGAAGCGCACGGTAACCCTTGACCCTGTGCGTTCATAGTTCAAATTCTACCTTCCACCTCGACTTTCTCCTTGCCTTTCACTGACGTGATAAATCATAGCAGCCTGGAATGCCTATCCAACTGTAATTTGCCTCTGCGCTTTCGACGGAACAACCAAACATGAAGGTCATAAAAATGATGTTGAAAGCATGAAAAAATTGTTTCCAACGTTACCGCAATATATACACTTAAAAATACACATCATTTCTCCCTCGCCATCACCAACCCACCCCGAACGAAATTTATTTGTAGTGGTTGTGATGTTACATCTTGATAAGCAATTTTGATAAGTATTCAGACCCCTTCACTTTTTTCACATTTTGTTATGCTGCAGCCTTATGCTGAAATCGTTTAAATTCATTTTTCCCCTCATCAATCTACACTCAATACCCCATAATGACAAAGAGAAAACAGGATTTTAGAAAGTTTTGCAAATTTAGTAATGGTTGTCCTTCAGGAAGTTTCTCCCATCTCCACACAGGAGCTCTGGAGCTCAGCCAGTGACCATCGGGTTCTTGGTCACCTCTCTTACCAAGGCCCTTCTCCCCCGATCGCTCAGTTTGGCCGGGCGGTCAGCTCTAGGAAGAGTCCTGGTTGTTCCAAACTTCTTCCATTTAAGAATTATGGAGGCCACTGTGCTCTTGGGAACCTTCAATGCAGCAGAAATTTTTTGTGGGCTTCCCCAAATCTGTGCCTCGACACAATCCTGTCTCTGAGCTCTGCAGGCAATTCCTTCGACTTCATGGCTTGGTTTTTGCTCTGATATGCATTGTCAGCTGTGAGACCTTATATAGACAGGTGTGTGCCGTTCCAAATCATGTCCAATCAATTGAATTTACCACAGGTGGACTCCAATCAAGGTGTCGAAACATCTCAAAGATGATCAAGAGAAATGGGAGGCACCTGAGCTAAATTTCAAGTGTCATAGCAAAAGGTATGAATACTTATGTCAATGTGATATTTCAGTTTTTTCTTTTTAATAAATTTGCAAAACTTTCTAAAATCCTGTTTTCTCTTTGTCATTATGGGGTATTGAGTGTAGATCGATGAGAGAAAAAAATGAATTTAAACGATTTCAGCATAAGGCTGCAGCATAACAAAATGTGAAAAAAGTGAAGGGGTCTGAATACTTTCTGAATGCAATGTATGTATGTATGTATGTATGTGTGTGTATATATATATTATATCATAATAGCGTAAGGACTCGACTTTGTTATCCCTTTTACGCCGCACCCAGTGACCCGATGCCCACGGCACTAATGGATTTACGATCTTCGAACCGCGCTCTTTGTTTATCATGTACATACAGCCATACTCGAAAAATCTGAATTAGCCGACGTTGGGGCCCAAAAGCATCCGATTAACTGCCGATACGATGCCATCTTACGACGCCATCTTATTGGCGTCTGCTGGGTGAAGGCGAAGCAAGCCGTCCGCTGATTGGACAGTCAAAGGCGACAGCAAGCCGTCCACTGAGTGGACAATCCCAGAGTGGTGCAATGCCGATTCCTATTACGAATCCATTCATTTTTCAAAAGTATATCGTAGCGTTGTCATTTAAGTAGATTGCAATAAATACGTTGTTCATATACGCACTCTTCATTCTCATCTTTCTTCCTAACTCTTACTCGGACAAGCAAATCCCCTATGCCATCCATAATGGTACACTCTATCCATACACCACATCCTCCCTTCCGTGGATGTTCCACGGGTTTCGGCTAGTCCATATAATAATAGCGTAAGGACTCGACTTTGTTATCCCTTTTACGCCGCACCCAGTGACCCGATGCCCACAGCACTAATGGATTTACGATCTACGAACCGCGCCCTTTGTTTATCACGTACAGCCATACTCGAAAAATCTGAATTAGCCGACGTTGGGGCCCAAAAGCATCCGATTAACTGCCGATACGACGCCATCTTACGACGCCATCGTATTGGCGTCTGCTGGGCGAAGGCGAAGCAAGCCGTCCGCTGATTGGACAGGCGAAGGCGAAAGCAAGCCGTCCACTGAGTGGACAATCCAGAGCATGCATTTGTGCCGGTGTCGGCGGTCGTTGTTCATATACGCACTTATATATATATATATATATACTGAAACGCAAAAGAAACTTACCACCTTTGAAACCTTTAAATATCAACAATAACACTGCGTGTAGTAAATGTGTGAACTTATTTGTGGACAATAGTGTCCTCACTGTCAGACAAAACGGTCACGGATGGTCACTTGAACCTTCAATGGTCACTTCATAGCACAGCTGTTGAACAGCCGTTTTGACTGTCAGTGATTAGCCAAGAGGTACGGGATGATTTTAATGAGCTGCACGTGATGTCTTGATATTGGCTTTAAAAAGGCCAGTGCAAAATGGGCATTTTGACCGAAAAATTTGACCATTTTGACCAACTTCAAAAAGACCGAAAACACAAAAGAAACTTACCACCTTTGAAACCTTTAAATATCAACAATAACACTGCGTATAGTAAATGTGTGAACTTATTTGTGGACAATAGTGTCCTCACTGTCAGACAAAACGGTCACGGATGGTCTCTTGAACCTTCAATGGTCACTTCATAGCACAGCTGTTGAACAGCCGTTTTGACTGTCAGTGATTAGCCAAGGGGTACGGGATGATTTTAATGAGCTGCACGTGATGTCTTGATATTGGCTTTAAAAAGGCCAGTGCAAAATGGGCATTTCAATCAACATGCCACGATTGTCAAGGGATCAACGGCAGCCTGCCCTGGGCATGCTGCAAGGTGGACTGAGCTACCGTGAGGTGGCACGTCGCCTTGGCTGTTCACACCAGACGATATCGGCCCTGGTGGACAGAGACACCCTCCACAACTCTGCAGATGACAGACCTCGATCAGGGAGGCCAAGAGTCACCACTGCAAGGCAGGACAGGCAGATAGTCCGAAGTCACCTGTGGGATCGATTCCGTCCAGCATCCCGCACTGCGGCAGAAACTCCGGGGCGTGCAAACCCACGGATCTCCAATGATACTGCACGAAGACGACTGCATGACTATGGTCTGACTGCCAGAAGACCATACAGAGGCCTCGTGATGACGGTTGCCCATTGCCGCAACCGTCAGAGATGGTGCCAGCAGCATCAGCGGTGGACCTTGGCGCAGTGGAACGAGGTCGCTTTCAGCGATGAGTCAAGGTTCTGTGTGGACAGTCCTGATGGGCGTGAGTGTGTCTGGAGAAGAACTGGCGAGCGATATGCCGATTGTTGCGTGCGTCAAGCCAACAGGTGGGGTGGCCCAAGTGTGATGGTGTGGGCAGCCATATCAGGCCGGTACAGGACGCCACTGGTGGTTGTGGATGGGAATCTTAACGCCCAGCGGTATGTGGATAACATCCTGCGACCTCATCTGCTGCCATTCCTGCTAGACCACCCAGAACTGAGAACCTTTCAGCATGACAACGCTCGTCCCTATGCTGCTCGCTTTACCACTGCATTTCTCCAAGGCGAGAACATCAACACCATGCAGTGGCCTGCGCTCTCTCCTGACCTGAATCCCATAGAGCACCTGTGGGATGAGCTTGGGAGACGCGTAGTTGGCAGGGCCAGGACACGGGCAGAGCTGCTTCAGACATTGAGGACTGAGTGGGACAGAATCCAGCAGCAATCCATCCAAAGACTGGTAGGCAGTATACGCCGACGATGCACTGCCTGTATCCAAAACAATGGTGGCCATACACGCTATTGAAAGGGGACTGACATTGCACCCTGTGCTGTTCTGTACTGTAGAACAAACTGATGAGATGGTGTATCTTGGTCAAAAACTTGACATGTCATCAATAAAATGCCAATGTTTCAATTAGCAATTGTTGGTTTGTTTTATTTTGAACTGTTACAATTTTATTACATTTCAAACAAGTGGTAAATTTCTTTTGCGTTTTCGGTCTTTTTGAAGTTGGTCAAAATGGTCAAAATTGTCAAATTTTTCGGTCAAAATGCCCATTTTGCACTGGCCTTTTTAAAGCCAATATCAAGACATCACGTGCAGCTCATTAAAATCATCCCGTATCCCTTGGCTAATCACTGACAGTCAAAACGGCTGTTCAACAGCTGTGCTATGAAGTGACCATTGAAGGTTCAAGTGACTATCCGTGACCGTTTTGTCTGACAGTGAGGACACTATTGTCCACAAATAAGTTCACACATTTACTATACGCAGTGTTATTGTTGATATTTAAAGGTTTCAAAGGCGGTAAGTTTCTTTTGTGTTTTCGGTCTTTTTGAAGTTGGTCAAAATGGTCAAATTTTTTGGTCAAAATGCCCATTTTGCACTGGCCTTTTTAAAGCCAATATCAAGACATCACGTGCAGCTCATTAAAATCATCCCGTACCCCATGGCTAATCACTGACAGTCAAAACGGCTGTTCAACAGCTGTGCTATGAAGTGACCATTGAAGGTTCAAGTGACCATCCTTGACCGTTTTGTCTGACAGCGAGGACACTATTGTCCACAAATAAGTTCACACATTTACTACACGCAGTGTTATTGTTGATATTTAAAGGTTTCAAAGGTGGTAAGTTTCTTTTGCGTTTCAGTATGTGTATATATATATATATATATATATACACACACACACACACTATATGACCAAAAGTATGCGGACACCCCTCCTAATTAGTGGAATCGGCTATTTCAACCACACCCATTGCTGACAGGTATATCTATGTATAATGGAGCAAGTGTTTGTATGTATGTATGTCCGCTCTTCACCCATTGGTTGGACAGCCGACCTGACTCCACCCGTAGCCTCCTCACTCTCTGCAGACCTGGACAAAATCACAGACTGGTCAAACAAATGGAACATGTCTTTCAATCTTGACAAATCTCATACTCTTACCATGTCTCTCCAAAAAGACCGACTGGACAACCCTCCCATCTACTTTCTGAACAATCCTCTCAAAGAAGTTCTGTCACTCAAGCTTTTGGGTCTCACTATCTGCCATGATCTTTCCTTGGAAAACCACATTTACAATCTGGCCTCCAAAGCCAGTCGCCGACTGGGCATCCTCCGTCGTGCGCAGTCCTTCCTTGGCACACCTGAGCTCCTCACCACATACAAGGCTTTCATCCGCAGCTCAATGGAATACTGTTCTCCCCTCTGGGCCGGTGCTCCTGCCTCACACCTCGGTCGGCTTCACGCTGTTGAAACCAAAGCTTTCAGAATCATTGGAATCTCCGGCGATGAAGCTAACTCCGAGGGCCTTTCACTTACTCACCGCAGGCAGGTTGGTGGTCTTTCTGTCTTCTACCGACTCCTCTCCGGCCTTGCTCCCCCAGCTCTCTCTGGGCTCTGTCCCCCAAATATTCCTACATGTTGCACAAGATCTGCCAACAACCCTCTTATGGTTAAACTGCCAAAATCAAGACTCTCTGCTCACCTTCGCTCCTTCATTCCTCTTTTCTCCCGCCTCTGGAACAAACTCCCTCACTCTCTTCAATCCCACTCCTCTCTCCAGGTCTTTAAAACAGCTGTTCACTACCATCTCTTATCTTCCCCCATCTTAAACCTTGATCTTTTCTACCCCCGCTAATTTCACCCGAGATCCACTTTGAAATACTATCTGGCATCATCCAAAATCAAGGCTAACCCCCGCTCTAGCGGGGAAAAATGGCCTTAAAACGATCATTCATTCATTCATTCATTCATTCATCCACTTTGAAATACCAACTTATTTCCTGGAAGTCCATGCAGTATCCATGTGTTTTATACCTCTCCCACCCCCCCCCCCCCCCCCGCTTCCCACGCTTCCTCCCCCCAAGCCATTTCCCTCTCACAGATCTCCCGATGTCCCTGCTCTCAAATGTGTGTTTGTGCTTCACCCTCTCTCCCCATCTTGTCTTCCGCTCCCATTATTATAGTTTTAAGTGTCTGTTTGATTTTTTTTGTGTGAAAAATGTTCGCTCTTTCACGAGCCTCGATCCTGTATACAAAAAAAAAAAAATGTAACCAAAAATACTTAACCGAAAGTACCCAGAGGACCCAAAAGACCCCCCCCCCCCCCCCCCAACACCCCGAGCACCTACAAAACCGAGAAGACCCAAAATACCCAGAGGATCCAAAAGACTCCGAGGACCCTAAATGAAATACCCAAAGGACCCTAAAGACCGGGAAGACCCAAAAGACCATCAATACCTAAAATACTTAAACACCCTGAAGACCCAAAAGACTGAAAAGACCCTTAAAGAGGAACCCAAATGCAAAAAAATTTCTGATAAACCATTGGCAATCATTAATCATGGTCTAATTTGAAGGGATTTTTTTTATTTGCCATTCACAAAGTGCCGAAAAAACCCTAGACTGTCGATTTTCGAGATTGCCAGTGACGTCACATTGTGAACTCAACATTATCCTGCTGGCGACAGGGTACCCAGAGAAACGGTGCATTGCGAGCTCGGATTCCGCTACTGATTGAGGATGATGAATGGGGGTAGGGAGGCATGTGGGGTGGTCGTGGGGTATTGTTAGCTAGGGTGACGGTTGACGGGGGATTGTCGGGGAATGGTGGAGGTTGGGGTGGGGTTGCGGTCATGGGTATTGTTAGCTAGGGTGACTGTTAATGGGGGAATGTGGGGGGATGGTGGAGGTGGGGGTAGGGTTGCGGTCATGGATATTGTTCGCTAGGGTGACGGTTGATAGGGGGTTGTGAGGGGTGGTGGAGTGGGGTAAGGGGTGTGGATGGTCATGGTATTGTTAGCTAGGATGACGGTTGATAGGAGATTGTGAGGGGTGGTGGAGTGTGGTAAGGGGTGTGGATGGTCATGGTATTGTTGGCTAGGGTGACGGTTGATAGGGGATTGTGAGGGGTGGTGGAGTGGGGTAAGGGGTGTGGATGGTCATGGTATTGTTAGCTAGGGTGACGGTTGAAGGGGCATTGTGGGGGGAATGTGGAGTGACGTTATTATGGGTATTGCTAGCTTGGGGGGTGGTTGATGGGGGATTTGTGAGGGGTGGTGAGGGGTGTGGGGCAGTCATGGTGTTTTTAGCGAGGGTGGCGGTTGTCGGGGGATTGTGTGGGGGAAGGTGGAGTGGCATTGTTATGGGTATTGTTAGCTAGGGTGATGGTTGATGGGGGAATGTGAGGGGTGGTGGAGTGGGGTGAGGGGTGTTTGGCAGTCATGGTGTTGTTAGCTCGGGTGATGGTTTATGGGGGAATGTGAGGGTTGGCGGAGTGGGGTGAGAGGTGTGGGGGGGGGCGGTCATGGTATTGTTAGCTCGGGTGACGGTTGAAGGGGAATTGTGGGGGGAAGGTGTAGTGGGGTAAGCGGTGTGGGGCGGTCATGGTATTGTTAGCTCGGGTGTCGGTTGAATGGGGATTGTGAGAGGTGGTGGAGAGGGGTGTGGGGCAGTCATGGTATTGTTAGCTAGGGTGACAGTTGAAGGGAGATTGTGGGGGGAAGTGGAGCTCGGGTGATGTTTGATGTTTTGTTTTTTTTCTAGAAAATTGAGATGCCTCAAAAACCAAGGACACCTACATTGAACGGAAATCAGCAAGAAATGCAAGTCAAATCAGTTGTGCGAGCAGAAAATATCCGATGGCAGAAAAATGTGTTGCACACTAGGAACAAGATCGACCGCAGGGCGAGTACTTTACTAGTACAATCATGCATACAGCCATGCAATCTCCATGGACAAACATTGGCAGTAGAATGGGCCGTACTGAAGAGCTCAGTGACTTTCAACGTAGCACCGTCATGGGATGCAACCTTTCCAACAAGTTAGTTTGTCAAATTTCTGCCCTGCTAGAGCTGCCCTGGTCAACT
Source organism: Myxine glutinosa (assembly GCF_964187855.1). Lineage (NCBI taxonomy): Eukaryota > Metazoa > Chordata > Myxini > Myxiniformes > Myxinidae > Myxine > Myxine glutinosa. Next base: position 144,033,929 of record NC_136267.1, read on the forward strand.
GTAAGTGCTGTTATTGTGAAGTGGAAACGTCTCGGAGCAACAACAGCTCAGCTACGAAGTGGTAGGCCACACAAACTCACAGAACAAGACCGCCAAGTGGTGAAGCACGTATCGCGTAAAAATCGTCTGTCTTCAGTTGCAACACTCATTAACGAGTTCAAACTGCCTCTGGAAGAAACGTCAGCACAACAACTGATCGTCAGGAATGTTATGAAATGGGTTTCCATGGTTGAGCAGCCACACACAAGCCTAACATCACCATGAGCAATGCCAAGCATCGGCTGCAGTGGTGTAAATCTCGCCACCATTGGACTCTGGGGCAGTGGAAACGCTTTCTCTGGAGTGATGAATCACGCAACACCATCTGGCAGTCCGTGGACGAATCTGTGTTTGGCGGATGCCAAGAAAACGCTACCTGCCCGAATGCATAGTGGCAACTGTAAAGTTTGGTGGAGGAGGAATGATGGTCTGGGGATGTGTTTCATGGTTCGGGCTTGGCCACTTAGTTCCAGTGAAGGGAAATCTTAACGCTACAGCATGCAATGACATTCTCGACAATTGTGTGCTTCCAACTTTGTGGCAACAGTTTGGGGAAGAACCTTTCCTGTTTCAGCATGACAATGCCCATGTGCACAAAGCAAGGTCCATACAGAAATGGTTTGTCAAGATTGGTGTGGAAGAACTTGACTGGCCTGCACAGAGACCTGACCTCAACCCCATCAAACTTCTTTGGGATGAATTGGAATGCCGACTGCGCGTCAGGCGTAATCGCCCAACATCAGTGCCCGACCTCACTAATGCTCTTGTGGCTGAATGGAAGCAAATCCCCACAGCAATGTTCCAACATCGAGTGGAAAGTCTTCCCAGAAGAGTAGAGGCTGCAAAGCAGCAAAGGGTTGACTCCATGTTAATGGAGTTAATGTTAATTACATTAACAAATTACAAACAAACAAAATTACAAATGTTAATTACAAAGTTAACTCCATGTTAATGACCAACTCCATGTTAATGCCCATGATTTTGGAATGAAATTCTCGATGTTTGGGTGCCCACATACTTTTGGTAATGTAGTGTGTATATATATATATATATACATAACTTGATTAAAAACTTGGAATTAACACTCGACCAATGAACACATGGATCTTTGCATTCTCGAGGATATGGCAAGCAATGCAATTATTTCCTCGAGTCCCAACTACGGAATGTATCCAGGTACACATAAATATTACCTCATTTGTATACTTGTGAACGGTATAATTGTTCGAGCCTTAGGTATCAATTTGTGTGGCTTCTTTGCATGTAGGAATGCAAATATAATCGTTTCTGGAAATGATAATATGACAGCGGCCTTGCACATTCCAAACACATTGTTGCTGGAAGATGATTCGCGCAGCTGTAATTCCAACAGCTCATTGTGCAATTTTCTCGCATCCAGTCCCACACTTTTCCCAGCTGAGTGATCAATGTCAGGTTACTCATAAATCTGTTGGCCATTAGTGCGAGCAGTCAGGGAATGAGGTCACATGACCATACCCAGGAATGTAAGACGTGATGAGATTAAAAGAACAAATATGAGCAACCGGGTGCAGGCCAGTGTCTGATTAATGAATGGATTATTTGCACACGTTACTGTGATCATTTTTCCTGATGCCTTCCCGGATCCCGCTGAGGTCGTTTTCATTTGCTCAAGCTGTGCACAACCAGTTGGGCAGGAATTCATTCGGGAAGTCAGGAATTTCTTCAGGCGATGATTAATATATCGGTAAAGCAACATATTACCCCGATTTTGGGTCTTGAATATTTTGCTTATGTTGTGTCGGGTTCTTCAATTGGTCATCAGCCTGATCAGAGTTGCTCAACCCTCTAAACGTGATAGTACTGGACAACTCCTCAAATTTGATTCAGAGTAGATTTGAACAATTACTCCATCATAAAGATACTATTCATGTGACCACAATATCTTTGCATATAGTTAATCAACATTATGTTCTTCATTGGATGGTTAATCACTTGTGGAGATGACCCACCGTTTATCAAACTCCCATTTACATGATGGAGAGCACCTCACAATGCATTCCGAGTGCCCAATGAAACGGTTTAATATTGAACATTGCACAAGTTGTGTGTGTGTGTGAGGTTGGAGTTCAAATTCCTAATCCCATCAATTAAATAGCATGAGGAGCAGGATAAATGGGCAGAGCAGCTATTACCCTAGCCTGAGGAACGGGTATTGCATTTGAGTCAGTTTGTTATTTGTCAAAAAAAAAAAAAAACATTTACAAGTATGTTGATCACTCCGGTTTGTGTGTTTGTCTGTCCGCTCACTTATATTTGCGTACAGGTCGCAATTTTAAACCGATCTTCACGAAACTTACCCAAATGGTAGAGTTCGTGGTCCGACAAAATCCTATATATTTTTGAGGTCGAAAGGCCAAAAGATCAACATAGGCCAAAGGTCAACAACCATTCCAAATTTCTAAAATCCTCAATTTTCTTCCGATTGACTTGGAATTTGAATAGGATTTTCATATCAGCGAACTGAATTCAACCACAAACTATTTTTGAGGTCAACATAGGTCCCAAGGTCAACATAGGCCAATGGTCAACCACTTTTCTCGAATTTCTAAAATCCTCCATTTTCATCCAATTGACTTGAAATCTGAATAGGATTTTCATATCAACCAACTGAATTCAACCACCAAATATTTTTGAGGTCAATATAGGTCACAAGGTCAACATAGGCCAAAGGTCAACCACTTTTCTCGAATTTCGAAAATCCTCCATTTTCATCTGATTGACTTGAAATTTGAATACGATTTTCATATCAACCAACTGAATTCAACCACCAAATATTTTTGAGATCAGCATAGGCCAAAAGGTCAACTTAGGCCAAAGGTCAACATCGGCCAAATGTCAACAATTTCAAATTTCTAAAATCCTCAATTTTCATCCGATTGACTTGAAATTTGAATAGGATTTTCATATCAGCTAACTGAATTCAACCGCAAACTATTTTTGAGATAAGCATAGGCCAAAAGGTCAACATAGGCCAAAAGTCAACAACAATTTCAAATTTCTAAAATCCTCAATTTTCATCTGATTGACTTGAACTTTGAAGAGGATTTACAAATTGGCAAACTGAATTCAACCACCAACTATTTTTGAGATCAGCATAGTCCAAAACTTCAACATAGGCCAAAGGTCAACCACCTTTTTTGAATTCCTAAAATCCTCAATTTTCATCTGATTGACTTGAAATTTGAATCGGATTTACATATCAGTTAACTGAATTCAACCAACAACAATTTTTCAGACCAACATAGGTCACAAGGTCAACATAGGCCAAAGGTCAACCACTTTTTTCAAATACCTAAAATCCTCAATTTTAAACAGATTGACTTGAAATTTGAATAGGATTTTTATATCAGCTTATTGAATTCAACCACCAACTATTTTTTAGATCAACATCGGTCATAAGGTCAACATAGGCCAAAGGTCAACAACAATTTCGAATTCTAAAATCCTAGATTTTCATCCGATTGACTTGAAATCTGAATAGGATTTGCATATCAGCTAACTGAATTCAACCACCAACTATTTTTTTGGATAAACATAAGTCATAAGGTCATCACAGGCTAAAGGTCAACAATTTTTTCGAATTTCTAAAATCCTCATTTTTCATCCGATTGACTTGAAATTTGAAAAGGATTTTCATATCAGGTTAGTGAAACCAACCACCAACTATTTTTGACGTCAACATATCCCAAAAGGTCAACATAAGCCAAATTTCTATAATTGTCAATTTTCATCCGATTGACTTAAACCTTGAAGATGATTTGCATATGAGGTCACTGAATTCAATCACTAATTATTTTTGAGGTCAAAAGGATGCTCTACTCAGTGCCATTCTACTTTGTTCTGTTTTGCCAAGTGTTGCTCTATGAGTGATTTTTCAATTGTCTGTTTGTTACTTGCCGGAATAGATTGCCGGAACTTGCCGGAATAGATTGCCGGAATAGATTCCGGCAAGTATGTTGGTTGGTTGGTTTGTCTGTCTGTCTGTTTGTGCACAGTACTACTTCTACATCGTTGCACATTGCATCGCCATACTTTACACACATATTTGCCTTGCCCTGGAATAGACTGTGCCCAATTTTTAACTCTCTAGGCCTAAGGTCAAGCTCAAGGTTACCCAAAACGTTTGAATTGAACGTCAAATTGAAGCCCCGCCCTTAGGGCGGGTACCGTTGCTGGTAATATATAATGGCGACACAACAATTTTTACCGCTTTGCTTTGAAGAACGGGAATGAAGGGGGAGGAGCGTGTTAATATGTCTGGTTGAAGGCTCTGGTGGTGAGGGTGCTTGAAGCAAGATTTTAATCTTACAGCCGCCATGTTGGTGCTCGCCGTCACTGCGATGCGAAGCGAAAAACAGCTGTGACATTCACAATCGCTATGTCGTATGTACTCCCGATATGTGTTTCCTTCATTGTAAAAACTACCAAGTCAACAGTTAAAAGGATTTTGAGCCATAGGTGTTACGGCCTTGGCAAGATCGATGGAGACAGCGATCTGTTAGCTTATACACCGCCCAAATAGCTATGTGGAATTCTCTCCTGTAGGGATTAAACCCACATCGTTTGAACTTTGGCAGAGGTCATTATTTACTTTTAATGATGTTTATATACGAATCAACAAGGAGATAATTGGTTTTGGGTCGTCCTTTCCGCATATCTCGTGGGATTGTGCGTTGGAGAGATGACCGTGATGGCAGGGAGTGGTTGGCAAATCAAAAAAAAAAGAAAAAAGTACACTCCGGCAAGTCCTCAGTCTCTGACCGATTTTTCATTAATTTGTCTCTCTGGTTGTTTGTGTTCTTCATTCTGATTCTGCCACTCTTGCCCACTTTGACTCAATCGTTCTAACATACATGTAATCCAGTTAGACTTTGAGTCTTAAAAAATATTCGTCTAAATTGGCATTGGTCAATAATAATAATAAAAGTAATAATAACAAAATGAATATTTCACATAGAGTTGTTTAGTGATACCTTGTAATGGCCTGAAATAATAAACAGGAATTATAGAGAAGGTGACATTTAGCCCTTCTCACAATAATAGGATTACCTAGATATACTGTATGCACAATCACCTCTAAGCTGTCTAGCCTAGATTTGAATCCCGACTCAGCTATAAAGTGTCATCCTGGTATTTCACAGGCAGGGTGATTCATCAATGTTTGTGCCGTCCCTCAGATGGATGCTAAACTGGGAATCCCATCTGCCGGCATTGGTTGGTGGACATTAAAGATCCCATGGTGTCCTTCACGAAGAGTAGGCGAGCTATTGCCGACACCCTCGTCAAATTCCAATTTCCTGCACTAACCGATAGAGGGAATTGCATCAGCAATGTCTTGACCTCAGCCAATGATGCTACCTCGCAGCCTTGCATTACATACGAAAGAAGATGAAGAAGACTATAAAAGGCCTTTAGCCACTCACTGTCATGAGTTTTCTTGTTCACACTCTTGAATGGGTTCCATTGTTTTTTTTTACAATTTCTCCTGAGAATATCATCTATACCCCAAACACATGTGGTATAAACAGATGCAGGCAGGTGTTTCTTGATGTTATTACACATCAAGCCACACCTGTCTGCAGTGTCTATAGTTGACGATCCCATGGTCTCTTTCGAGAAGAATCCATTGGTTATCGTCGGCACCCTGGCTGAATTGCAAATCCTTACCAGTCGAAGATTAGGCCTGGCCAGCTGTTTCCATAAAGATTTGAGCCACAACATTTCCTCCTGGCCAACCCCACAAGCTGAGTATAATTGGAGTCACTAAGAAGAAGAAGAAGTGGCTATTGTATTAACTCATTCTGTAATTACTGGAGAGCTTGATAATTACACTTGACGATGCAGTGAGGCAAGCAGGATGTACTATGCTCTACAACTGCAAAGTGCTCCTCGAGCTGAATCAGGCCGTAACCGTTATCTTCTGCTCGAGGTACATCTTTCTCCTCTATCCATACTCAAGCTCTTTCTTGTCCCTAAATTTTTCTTTTCTTTCATTTTTTCTCAACAGGAATGGCATGTATGAGTAAAAGTGCCATTCACATTACGTAATTCCTCTTACTTAGTCTCTGGAGGCGTCTACTTCGATGGCTTCTTCTGGAATATCGTTCCGTGATTAAATCGACGAATAAACGAAGCAAACATTTTTAACCATCCTTATGGAAAAAGTCAACCTGCAATATTAATAAAGTTTTAAAAACATGAAATACGCTTTTATGACGTCCAATAGCCCTAATAAAGAATTTCATAATTTTATTTATTAATTTGTGTACAGCACCTACAGTCCTAGATGCCAGTTGCATCTTTGAGAGACATGACTATGCTGTTGACACAGTACCCTGTATGCGCAGGTGAGAATTTGTAATTTTGCCATGGTGCCGGTGCTTGATCTTCCGCGAAAGACACCCTCGGTTCTTTAACATCCACCAGCAATGAATGGTGGAACATACATGTAACTTCATGCATGTAGCTTCATACATACATGTAGCAATGTAGCATACATGTAGCACATACAGCGTGGCAGTTGACAGTCATGCCAGGATTCAAACCCTGACTGAGACCACCTTTAGAGGCCATTTTTCCCCGCATAGCAGGGTTTGGCCTTTTTCGGGCACCGTGGTCCCCTTTTTGAAGCAATGTTTTATGGCCGGATGCCCTTCTTGCCACCAACCCTGTTAGTCGCCTTTTTGCGACACACAGGGAATTACCAGCAAGCTGGTACTCAATTTGCTGGCCTCAGAAGGATGACAGGCTGAGTCAACCCCCCTTGTGTTAATTCAACGATCAACCGGGATTCGAACCCAGGATCCTAGGTTCCCAAGCTGGCACCCTAACCGCGAAGCTAACACCAGGCTTCCGATTCAAACCCTGACTACCCAACTGAAATGTGAGTATGCTACCTCAGAGCTATCCTACCAATCCTGGTATTATTGAGAACTAGCAAAGATAATTTCACAGGTTATTTTGACGAAAGCAAGGTAGGTAGTACAACTGGAAATCCTCTGAAGTTTGATTCTTTTTCGATGAAACCCTGATGACATTCTTGTTAAATGGATCTTACTGTTGAAGACAATTGGAGGCATTAATCTGCGTATGGATTGGCGATGCAATTGTTTCCGCAACCAGCTGTCCATGCCACAGAGGCATGTCTTCACTGGAATTCATTCTGTTTGCATTTCTTTGCAATCTTGATCCTGTGCAGAAAAGGAAAGAATCTGCCACCAGGCCAAGGAAAGTTTGTGAGATTGTCCCGTTAACAAAACTATTCTTTATGAACCCTCATCCTCATGAAATTCAGTGTTTGTCTTGTATCACCTTTGTAAAAAGTGGTTGCAAGCTGCAGTTAGTTACTGGTTCGATACAGACAACTCTGTGGATCTTTCTTAAAATAGAGTTCAGCACATTTCCATTGACATTTCATTAAAAAGTTGGAATGGTGCAATCTAAATATTCCCCCTTTCTTTTCATTTGGGACCTCATTCAATAAAAGGATGTGTTTTTGGTGTTGATAACGTCAGGTGTGTTCGCTTATGTTCAGGTGGCCACAAAGTGGGCAATTTTTGGCTGCATGATTATCACCGCCGTTATCCGAACGCTTGAAAGCAGCAGCATGTCCTCTGAGACAGCTTCCTCAACGTGTCATGTGTGATATCTGCCATTGCAACTGCAACAGCAGCTTTCAAATCGTCCACCATTTTGTACCGTCTTGCAGATACCTTCTTTTTAACAATTCCCTACAAAGAGGTATCACATGTTGTGGGATCTGTACTTCGAGGCGCCCGCTCCATCGTTGAACTTTTGGCTCTCCACCAACCTGGGAAGTTGTCATCCTGATAATTTCAGACTGAAGGTGAATAATGTGCTGGAGCACCATGCTGTTGCAGAACTGCAAGGGTACCAATTCCTAAGTGGAACAAGTTCCAGAATCAGAAACTGTTGCAGCATTAGCAGGTAAGGCTCCCCATTCACAAACCCGGTGAAGAAGTAAAGGCCAATTCATTGCTCAGAGGAGAATGCCACACACATCATAACATCAGGAGTGTAATGTTCAAGTTTTTCAAAATAGTTCGGATTTTCTTTTGCCAAAATGGAAACGCTCCGTACTTTAGACCTCAGGTAAATTGCGCATTCATTAAGTTCTTCATTTTTAGAGCTTTCATTAAATCCACTGTTGATTTTTATCATCCTTGACAAAGAATAACTAAAAATAACTTTCAAAATATACTGATCCCCAAATTTGTGGCCACCCTGGATAAACTGAATAGGTGACCTGAATATTGCTGAACATTGAGATTATAAGATGATTGATTAAGCATACCTCAATCAACGTCCTCTTGATTTCATCCCTTGATCTACCTGGCTGCCGATGTATATCGACACTCGCCTTCACCAGCAAGACAAGTTCTTCATTCAATTTTTTTTTTGTATGGTAGACTTTTTGTGGGGTAGCTTAACAGTCAAATCTTGCATTTTAACTCTAACTGTCACATGTTTCGGCGATTGGGGTGGACCATCATGCCCATATTCAACTCTCGTAGCTCCGGAATCATCATCATACTAAAATACGCAATTTGGTGTCTGTCTGTCTTGACAATTTTTGACCGCGACACATTTGATCGTTACTTATCCAAACTTTACGAAATCTGACAGGAGGACTAAAGGTCGCACAATGAAGGTTGTAACGAATTCATTTAACCCTTTCCCTAAGGGGGTTTTCTCCGCCATGGAATTTTCCCCGCCAAGTAGCGCTTGCCAAGCCAGCCATTCCTTATCAGTGGTTTTGAATGGAGTGCTTGCTGGAATGATTAAGCCACTCGGAAAGTACAAGAAACTTGGTAAATGAACACCCTTCCCCCCCACAATGTTATTGAGGCCCGACCTTAGACCTACTGTAATCTATATATATATATATATATATACCAGAGAGGAATGACCCTTCCTGCCGGTGCCCTAGTAATACAGAGCGGGTATCTAGTAATACAGAGTAATACGGGTGTACAAGTAATAACAAATTAAGATACAAACCTTTTAGATTTTTATTTTTATTTTGATGTACCATACTCTTTACAGAGCATCGGTGCTGTCGGAGCAGTTTATTGGCAAGGGCTATATACTAAGTGGTTTGCCATTGCCTTCCCAGCATTGTTTGTCCATATGCTCTATCCTTTTAAATGCTGAGCGGCAACCCAGGAAGCAGCAACTACCATTTATTTTAAAACTCCCACCAAAGGCGTATGGAGGTTATGTTTGCACCCCTGTCTGTCTGTTTGACTGTTTTTCTGTTTGTCTGTGAATAAGATATCTCAAAAAGGCATGGACGGATTCGGCCGAAATTTGGTGAAGAGGTTCGGTATCTCACAAGGATGAAATAATTGTATTTTGCTGAAGATCTGGATCTGGATCCGGATACCAGAATTTTTTCAGTGATTCTTCACCATTGAGAGATAGGGTACATACAGTCACGTGAAAAAGTAAGTACACCCCATGTAAAGTTTTGGCTTTTTCAACATATTTCAACATACAGCTATTTGATCTTCATTTCAACAATATTGAGAGATGAAGGTGATATAATATAACAAATATCATGAAACATTTACATTTTGTAGTCCATTGTATAATTTAAATAAACATAAATGCAAATTTCACATGTGGAAAAAGTAAGTACACCCTTGGCTCTAATAGGTGGTATTGCCCCCTTTGGCAGAAACAACTTCAAGTAGGCGTTTCTTATAACTGTCTACCAGTCTCTGACATCGACTGGGAGAAATTTTTGCCCACTCCTCCATGCAGAATTCTTTCAGATGTGCGATGTTTGAGGGGTTTCTTGCATGCACAGCTCGTTTCAAATCCCCCCACAACATTTCAATGAGATTTAGATCCGGGCTTTGACTTGGCCATTCCAGAACCCTCCATTTCTTTCTTTTCAGCCATTCCTTGGTGAATTTACTGGTATGTTTCGGGTCATTGTCATGTTGCAAGGTCGACCTTCGGTTGAGCTTCAACTTTTCCGACAGATGGCCTCACATTATCCTCAAGCACCCTCTGGAACAATGAAGAATTCATAGTGGATTCTATGATGGTGAGCTGCCCAGGCCCTGATGCAGCAAAGCTGCCCCAAACCATAATATTTCCACCACCATGCTTTACAGTTGGTATCAGATTCTTGTGGTCAAATGCTGTCTTTGGTTTTCGCCAAACATGTCTTCTGGTACTGTGGCCAAATAGCTCTATTTTTGACTCATCTGTCCAGAGCACATTGTTCCAGAAGTGCTGATCTTTGCCTCGGTGTTCATTGGAAAATTTTAGTCTTGTCCTGATGTTCTTTCTGGACAGCAAAGGTTTCCTCCTGGCACACCTACCATGTAGATCAAATTTGTGCAGCCTCTTTCTAATGGTAGACTCGTGCACTTTGACATCAACAGTGGCAAAAGCTACCTGTAGGTCCCGTGATGACATTCTGGGGTTCTTAGAGATTCTTTCAGCATCTTGCGGTCTGCTCTCAGGCTGAACTTGCTGGGGCGGCCTGGCCTGAACAAGTTGGCAGTTGTTTGGAATCTTCTCCATTTGTAGATGATCTTCCGGACAGTCGAATGATTGATTTCAAATTGTTTGGAGATCTTTTTAAATCCCTTCCCAGACTCGTAGGCATCTATAACATTCTTTCTGAATCCCTCAGAGAGCTCTTTTGACCTCGGCATGGTGACGCCGCACACTTCAACAACAAAGAGCAAACCAAACTAAATGTCTGAGGTTTAAATAAGACAGGTTCCTCCAAGATCCTCTCTAACGATGTTCTAATCATTTGCACCTGAGCTGGTGCACCTGATTCTAATTTTAGGTATTCGAAGTATTGACAAATGTCGGGGTGTACTTACTTTTTCCACATGCGAAATTTGCATTTATGTTTATTTAAATTATACAATGGACTACAAAATGTAAATGTTTCATGATATTTGTTATATTATATCACCTTTAACTGTCAATATTGTTGAAATGAAGATCAAATCGCTGTATGTTGAAATATGTTGAAAAAGTCAAAACTTTACATGGGGTGTACTTACTTTTTCACGTGACTGTATATACATATATATATATATATATATATATATATATATATATATATATATATATATAGATATAGATATATATAGATATATATATATATATATATATATATATATATATATATATATATATATATATATATATATATATATATATATATCAACACGATATCTCAAAACGTTATGGACTGATTCGGATGAAACTTGGTGGACAGGTTGGGTGTGTGACAAGGATGAATCAATTCGATTTTGGTGAAGATCCTAATCCAGATCTTGATACGAGTTTGTTTTTTTTTTTTCACCATTGAAGAGATGTGGCCAAAAACGATAAATAGCACGATACCTCAAAAATCAGTGGACAGATGCAGACGAAACTTGGTGGATTAGTTAGTTAGGTGTCACAAACAACCCAATTAGGTTTTGGTTCAGGTCTGGATCCAGACGCAGCCTATCAGTGGTATACAAAAAACGTAAACTGGTCAGCCTTGCGGAGGCATGCGTTCCACCGAGTGTGTTTCTAGTTTGACATGTGCAATTGCCAATTTCCCTCCTTAGAGGCCCACAATAAGTTGCAGCATGGACATAGGAAGGGTTTTCTAGAATCTCTGCAAATGTATCCTGCCAACGGTTTAAATACCTATCATCTATTCATGTATATTCATATATTCATGTATATTCATATATATTCATGTATCCTTCCATCTAGGGTATCCCAGAAGCTAGATGGTGTTTATGCTCACCGTGCTTCAAATCCACCAATGATGGGATCTCCTTTCATGGCATTTTAAGCAAAGGTTCATACATTAGTCTTTGTAACCTGACTTCCCTGTTGTAGCTGCGTACTTCTAACACCCCTATCACAGATCCCTCAGCTAGTACACCTTATTCTGTATATAAATGGTCTTCCAGACGAGTATCCTGCAATGCAGGACTTTCAAAATGACGTATGAGTGATAACTTATCATTGGCCTTTTGCGCATGTGTTTCAAAATGACGTATGAGTGATAACTTATCATTGGCCTTTTGTGCATGTGCCCCTCTTCCCCCCCCCCCCCCCCCCCACACACTTGAAGGTGGATACATACAGATCTGGGAGGACTTCATTCCACCATCTGAAACCCGCATTTGGAAATAACCACCAATGACACACGGACGGACGGACGTTTCTCCTTTTACCCATAAATGCAAAAATCTAGTACAATTTCTCTTGTGGCTTCGGAACTAAACAAAAAATATATATTTATAACGACACTCGTAGCCCATACAACTCCCACTTCCACATCCTGCCCCCCTCCTCCCAAACATGATTAATAGTAATCATCAGTAATAGTATCATCATTTTAATCCTATTCTGTGCATTGAGATGTCCCAGATAGGACTTTCCCATCGGTGCCAAGCAGCAACTAAACCAGTTACTGTGTCTCCGTATGGGAAGTCCTCCTCAATGTTGACAATGACGACATCACCCATCCAATTGAAGACTATTAAATAAGTCACCAAGTCTGCAATGTTCAAATGAGCTACTCCCGCAATGATCAAAGTCCACTCACTTTGGTGTTGGTCGTGCTGATCGGGGAGATCGGGTAGTAGATGCCCGTCCACAGGCTGATCGGGGAGATCGGGTAGTAGATGCCCGTCCACAGGAATTGCACAGGCCCACATATTTGAGAGTATTTGCAGTATGAGATCAACTTTTTAGTCAAGTTAATCAGAAAGTTCTTATTTTTTTGTTGTGCAAAGGCACACCTCTTTCTTTCAGGTACTTTTCTAAGCATTTTTGGCTTCTTTTAGAAGCTTTGTGAGCCAATCTATGTTACAATCCTTATCTGGCATGCATGATATACGTTAGGGTTAGGGTTAGGATGAACCTTGTTGCTCGAGGGTTTCTGTGCATGCCCGTCGAGCATTCTGGGGTGGATTATGTCATTCTGAAAGTCTCGTATTGCTTTCCTATGATTTGTGTCAGTGTGTAAATAATGTGAAGCACCTTGGGAAGAGGTAAACATTTTCAGGATGATTCCACAGGACTTTTGAAGCTTTTGCACAAAGTGTTTGGTTGAAGGCAATAACAATGTGCTTGAGATGCAATGTATACAGGATTAACTTTTTGGACTTGACCAACACCATGATTGTATTGTTGACATTTTTGTCGTGGGTGTTGTTGGTAGTTGGGAAACAACCCACATCTTTTGAAACTTGTCTCAAGCTTCAAAATTGAACTCGGTCCAACCACTGATCGTTTGATCCAGATGATGAATGCAGGTGGGCAATGAATGATCGTCTTAAGGCCATTTTCCCCGCTAGAGCGGGGGTTAGCCTTGCGGGCCCCATGACAATCATGGTTCCCTGTTTGAGGCAATGTTTTTATGGCCGGATGCCCTTCCTGACGCCAACCCTTGGTCACGCTCTTACGATGTGCAGGGATACGGTGTACCTATTCTAAACCGGGGTACACACCGGGATCATTCATCCCCGCAAGCTGGTACTCAATTTGCCGACCTCGGAAGGCATGACAGGCTGAGTCAACCCCTCTGGCGTTAATTCAGCGATCGACTGGGATTCGAACCCAGGATCCTAGGATCCCAAGCCGGCACCCTAACCGCTAAGCCAACACCAGGCTATGATCCCTGGAAAATTATTCAAGGCTTTTCTTTCAAACTCATATGCCTTACTGTGATCTACTGTCTGGGTTGGAGTAATTTGCATTTCCTAACATTAGATGCAGGCAGAGGGACATGTTTAATCTCTAGCTTTTGCTTTGAGTCAGAAACACTGCGTCTTGGAAGCTGAGGTCCAAATATTACAGGGTTTCATAAGTTCGAATTCAATATTTTAAGTATTTGAAAATTCAAGCATATATTTCTTTTTCAAGAAAATAGAATTCAAAAAAAAAAAATTCAAAATATTTTTCAACAAAATTCAAGAAAATAAAATATTTTGAAAATTCAATATTTCAAAATTCAATATTTGAAAATTGTGTTCTCTATTAAATAAATATAGAAATTTTTTAAAACCCCATTAGATTAAGAATCTTTTTATTCTTACATTGTGCAAACATAAACTGGATACTATTTTAAATTTTAAAATCGTAATTTAAAAAACTATTTTAAATCGTAACTTCACGACTTTACAGGATGCCCTCAAAGTGAACACCTTCATTCTCTCGACATTTCCACACTTTTTGATAACATGACAGTTTGCTCTGCAAAGTTCAGGTTTGTTGCGAAAAAACATAAAATTCAAGCTGAATCATTTTTTTAAGTCTACAGTTTTGGGGTGTGTCGCTTAAACTTTCTTTTAATGATTTCTCACACAGAAAAATCACACGGTGACAGGTAAGGTGATCTGAGTGGTCAGTCAGTAGTCTTACGATGACTAACCCATTCGGCAAATGATTCGTTCTGAAATTTCTGGACTTGTAGCCCAAAGTGTGGCGGTTCCCCATCCTCCTGCCAAATCAAGTCACCAAAGAACAGCAGTTGCTCCAGTTGTGGCATAGTGTCCTGTAACATGGTTCGATAAGTGTTTGCTGTCACGGTCCCTTCAATAAAATACAGCCCGATTACACCATGCATAGATTCCACCCTAAATTCTAACTCCCGGAACATCCAGTTTGTGCTCAACAACAAAATGTGGATTGACAGCAGACCAATAGGCACATTTGTGTGTCTGTTTACTCACCCATTTTTTGAAAGTTTCCTCTTCACGCCGCACAATACAATTTATGAATCTCTGATCTGCTGTTGCAGGATGAAGAAACCATTCACAAAATTGTAAATTGTCGATCGGGATCATCCTCATTTGAAGCTTTTAACAAGTGCGGTTCATGCGGTTTTATCTTCAGTTGCTTCAAAATGCGACTGACACTGGCTGTTGAAATGCTCAATATGACTGATGCTCTCCTAAGATTTTTGAAGACTGTTAAAAAATAAGACCACGGGTCCTGATGCTCACCTAGATCGGGAGCAACAGTCAATGACGTCATAAAATTTCACTGCTGATGAAACGACCCTTGTAGGTTACGTCATTTTTTTTTTAGCGTTTCAGGTCTGATTTCAACCCGTTAATGAGCGCAAATTTTGATGTAGTCAACACACCTTTGTTTGGTATCATATATGTAGCTTGTGGCCACGTTTCATCCAAATTGTGTGTTTGGTTCAAGCGATAATGACGGAAGTTTTTACAGACTCACTGACTGACTGACTTACCTATGGACACAGCTCAATCGCATAAGCTCACTGGACTAATGTCTAGGTGAGTTAATGAGTCTGAAACAATTTTTTTCTTTTCACCTGTTGTAGCTGTCCTCGGGCGACCACTCGGAGCATCTGCAATGTTTTCTGTTACATCAAACTTCTTGTCCAGCTTGCGTATTGCTTGTCTTGATAGAAAAACAACACTTGGAAACTTGTTCTCAAGTGCTGTCGAAACGTCTCTATAATGCCAGTTTTCCACCACAACTTCCAAAAGTACATTCTTTGCTCCTTAATTAGATGCTGCTCCATCTTCGAGAGTGGCACTTTACTCACCTGTAAAGAGAAAAAAATCATTAAAACAGTTTGCCCAAAAAAAGAAACTCAAGTGTTGCGTAAACTAACTCAATATGAAAACAGAATTCTTGGTAAACTACCTTTTGAAACACTCCTGTATTTGCCTGTACTACAGTGTCATTCACCTTGTGTGAAACGCATCTCCCTTTGAGTGTTTCCTCAAACCTGTCAATGTTATGCCACACGAGTTATAGCAACGTGGGGTTGCATTAGTTCTGGTTGGGTGATGCCTGTTTGATATACCAGCCAAACAGCCACCACCCTACCTGAACTAATGCAGATAAAGATAAGTGTCATTTTCCTCTATTTAGGAGTTTGACATCCCATGTCCAGGTTGATTGATCATCCAAGTATAGATTTGACTGCACATGACATTATATTTTAGAGGTCTTCAGCTTTGCACATCTCACATCGTCGACAAGCTCCTGACTAATCGTCAGATTCCCTGGAGTATTTGAGCCAAAGTTGATTGCTCATGTTCACCAGTTAAAGGTATTACAGGAACGTCGTCAGGCAATCTGGAATGAAGGAATGCCTGTACTTCAGTTCTGATGGTAGTGTAGGCCATTTTTTCACAACTTCCTAAACCCTGATTGCACTTCTCAGTTAAAGAGCTGCTTTTCCCAATATTGCACCAGTATCAGAATTTTTACCTACTAGGGCATGCCCGTACTATATATATATCTAAAATTATATCCCCCCCCTCTATTTACATGAAATGGTTTGGTCCATTCGCAAAGCCAAAGCGAACGGCTTGCGAGTACGGTGACAATCCCCCCCCCCCCCTCTATTTACATGAAATGGTTTGGTCCATTCGCAAAGCCAAAGCGAACGGCTTGCGAGTACGGTGACAATCCCCCCCCCCCCCCCCCTCTATTTACATGAAATGGTTTGGTCCAAAGCGAACGGCTTGCGGAGTTTGGTAAATAAATCGCCATAGCTCGGTAACTACTTGTCCGATTAATATGAAACCTTGAAAAGGCACATCCTCGGGTCCCCAGCAATATACCTGGCAAGTTTCAAGTATATCGGACCCGTGGTTGTCGAGAAACAGCGGTCACAGACAAACGACACACATACACACAGAGATTACTGGAATTATAGATAGATCAGAAGCTTGGCTATTTCACTTCGTTTGCGATTTTCCTTCACAAGTTCTTTTAAGGAAGAGTTATCAGGGAACACTATACCAGCTTTCCTTTTTCAACAGTCAGGAAATGTAGACCATCTCCAAATTATCCCTACAGTTTTCTTCTGAATGTGTTTCCTGGTTGACTCATGTACTGAAATCCCACCATCCTTCAACGAATAGTTGAGCAGGCTTCTCCTCAGTTCTGCAGCCCTACAACTTACGACATCTCAAAGAGTTCATCCCTGATATGGTTGAACAGCCTCTCATACAACTCTTCTCTATCTGAGTACTCTGTGTTTGGATTTGTGTGTTAAAAAGTCTTACTTGGTTATGATGGCCGTTTCTCTGTTGGTCTTGTATACATATTCACCATAGCAAGATCTATGGTAATTTGCCTGTGTTGCTGCCTCAAGAACCCGAGAAACATTGACAAGTATTCTTTTGTCTCCGTTTATCTCTGTCAGCCTTTCCACTGGCTTTGTCTGTTGGAAGCTCAACACGCACCGAGTTGGCAACTCTTGTGTCTTTTCACTTTTTTTTTTGGTACTTGCTTTTCTTCTGACCGAATATGGACAATGGCTCATATATTCTCGAGGATAACGATGGTGTCGACACATAGGAAGATCTTCTATTGGATCCAAAGGAGGTCCTGCTCCAACATCGCTCCTCATAGCACTAACTATCTCAAGTGTCTTTTTCATTTAATTGTATAAAACTTTTGGTGTTTCATCTTCTGATGTAGTCTTGGTAATATCACCTGATAGTTTTTTTTGTTGTTGGATTTCAGCAGCTCTTATTGGAGTTCTCCTCGGCCTAGGTGGACTATCACTGGCTGAAGGTAGATTGCATGTGTGGGGTCTTCATCAGTGCAGTGGATGATTGATGATGGGACAGTTCAGGCCTGTTTTGATGCTTCCTTATCTCTGCCATCGCCAACACGTTTACTATGACTGCAGGCCTGTTGTTTCCCTTCACCCTCCATTGCAACTGATGAAATGAAACAATTCTATGAATCTTCGCTCTTCAATATATCTGAAGACAGATGAGGGAAATAATATGAAAGATTGTGTGGATCAGTAATGTACAGTCACGTGAAAAAGTAAGTACACCCCATGTAAAGTTTTCACTTTTTCAACATATTTCAACATACAGCTATTTGATCTTCATTTCAACAATATTGATAGATAAAGGTGATATAATATAACAAATATCATGAAACATTTACATTTTGTAGTCCATTGTATAATTTAAATAAACATAAATGCAAATTTCGCATATGGAAAAAGTAAGTACACCCTCGGCTCTAATATTGCCCCCTTTGGCAGAAACAACCTCAAGTAGGCGTTTCTTTTAACTGTCTACCAGTCTCTGACATCGACTGGGAGAAATTTTTGCCCACTCCTCCATGCAGAATTCTTTCAGCTGTGCGATGTTTGAGGGGTTTCTTGCATGCACAGCTCGTTTCAAATCCCCCCACAACATCTCAATGGGATTTAGATCCGGGCTTTGACTTGGCCATTCCAGAACCCTCCATTTCTTCCTTTTCAGCCATTCCTTGGTGGATTTACTGGTATGTTTAGGGTCATTGTCATGTTGCAAGGTCAACCTTCGGTTGAGCTTCAACTTTCCGACAGATGGCCTCACATTATCCTCAAGCACCCTCTGGTACAATGAAGAATTCATAGTGGATTCTATGATGGTGAGCTGCCCAGGCCCTGATGCAGCAAAGCTGCCCCAAACCATAATATTTCCACCACCATGCTTTCCAGTTGATATCAGGTTCTTGTGGGCAAATGCTGTCATTGGTTTTAGCCAAACATGTCTTCTGGTACTGTGACCAAATAGCTCTACCTTTGACTCATCTGTTCAGAGCACATTGTTCCAGAAGTGCTGGTCTTTGCCTTGGTGTTCATTGGCAAACTTTAGGCTTGCCCTGGTGTTCTTTCTGGACAGCAAAGGTTTCCTCCTGGCACACCTCCCATGTAGATCAAATTTGTGCAGCCTCTTTCTAATGGGAGACTCGTGCACTTTGACATCAACAGTGGCAAGAGCTACCTGTAGGTCCCGTGATGACATTCTGGGGTTCTTAGAGACTTCTTTCAGCATCTTGCGGTCTGCTCTCGGGCTAAACTTGCTGGGGCGGCCTGGCCTGAACAAGTTGGCAGTTGTTTGGAATCTTCTCCACTTGTAGATGATATTCCGGACAGTCGAATGATTGATTTCAACTTGTTTGAAAATTTTTAAATCCCTGCACAGACTCGTAGGCATCTATAACCTTCTTTCTGAAGGCCTCAGAGAGCTCTTTTGATCTCGGCATGGTAACGCCGCACACTTCAACAACAAAGAACAAACCAAACGAAATGTCTGAGGTTTAAATAAGACAGGTTCCTCCAAGATCCTCTCTAACGATGTTCTAATCATTTGCACCTGAGCTGGTGCACTTGATTCTAATTTTAGGTATTTGATTTATTGATAAATGTAGGGGTGTACTTACTTTTTCCACATGCGAAATTTGCATTTATGTTTATTTAAATTATACAATGGACTACAAAATGTAAATGTTTCATGATATTTGTTATATTATATCACCTTTATCTATCAATATTGTTGAAATTAAGACCAAATAGCTGAATGTTGAAATATGTTGAAAAAGTCAAAACTTTACATGGGGTGTACTTACTTTTTCACGTGACTGTATATAGATTTTGAGACCAAATGATAAATATGCATAGTTTCACAGGTAACACGGCTTTTTTGTCAATACCTGCCAGGTTATACCTACTAAAGATCTCCTGGAAAATTATTACACTCTAAAAATAAAGATGACACGGTGCCCTTCGTGATGTGTGGGTGACCTATCGCCAGCATCCTGAAGAAATTCCAAATTCCTTTCCTGTGTACTGCTGGGAAAGCAATGGCAAACCACTCAGCATAACCCTTTCTCAAGAAACTGCTTCAGCAGCACCAACACTCTGTACAGAGTATGGTACAGATCATCTCCTCGTCACCAGAAGGTCTGTTGGTTCACGAGTTATCAAGTGACCACTATATTCGTCATGTGTGTGTGTCTGTCTGTCTGTGTGTGTGTCTGTCTGTCCGCAGCAAAACTACCCGATGATATCATCCGATCTTGATTAAACTTGGGTGGGAGGTTGATGTCATGATCTCGTTGTGTCCTGCCTAGAGTGGGCGTATTGCGCCCATTGTGGGCGGAGCCACACCCGAAAAAGATGTCTTTTTAGGGGGTAATCGAGTTCAAGCTCGATTGAACTCTTTTCTCCCGCCTCTGGAACAAACTACCTCACTCCCTTCAATCCCACTCCTCCCTCCAGGTCTTTTAAAACAGCTGTTCACCACCATCTCTTATCTTCCCCCATCCAAAACCTTGATCTTTTCTACCCCCGCTAATTCACCCCAGATCCACCTTGTTTGAAATTCCAACTTCTTTCCTGGAAGTCCTGGCAGTGTCCATATGTTTTATACCTCTCCCACTGCCCCCTTCCCACGCCCCCCCCCCCCCAAAGCCCTCGCCCTCTCTCAGATCTCTCGATGTCTCCATGTCTCTCGGTCCCTGCTCTCAAATGTTGTGTTTGTGTCCTTCCCCCTCTCTCCCCATCTTGTCTACCGCTCCCTATGTTATATGTTTTATGTGTCGGTTTGTCTTTCTGTGTGATTAATGTTCGCTCTTTCACGAGCCTCGATCTTGTATACAAAACAAAAAAAAAAAAAAAAAAAAAAAAAGCTACATCTTCTCCGAGGGAGTTGGTGGAATCTGACAGGGGTTTCGGTATTTGGTTAGGCCAATGTCATGTGTCTAGCCCCACGGAGCTCGATTTCCTTTTCCTTTTTTCGTTTTCTTTTTTAAATTTATTTATTTATTTATTTTCATTTTTTTATTTTCATTTCATTTTTCACCAATTTTCGGTATTGTGTGGCTAACTAACCTCATAACTGATTATACATTATTTTCTATCTCATTTCAAGGTCAGTAACCTTCGTTTTGACATTTCCGTGCCTGGCCTGTTCGGGCCTGTTTCGGTTACAGTCCGTCCTTTGACATTGAATACCGCTCGCTCGTGAACCATCGTCGTCTCCTGACTTGTCATGCAGTTTCTCTTTTCATTTGCGAAAGAACCACCTTTAGAGCCCATTTTTCCCCGCAGAGCAGGGGTTGGCCTTTTTTGGGCACCATGGCCCCTTTTTGAAGCAATGTTTTATGGCCGGATGCCCTTCCTGCCGCCAATCCTGTTAGTCGCCCCTTGCGACACACAGGAAATTGCCAGTGAACTGCTAAGGTGGATAAAATTGCATAGGTGTGTCTTTGTTCCTCCAAGTGGTACCTGAGTGCCCTACCTTGTTCACAGAGGACACTGCAATGGACTTAAAGGGGTGGAAGCACCTGATGATGCTCCATGGAGGGTCTGGGACTGGTGGTGGGGCATCGGTTACCATATTGTTATTTAATTTGCATAATGTTCCATGATTTAATTTGCATCACAGTTAAGTATCACCACTGAAGTGTCACATATAGGTCTCATGGGTCTGCATAACTGATGCCCCAAGTTGCTATAAACCATAAATAGTCTACATGATGAGGAATGGTCAAGTTGTGACAATTTAGCAGCACACTTGGCAGCTTCTTCCAAATCACACTGGAAGATCGACGAGTTTTACACACAGGTGCAAGCACATGGGAACACAATTCGCTTAATTAACCTGGCCTGCATAGAAATATGTGCTTGAAATGTTGTATCTGATTGATGAAATAGATAATTATCAGCAAGCAGGGAATGACTGATTGAAAACATTTATGGATTGTCTTCAGATTTTGATTACTCTGCATGCCCTGACAGGTGTACCTCGTAAAATAGGTCACTTTCTTATGTAGGCCAAAGCAGCACCATACCTCCTCTCACAGGTGTTCATTGCATGCTGCTCAACATTTAAAATGAGGAAACTTTTTGATTCCTTGTATTTCAACCTGTGCCATATCAGTGGTAATCAGCTGTCCAATTGAAAGGGGAAACCGGTTGATCTTACTTCAACTACTGGGGTGGTGAGTGGCATCTGATGGATCCTCAACATCTGTTAGTGAGGCATGACCTTTTCTGCCCGCTGGGTTTTTGGCTTTGAGTCTCAGGAATACGAAAGGAGAAGCTTTGGGAAAAATTTAAATAAGCGTTGCCTGTCCACGAGCCATTTCCCTCTTTATTAACCATTAGGACTCATGACCCATGAGCCCAATGCCACAAACTGGAAAGGTTAACAGTTTGGTGAATGCCTGGATACTAATTTTTGGATGGCGAGTGCTATGTGGTAGAACGACCTTGTCTTGTGTCTTGGGCGTAATGTGCACACACACACACACATATATATATCTATATATATATATATATATATGTATGTGTGTGTGTGTTTGTGCTGATTTTTTGATTGCGTTATTATTATTCTTCACTGCATATACTGTACGTATGTGGTATTCACCCGCCATGTGTAGACCTAGACCATCAGAGCAGCCCATCTTCAATTGAAAAGAACGGTTCAGTTTAAATGTCGGGTACGCCATTGCATGGCCCACTCTATCTCTGGGCATCCATGGGAAAGAGTCTGCCTGGCAATCTATGCAGTCCTCCAAATGAGGTTTTAGCATGGGTAATCCTGCTGATGAGGTAGATTCACGAATAAGTAAAACTAGTTTCACCTTCAGACTGTTATACAAGCTCATGCAAGAAGAAGACGACGAAGAAGAAGAAGATGCAGATTATGAGAAAAGTGTGCTGTACTCCACTTTACCCAGACGTTGGTGTCCCTTTCCCACTGTTCAACCTTTCTTGAGGATGGCTGATCAATTTTCCCTCAATGAAAGCTCCCAATGTTGGAGTAAGATGTTATCTACATATTACATATGCATAAAGGAGTGCATGACTAGATTGAGCAAAAATAAATCCGAGAAGGTGAAAGGGAAATATGGATGTCCAAGACATCTATGATAAAAGGGAGAGGGGTCAAAATTCCACTCTTTTTATTTGCATTATATGTGCACGGCCCTTCAGTGAATCCAAATACCACATTTCCCATCCACTACTTTTTCTGCAAAACCTCAAACAGAAGCCCTTCAGGCAAATATCCTCGGCATTGTATGATTCAGTTCTTTAACATCCACAGCAATATGTCCGAGCATTTTAACATCTCTTCCACTGGATGGCAGCTTTCTTAAATGTGATGCCACGTGTGCCAAAGCACCAATTAAAATGACAGTTTCTCGTATGATCCCGTTCCCTCAGGAAATGCTGCAAACATGCTAAAGTCGGTAATAGAGAGAATTTTGCTGAGCTCTCTCTTCTGTCAGTCGAATTGATTCCTTCTACATGTGATGTGTTCCAAGTATTCTTTTTGCCGTCGAACTCATCGGCACACCAATCTCCTCCCTCAGTTCATCCATTCTCCTTCTATCCACCCTCTTTACTCCTACAATCATCCTGACGCAGTAGTTCTCGCAAATCTGCAGCCTCTGTTGTTGTCTCTGTAAGTGCCACCATCTCCAGACCATAAAGATAGGCCGGAGTTATACAAGACAAAAGAACCTTTCCTTTCAATATTCTTGAAATTGTGATTCTTGAAATGATGTTATTGAATATTGAAATGTTATTCTTGAAAGAGAAGATATACTCTTCAAACCATGGGTGGTTGCTTGGAGCCACACATATGCGCAAGGCTAGCTTTAAGCATTTTTGTTATTCATATTTAATTCCACAAGGTGCTGTGTAATAATTCTGGATCTGTGCAACCTGAAAGCTAAATCTTGAAAGGTTTTTGAAATATGGTGTTCACAAGCCAAGTTACCAAGATGGTTGCCATGGCAACATAATTCAGCCAATCATCGCTGTGATCGAATCACGTTGACATAATGTCATGAGGAATATATATATATACAGTGCATTCAGAAAGTATTCAGACCCCTTCACTTTTTCACATTTTGTTGTGTTGCAGCCTTATGCTGAAATCGTTTAAATTCATTTTCCCTCATCAATCTGCACTCAACACCCCATAATGACAAAGAGAAAACAGGATTTTAGAAAGTTTTGCAAGTTTATTAAAAAGAAAAAACTGAAAAATCACATTGACATAAGTATTCAGACCCTTTGCTATGACACTTGAACGGCCATCTCCACCCTTTTCTCTTGATCATCTTTGAGATGTTTCTACACCTTAATTGGAGTCCACCTGTGGTAAATTCAATTGATTGGACATGATTGGCAAAGGCACACACCTGTGTATATAAGGTCTCACAGCTGACAATGCATATCAGAGCAAAAACAAAGCCATGAGGTCGAAGGAACTGCCTGCAGAGCTCAGAGACAGGATTGTGTCGAGGCACAGATTTGGGGAAGCCTAAAAAAAAAATTATCCTGCATTGAAGGTTCCCAAGAGCACAGTGGCCTCCACAATTCTTAAATGGAAGAGGTTTGGAACAACCAGGACTCTTCCTAGAGCTGGCCGTTCCCAGAATCTTAGCAATCGGGGGAGAAGGGCCATGGTAAGAGAGATGACCAAGAACCCGATGGTCCCTGGCTGAGCTCCAGAGATCCTGTGTGGAGATGGGAGAAACTTCCAGAAGGACAACCATCACTGCAACACTCCACCGATCTGGGCTTTATGGCAGAGTGGCCAGACGGAAGCCTCTCCTCAGTGAAAGACACATGAAATCCCACAGAATCTTGTTTCTCACAGTCTGAGAGTCCTTTCGGTGCTTTTTTGCAAACTCCAAGTGGGCTTTCTCTGAAGCTCAGCCAGAGTGACCATCGGGTTCTTGGTCACCTCTCTTACCAAGGCCCTCCTCCCCCGATTGCTAAGATTCTGGGAACGGCCAGCTCTAGGAAGAGTCCTGGTTGTTCCGAACTTCTTCCATTTAAGAATTGTGGAGGCCACTGTGCTCTTGGGAACCTTCAATGCAGCAGAGATTTTTTTTTGTGGGCTTCACCAGATCTGTGCCTCGACGCAATCCTGTCTCTGAGCTCTGCAGGCGGTTCCTTCGACCTCATGGCTTGGTTTTTGCTCTGATATGCATTGTCAGCTGTGAGACCTTATATAGACAGGTGTGTGTGCCTTTCCAAATCATGTCCAATCAATTGAATTTACCACAGGTGGACTCCAATGAAGGTGTACCAACATCTCAAAGATGATCAAGAGAAATGGGAAATGGGTGGAGATGGTTCAAGTGTCATAGCAAAGGGTCTGAATACTTATGTTAATGTGATATTTCAGTTTTTTCTTTTTAATAAATTTGCAAACTTTCTAAAATCCTGTTTTCTCTGTCATTATGGGGTATTGAGTGTAGATTGATGAGGGAAAAAATTAATTTAAACGATTTCAGCATAAGGCTGCAACATAACAAAATGTGAAAAAGTGAAGGAGTCTGAATACTTTCTGAATGCACTCACTGTATGTATATATATATATTTGTAATAGGAAAGCTAAATATTGACCGGATTTTGAAATGCTGTGTAAACCAAAGTACATCGGACAGATGATCGGTTGGTTGGTCAGTCAGACCGAGCTCATGTTAATGTCCCTGTCTCAGACCTTGCCTGAGTGGCGGGAGACAAAGAGGAATACAGGAAACATTTTTTGGCGATGTGGCCGGTACTGGTTTCCAATCTGTGAGTGCAACATGTGCTGTTGTCACTGTTTATTAGTGCACGATGAAATGTATTGACCGCATGGTTATTGGTTATAGGAATACACATGAGTGCCAGGTGATTTGTCAATGCAAATTAGTATAGTTGGCTGATGTGTAAACCAAATCTGCTTAACCATTCCCGAAATCCCAACATGTGCTCTAGTCAAAAAGATTGAGCAGCTACTTTACCCTCACTGTTTTGCGTGCGACTTGTGAGCAGGCTGCAAAAGATGTCTGCAGTGCAGGCCTGTTGCAGGTCTAACGTTTTCATTGACCCACAACAATTTCAGCACCCTGCCTTGTCTGCAAAATATATAATGAAAGAATTGAGACTTTAAGAGAATGAGAATGAAACTAAAAGGTGTAAAATTTGTTCGATATCCAATATATTTTCGCTTCACTGTTAAAGTATCTTGTATTTTAGAAACTACCTTACAGCTTGGGCTATGAATTACATATCGATTGGTTCATTCATTCCACACATGATGGAGTGAAAGTGACACAAGGTAAATAAAGACAGTCCTTTCATTGTGGGGTGGGGGAGGAGGAAGGGGGTGAGGGGATTAAAAAATTAGAAATTTTAACACCATTTCATTATCTCTGGAAGTTATCTCAATGTCATTGTAGCCACTACAAACTTATGAATGGACCTTGTCAAGGTGACCGGTACAGTGACCTTCACGAGGTCCAAATGCCATTTGCCTGTTTATTAGAATCAACATGGTGCAAAACCCAAACTTTTCAATTCCGCACATATTATTTCAACGTTCATACATCTAATGCTGAGGAAACTAGAAGTTCACTCGGTAGAGAGCATACCTCCGCCAGGCTGAATAGTTTACGTTTTGTATCCCACTGATAGGCCGGATCTGCATCCAGACCTGAACCAAAATGGAATTGGCTTGTTCTTGTCACCTACCCAACTCATGCACCAAGTTTTGGCATAACCCATCCACAACTTTGAAATATCGTGATATATATCGTTTTTGGCCCCATTTCTCAATGGAGAAGAATCACTTCATAATTATAAACTTATTGTAACTGGATCCGGTTCTTTATCTTCATCAAAATCGAATTAATTTGTCCTTGACACTCACCCAAACTGTCGACCAAATATCATCCGAATCCATCCATAACTTTTTGCGATATCCTGTTCACGGACAGACACATATACAGACACTCATGAACATATACAGTGCCTATAGAAAGTCTACACCCCCTTTCAAAATTTTCACCTTTTGTAGCCTGATAGGCTGGAATTAAATTGCATTAAATCCGACTTTTTCCACCTTTATTTACACATCGTATCCCACAACTTCCAAGTGAAAAAAAAAATTTCAGAAAATTAATTAAAAATACAAAACTAGAATATCTTGGTTGGAGAAGCATCCACCCCCCTGAGGTCATACTTGGTGGAAGCACCTTTGACATCATTTACAGCTGTGATTCTGTTGGGTGAGGTCTCTACAAACTTTGCACAACTTGATTGGGCAATATTTGCCCATTTAATTCTTCTGAACAAAACTGTCCAAGCTCAGTCAAGTTGTATTTGGAGCGTTGATGGACAGAAATCTTCAAGTCATGCCACAGATTTTAATTGGATTGACGTGGAGGCTCTGACTGGGCTCTGACTCAAGGACATTTATCTTTTTGTTCCTTAGCCACTGCAGTGTAGCTTTGTTTGTGTGCTTCGGGTCGTTGTCATGCTGAAAGATGAACTTCCGTCCCAATTT
Organism: Myxine glutinosa; assembly: GCF_964187855.1. Taxonomy (NCBI): domain Eukaryota; kingdom Metazoa; phylum Chordata; class Myxini; order Myxiniformes; family Myxinidae; genus Myxine; species Myxine glutinosa. Next base: position 144,061,165 of record NC_136267.1, read on the forward strand.
CAGCTCTCTTGCAGAGGGCAGCACGTTTTCCTCCAGGATTTTTCTGTATTTTGCTCCATCCATTTCCCTTCTATCCTAACAAGTGCCCCAGTCCCTGTGCCGTGGGTTTTATAAGCACCTGGTCGAACTTGGACAGTGTACAAGAGGTTTATTAATAGATAAGGATAACATGCATGGGAGGCATTGCGCTTCGGCTCACACAGCCAAGCACCAACATCATCTCAGAATTACAACTTGTATTCGTCTTAATATACTTTCTTCAATGAACAAGGAACTCAAAACATGTCCCTGGTTTCACAGATTGTAGCAAGGAGAAGGACTCGGCAGGCAGGGAGCTCATAAGGAAAGAATGTTAACGCAATGTCAAGCCTACAATATTATGATAACAGATCCTCCAAAGTCAGACCGTTAGACGCCAGGCTGGAAATTGGTTACAGGCTTTCTTCTCAATTTTGGACACCACTTCCCCTCTCTGGAAGAGAATTCAATGAAATCCTCTTCACCTGCTAATGAGAAACATCCCCATAACATGATCTTGCCACCACCATGCTTTACAGTAGGGATGGTGTTCTTTGGGTGATGTGGTGTGTTGGGTTTGTGCCGAACATAACGTTGTTGCATTTAGGCCAAAAAGTTCCATCCTGGTTTCATCAGACCACAAAACTTTTTAGCCACATGGCTTCATAATCTCCGGAGTGTTTTTTTGCATACCTCAAACGGGACTCAAGGTGGGATTTTTAGTAATGGCTTTTTTCTTGCCACTGTGGAAGGTCGCTTCTATGATCAAGATGACTCTCTTTTCCCCTTCTCAGTTTAGGAGAGTTATCTCCCGTTGAATCCCAAATTTATACTTAGAGAATAATGACATTTTCAGGATTGATTGTTCAAATCATCAGAACTCTTATTATTATTCTTTTAAACGTGCATATATTCAATAAAGGTGAAGTATACATCTATTGATAATTATGAATACATCTTACATTATGAATTGGGCTTCTAGAATAATGATGGACCAAAAGGAGAACAAGTTTTGCCTGGGAATACGATATCTTTGAATTCATATCTCCTAGCATGTTTATCTCTTGGGGCTTATGGGTGAGACGAAGACCAGACGCGGTCATGGCGTGGCTTTACGGACACCTCATTATTTAGTCTGACTTTGTGAGACACAGGAGACCGTTGTCTCAAGTAAAATCCTATAAAACCCAGCGTTGACTTTGCCGAAGCAGCAGATTTACTAAAGACGTTTGTGCTGTGTACTCATTGTGTTACGTGCTCCTCCCCGACCCCCTGGTCACGGTGTACCTCCGAGCCCCGAGAGGAGTCACGGCAGAAAAATGTGTTACTCCGTGTCAAAAATCACTACTGAAAGCACACCAATGGTTATCAACAAACAAATATTGTATTAAAAATCACACCAGAATAACAATACAACAATAATAGCAACCAACAATACAATCAACACATCTTATGATGGTACCATCAGCTAGGGTAAGATAACTCACTGTGGTCCAAAACTGCGTGAGGCAAACTCACGGAGGAATGGGAAATCCAAAGGCGCCCTCCAGGTATGAACGTTCACGGTTCAGTGGGCGAACCGCAAATTAATCTTCATACTCCGCGTTGCACACACACACATCCCAGATAGACGTCGGAATGGTGAAAAAGGCTGACGGGAAGCAAAGACCTTTTGCAATGAGCAAAGCGTGAGTGTCAAAATGGCCGACGGCTCGTATTTGAGTCGCAACGACCCGGAGATGATTCTTCAGAATCCCAACGCCAAACCTGACCACGCAGGTTTATCAATCCCAGCGATAACACCTATCGCAGGAATTCCTTTCAAGGAAACTCAAAGTTCACTCGTGACTTTCGTTCGACAACGCTCGCTCCAGAGCTTGAAGCGACCATCTTCTTGTCCGACTTTTTGCCCCGCCTTCTTTTCTCTCTCCTCTTCCTCATCTTCCGGCTCCCGATCCGGCTTCCTGTCTCTTTTTAACATTAACGCTTTTATCCTTTGCAAACAGTTCATGAACAATAAACCTTTTGAAGACAATAATAGTACATAGAATCAGAAATATTTCAAGTGGATGAAAACCACAACACCGGAAGTGACGAATCCGTAACACTCCCCCCCCCCCCCCCCCTCGAGAAAGAAAGTTTGAACATCGTGAAAACTTTCTTTGTGGGCAAAACTCTCCCAACAAACAAAAGTAAACTCACACCCAAATCATCAATTCCCGTGAGCAATGATAATCAATATTTCCCAAAAAAATAAAGCAACAAAACTTCAAACAACCTACAGAGATTCCCAAAGTTAATTCACTCTGGACAAAGCATCAGCAGCAACATTGACCCTGCCCTTTACATGCTCAATATCCCAGTTGAACTCCTGCAAAGCCAAACTCCATCTCATCAACCTCTGATTTTTATTTTTATTTTATTTTGAATGAAGGTTAAGGGGTTGTGATCAAAAATCCAAAGTCAAGCAAATCTATAGCACTTTTTCTGGGAGGCCGAGCTGAGAGCCAGGTTCCATGGTGGTTGGGTGGTGAGGCCTGGAAGTATTCACTACATGGACGCCTTTAGGAACGTGGAGTTCACGGTTAATCCGTGTAGGAAAGTTCACTACATGGACGCCTTTAGGATCGTGGCGTTCACGGTTAATCCGTGTAGGAATCTTGGCTCGGCTGCTCCGCAGCATTCAGTGCTTCAACTCTTCCTAACTTTCATAATAATCACGGTTGGACCGCTTGTCGCTGTAGTCACGTGAATAGCGGTCTCCTTCTCGGCCACTACCAAAACTACTACTCCCACCCCGGGAGCCATGGCCACCCCTGAAACTACCTCCACGTTTTCCTCCTCTGTAGCCCCCTCGACGCCTATGGCCTGCCTTCTCTACTGTTATGGTCCGACCATCCAAATCCTTGCCATTCAAACCCTTTTCTGCATCTTTGGCATCCTTTGTGTTATCAAACGTGACAAAGCCAAACCCTCTTGACTTTTGCGTCTCCCTATCTTTTATCAGCCGCACTTCCAAGAGTGGTCCATATTGGCGGAAGACAGAATCCAAAACAACTTCCTTTGTTTTGAAGTTCAGTCCACCTACAAAGAGCTTGCCAACATTGCTTCCATCCCTGACTTGTGTGTGCTGACACTTAGTTTCAGGGTACTTCCTCTTCTCTTCAGGGCGCTCCCTACCCATAGCACGAGTCGCGGTACAGGATGGAAAGATACCCGGAATCTCCTGCTCTACCTGTGCGGTGTTATTTTCCAGACTAGGCTTTTCAACAAACATCTTGTTACCAGAAACTTGACCACTGGCCAAATCATTCCCAATAACAAAAGATACTCCCTCTACAGGAAGAGTGGCTTGTAAACCTACGGTGACCGGTCCTGGCACCAGATCAGACTGCAAATGGATGACATGAAGTGGGGCTTTAACTTAGCCACCAACCCCCTGTAAACGAACACTGACACCAGTTGCCGTCTTCTTTGACAATGGCAAAATGCCTTCAAGCATCAAAGATTGATGTGCTCCTGTGTCCCTCAATACCCTAACAGGTCTCTGGTTAGTCACGTCTCCATCCAGTGACACAAACCCCTCTGAAATAAAAGGTTTGTAACCCTCTTGAGCAAGGTTGTTCTGTGATGCCGTAACTTTGGCATGGGAACCTTCACAAGGCACTGTCCTCCAAGGACGATTTCTCACATTTGCCAATGCATTCGGAGTTGTACTAGTCTGACTCCGCTCTTGATTTTTCCTTTCCAGAGCATAACATTGGGACATCAAGTGTCCAGGTTTCTTGCAAAAAGCGCAAGTAGGCCCGGAGGAGAAACTCGTGGTCTGTCTCGAGCCCCCCGGAAGATAAGTCTGTCTTGGAACTGTCGTCTTCTGATCCCTAAAAGTGGCGGTATCAGAGTTGTCCTCATAGTCATCTCTAGGCTGCCCCCATGAATTTTCGTTCTCCGCACCGGATGTACCATAACTCCCCTGGCGAACTCCAGGCGGGAAGTTAGGTTTGTGGAACCCCATCCTGTGTGTCAAGGCATAGTCATCTGCCACGGTTGCCGCCTCATACAACTCTGGTACCTTATTTTCCTCCAGGTGTACTTTAATGTCCTCGTGGACACACTGTTTGAATTCCTCCACCAAGATCAATTGTCGCAACAGTTTGAAGTCTTTCCCAACCCCTTTCGAATCACACCACCGATCAAACATGGTTAATTTCAATCTGGCAAACTCCACATGGGTCTCACTCTCCCTCTTCCTGGCGTTCCGGAATTTTTGCCGGTAAGCTTCAGGGACCAATTCATAGGCCTTGAGAATGGTTTTCTTCACTATCTCATAATCTGCACATTGGTCAATCAGTAAAGCCGAAAATATATCTTGAGCTTTACCCACCAGAACACTTTGCACTAACGTAGTCCAGGATTCCACAGGCCATTTTAGCATTCGAGCCACTTTCTCAAAGTGTAAAAAAAACTTGGCTGCCTCCTTTTCATTGATACCCCAGCAGCTAAGTCGAAAAATATGGCAGTATATTTCACTTTGTGGAGAAATTATGAAACTTTGCACACAGGTTGGGGACCCCAGTAGGAACATTTTTCGATTAGGACCCAACTCTGAAACGCCCCCTGGTGGCCGCCATCTTGAATTTCAGAATGGCCACCACATTTGATATATATTTGCCTATAACTTCGAAGCTAAAGCAGATAGAAATACGATTTCAGTGGCTAACCCCCCATTTTCAGACTCAAGGAATCCAGTGAAATCAAAAACAATGCATATCTGGTGTCCGCCATCTTGGATTCCAAGATGGCCGCCATATTCGACATATTTTCTTATAACCCTTAATCCAAATTACATAGGACTGCAACTTCAGCGGCTAACGTCAGTTTTCATAGCACTGTCCGTCACAGGCACATAGGGATATGCACTGGAGATTTGCTTTGTAGCATTTGCAGTTTCCTTTACAAGTTTTCTTGCACTTGCAGCTCAGGAGCTCGTAGCACGCCTTAGATGCCTCGGGTAGTACGGTCCATATCACTGTCCATAGCTCGCCATCCTTCTCCCAACCCCAATCAACTGGAGGGGGAACAACTAGGTTGGAGGCCAACGACTGACCCCAGATGTGACCTGCTTGAAATGTAGCTCTCCTTGTGTGTTCCAAGAGAGCCGATGCTGTTGGAGGTATATTCTCAATCTCCCTTGACCTCTTAGAGAACAGGTATCGCCGTGCAGCATCCACACCCTGAAGTTCACATGTACGGTCGTACAGCAACACAACAAATCGTTCCAGGATGTCCATGACAGTACTCGGCACCTCATCTGGTTGTGAACACAATGTCCCAAATGCTTCTGTAGCATCTGGATATGCCTGCCATGCCTGCCATGCAGACTTCTTTCCACGGTTTGCGAAGAAGGACACCGTATCGCAGCCAGTAAACGCATGGAAAAATGTCAGAGCCTTGGACTTCTCTGGTCCTATGTTAGCGACGATTTGGTGTACTGCGATGTGCCTGTACTTCTTACCAGTTCCAAAGGCAACCCAAAGTTCCTTGAGGCCAATGTTCAAGAAGTGAGCAATTGCAATCACCACTAGATCAGTGTCCACAGTGCGGATCATCACTTTTGTATGTCCATGCCGAACCATGTCAATGACATGAACAAAGATCCTCGAGTCTGCTTCCTCGTGTGAGCAAGGGGCAAGAGCTGCATTAATGGCGTCTTTGGAAGAGCACACAACTTTGTCATCCACAGTGCTGTAGATGAGCTTGTCACCTGCCATTTGGTAGTTCACACATTTCTGGGCAAGAAACAGGAATAGCTCATGTTTGTTGTCGCTGTTTCGGAGAAAGCTTGGCCAGTTGCCTGGAATTCGTGTTGAGGAAGTCACTCGGCGTCTTGTACCACAGCCCCTTTTCTCTCTCGTTGCGTTTTTCAAGCTGTCCGACCGATAGACATCCCAAACAATGTGTTTGCTCAATGCCAGTCCCATCATCTAGATTAGTGAAATCAATTTTCATTGGGTTGTAGCCAGCATCCTTAGCGTTATTTAGTTCTTGGGCGAGTGTCCGGTATCCCATTCCTTTTGTAAGCCGCTTTCCCCTGTCAGGTACAACAAGGGGGTCCTGGGTTTTCCTTTGGCAAAGGACACAGATGCTCCAGTTGAAGTCAGGTGTTCCTCCTGCCTTTGATGAGCTGTCTGTTGATGCTGAAGGAACGATCTTGAATGACCTGGACATGGTTTATGGTTTTCCACCTGTAAAAGAAAACATGCATTAATACAATAATGATAACGAACTTTGATGTCTGCAAAGAACTTTCTTGCATAAAAAAGGAAATCTTCTGTCTTAACCTAAACTGATGCAAACAGATGGCAGCACTGAAATCATATGGGGTGCTAAGTAAAATCATATGGGGTGCTAACTGATCACCTGTTCACCCAAATTGTCATGGGGGGGGGGGGGGGGGGGAGGGGGGTTAGCCACTGCAATCGTATTTCTATCTGCTTTAGTTTCGAAGTTATAGGCAAATATATATCAAATCTGGTGGCCATTCTGAAATTCAAGATGGCGGCCACCAGGGGGCGTTCAGAGTTGGGTCCTAATCGAAAAATGTTCCTACTGGGGTCCTCCACCTGTCTGCAAAGTTTCATAATTTCTCCACAAAGTGAAATATTTTTCGACTTAGCCGCTGGACTATGAAGGGTGGAACCAGCCTCACATGTCTACCAACATCCCAGGTGTTCTGACTAGTTGTCGAACTAGCCGGCATGGATGGTACCTCTCCCCGTTCTCCCATTAACTCCAGCTCCTTGAATTTAATTTCCTTCTGAAGCTCCATGTCACGTTCCTTTAACTCCCTTTCGGCTCTTCTTTCCTCCGCTCTTTCCCCTGCTCTTCTTTCTTCTTCAGCTCTCCTTTCCTCTGTTCTTCTTTCCTCGAGTTCCCGTTCCTGTTCTATTCTTTTTTCCTCAAGTTCTCGGTCCTGTTTTACTCTTTCCTTTTCTGCCTTCCTTTCGTCTGCTTTTAACCTTTCCTGGCTCTGCAGTTGCATCTCCAGTTTCCGGAGCTCCACATTTTCTTGTTCCTCGGGTAACCAATCCAAGGCTACCTCTGTCCATGTGCCCTGTCCCACCAGAGCCTCTATCACCAATGTCTGCATCTCTGCTTTCTTCATATTAACTCGGACCTCCAAGTTAAAATGTCTGGCCAATATCAAGAGTTCCGATTTTTTTAACGCTTGGAACTGTGCCTCACTAGGGGACGTCGCAAACTTTTCTGCGTCAAACACCATAGTGACTATCCGCTAGCACCTGTTAACCTTCAACAAGACATTTAAAAAAAAAAAAATTAATTTTTTATTTTATTTGAGAATGCTAGAAAAATTCCAAATTTGGGAATTTGGGGAATGCTAGGGAATTCGATCCCTGACGAATGTTATTACGGAATTTAATCCCGGACGAGCCCCCAATTTCTGTTACGTGCACCTCCCCGACCCCCTGGTCACGGTGTACCTCCGAGCCCCGAGAGGAGTCACGGCAGAAAAATGTGTTACTCCGTGTCAAAAATCACTACTGAAACCACACCAATGGTTATCAACAAACAAATATTGTATTAAAAATCACACCAGAATTACGATACAACAATAATAGCAATCAACAATACAATCAACACATCTTATGATGGTACCATCAGCTAGGGTAAGATAACTCACTGTGCTCCAAGTGAGTGAAAAAGAACACTCCCCAATGTCGATATAGCTCAAAGGTGATCCCCTCCAGCGAGCGTCAGAGCGATATCGAATCGAAACCCGAACCCCGTTCAGATGACGCGCCCAGTCACACCGCCAAAACAGCACAAAAGGCGTAGGCGACCGAAGCGACACAAAAAGTCACGTGGTCCAAAACCGCGTGAGGCAAACTCACGGAGGAATGGGAAATCCAAAGGTGCCCTCCAGGTATGAACGTTCACGGTTCAGTCGGCGAACCGCAAATTAATCTTCAAACTCCGCGTTGCACACACACACATCCCAGATAGACGTCGGAATGGTGAAAAAGGCTGACGGGAAGTAAAGACCTTTTGCGATGAGCAAAGCGCGAGTGTCAAAATGGCCGATGGCTCGTATTTGAGTCGCAACGACCCGGCGATGATTCTTCAGAATCCCAACGCCAAACCTGACCACGCAGGTTTATCAATCCCAGCGATAACACCTATCGCAGGAATTCCTTTCAAGGAAACTCAAAGTTCACTCGTGACTTTCGTTCGACAACGCTCGCTCCGGAGCTTGAAGCGACCGACTTTTTGCCCCGCCTTCTTTTCTCTCTCCTCTTCCTCGTCTTCCAGCTCCCGATCCGGCTTCCTGTCTCTTTTTAACATTAAAGCTTTTATCCTTTGCAAACAGTTCATGAACAATAAACCTTTTGAAGACAATAATAGTACATAGAATCAGAAATATTTCAAGTGGATGAAAACCACAACACCGGAAGTGACTAATCCGTAACAATTGTTGTATCTCTGGTATAAGTGCGTGCTGTTATTTGTTCGTAATTACTTGGTATCCTTCAGTGAAATCTGCCCAAATAATAAATCTTTGTAATCGATTGAATTGTCTGGACATTCAATCTGTTCAAACTCTTAAACAACAAATTAAATCTTCAACACCACCCTATTGTGCACTGAGTGTGCAGGCCAAACTTGTGGAGTGCTTGGGATATTGTTGTCACATCATTGGTCTTGTGAAAGCTCCTTGGTGCTCATGGTTGAGGTTTTGCTGTGAAATGCACTGCCCAGCAGAGGAAACCTACAGGAACAGCTGATTTTATTCTGAAATAATGAAAATCACTGCAATTTAACACAGGTGGAGGCCAATTAACTTGGTGTGTGATTTTGAAGGTGATTGGTTGCACCTGAGCTAATTTACAATTGCTATTATAAGGGAAGATGGACATTTATCCAACCACGATATTCTAGTTTTGTATTTTTATTAAAAATTCTGAAATTTGTAGAATTTGTTTTTCACTTGGAAGTTGTGGGTTACAATGTGTAAATAAAGGTGAAAAAGCCTGATTTGATACAACTTAATTCCAGGCTATAAGGCAACAAAAGGTGAAAATTTTGAAAGTGGATTTCGATTTTGTATAGGCAGTGTGTGTGTGTGTGTGTGTGTGTGTGTGTGTGTTAATTTCAAGGGCTATAATGAGGGGATCATTATTAATTAGTTATCTCAATGAATGTTTGCGTGTTCGTAATCTCAATTAGCAATGACCAGGATTGGATGTCGAGGAAGTTCCTTGTCACCCTACTCTAGCCTCTCGTCTCTGTCTCTTTTTCCCCTCTGGAATTAATATTCTTCATTGCTCCCAATTTTCCTTTCTCACCTCCACATGTTCCGCGGAAATATGGCGAATCCACGTGTGCCACTCCCACACATGTTACAATGGTATGGCTACGTCACATGTGCTACTTCGGTGCTGCGGGGGCACATATACATATACATTATTTCTAGGCAGCTAGATATCCTATGGTTAAGTAAAGATGTTATTGTTGTATTGTTGCTTTTCTGGGCTGTCCCCAATTAACACAAAGCTATGTGCATTCTGACAGCATTTTCGTGAGGGCGTTGATTCCTCTGTTAATTGCCTCCAACCTCATTTTGTTTGTAGCATCTGCTTTGGCATTGACAATAGTTAACAGCTCTGTGTACCATGTGCCAGTTATCCAAACATGTATTTTATGATGGTCTTAAAATGTACTCAATGTGTTTATGTGCCACAATGATTCGGAGAAATCCTTTCGTTATATTATCAAATTATTTTATTGTAGTGATAGAGAGCTATAGCAGATATTGAGTTTTCGTGTCCCAACACACGACAGTTTTTTTTTTTTTTGGAGACACAGTGAACCTGTGTACCTTTGTGACCTGCACTTGGATGATTAAAAGAAAATGTGCCATCTTGCAAAATCTATTGAATTCTTTTTCTGAAATTTATCTCTTAACCAACATATACGCTTTCTGCTTAACGAAATGTTACGTCCCGGTCCGATGCCACTCACATATATGATCTCCTGAACCGGTCAGATTGCATTCGACCAGCAATACTCAAAATTCCAGACTTTTCAGTTGCTCTTACATTCACCTTTTGTCATTTTTTCACCCTTTGTCGAACTGCTTTTTTTCTGTGGCTCGGCCTGTGTGTTCAAAATCGAAGAAATATTTAAAATCCTGAGGCAGAGCACCGCTACGACCTTAAATTGGCTGTTTTAAGCTGATCCCACTAAAAAATTTTGTCTGGTGCAGTACCAGCAAGTAATGCTGTGTTGTGGAGTGTGCTATCTTTCTAATGATGCCTTCAGGGCTTCAAGACTGTCTTTGTGCCAAGCAAAAGCACAGAACATACACTTTGTTTCCAAACGTGTTGATACAACACGCCCAAACCTGACATGAAGCCTCCGATCCAGTTAGTATGTGGATATATTTTTCCCAACAAAGCACAGAATCATGGGTTTCTAAAGGTATTGTGACATTTTGGACAATGCTGCAGTACTGGATTTGATGCGCCACATCGGTCAGAGAGAGATCCTTTCTCTCGGTCTAGTATAATTCAATAACACCTTGCCAGAACGCTGCATGTGTGTTACTAATTGGTTCCAGTGCAACAACATAGCAAATCTCCGTTGGCCAACCCACATCCTCCATTTCAACCCAATCAAACCACTCTGGGATAGCTTGGAACATGGCCTGAAGGCCAGAGTTAACAGGACACAATCCACCAAAGAACCTACACTTGTGCTGACAGAGGAATGGTGTGAATATTTGTCCTAATAATCTTACATATGTCTGTTCCATAGTGTTAATGGCAATGACACACTATTATAAATGAAACAGTAGAAAGCATCTGAATATGCAAAGCCCATTCGCATCCGCTTTGTATTCAGACGCTTCATCTTCCGTATACTAAACATGATGCAAAGAGCAACAACAACAAAAAAATACAAAATGAAAATTGATGATTTTATGCAAACTTGACCTTTTTTTTTTTTTTTTTTTTTTTGGACACTGAATCGAGGCTCGTGAAAGAGCTAACATTTACTTCACAAACAAATCAAACAGACAAACAAAATATATAAAAAAAGAGGGAGCGGAAGACAAGATGGGGAAAGAAGGGGAAGCACACAAACAACATTTGAGAGCAGGGAGATGTGTGGGAGGGACAGAGCTTGGGGGGAGGATGCGTGGGGGGGAGGGGGGGTGGGAGAAGTATAAAACACAAGGACACCAAGGACTTCCAGGACAGAAGTTGGTATTTCAAAAAAGTGGAATTGGGGTGAAATTAGCGGGGGTAGAACAGATCAAGGTTTTGGATGGGGGAAGATAAGAGATGGTGGTGAACAGCTGTTTTAAAGACCTGGAGGGTGGAGTGGGATTGAAGAGAGTGAGGGAGTTTGTTCCAGAGGTGGGAGAAAAGAGGAATGAAGGAGTGAAGGTGAGCAGAGAGTCTTGATTTTGGCAGTTTAACCAAAAGAGGGTTGCAGGCAGATCTTGTGCGAGCTGTAGGAATATTTTGGGGACAGAGCCCAGAGAGAGCTGGGGGAGCAAGGCCGGAGAGGAGTTGGTAGAAGACGGAAAGACCACCAACCTGCCTGCGGTGAGTGAGTGAAAGGCCCTTGGAGTTAGCTTCATCGCGAGAGATTCCAATGATTCTGAACGCTTTGGTTTCAACAGCGTGAAGACGAGCTAGGTGTGAGGCAGGAGCACCAGCCCAGAGGGGAGAGCAGTATTCCATTGAGCTGCGGATGAAAGCCTTGTATGTGGTGAGGAGCTCAGGTGTGCCAAAGAAGGATTTCACACGACGTGCATTTCACATGCATTGATGAGTTACTTCATTATATTATCAATTAATTCAGTACTTATATTTCCTTTCTCTTCTGGGCACCTTTTGAGTTAGGAAGCTGATATTTTGACATGCCAATGTCCAAGTGATTTGGCTGTAAAGGATATTTTTGATTTATTGATTCATCAATTAATCGATTAATTATTTAATTATTCGATTAATGACTTAATTTTTTTTTTAAGTTTCAGATTCGGATGAAACGGTGGTGGTTTAGGTATTCTATTAGCCAATTGATTAATTATTTAATTATTTTATGATTATTTTTTACTTATTTTCATTATTAATCATTTATTTATTTTCTTTCTCATCTGGGCAATATCTCAGGCACCTTTTGAGCTCGGAAGATGATATTTGGACACATCAGTGACCAAGTGATGTGACTATACAGGATATTTTTGATTTATTGATAAATCAATTAAACGATTAATTATTTATTGATTAATCAATTAATTATTTAATTTTTTCGATGAATGACTTATTTCATTAATTTTCAAAAAGTTACAGCTTCAGATGAAGCACTGGTGGTTTAGGTATGCTATTAGCCAAGGTATGCTATGTTTTCAATATTAATCACTAATTTATTTTATTTCTCATCTCGACAATATCTCAGGCACCTTTTAAATAAAGAATATTATTGATTTATTGATTAATCAGTTAATCGATTAATTATTTATTTTCCCCATTAATTAATTAATTATATAATTATATTTCAAAAATTTACATCTTTGGATGAAACACTGGTGGTTTCGGGATGCTATTAGTCAATTTATTTAGAAATTCATTATTTTGCGATCATTATTATTATTATTATTTTAATCACGCAATTAATTAATCAATTATTGCACACCTCTCCCTCGCAATACTGTTTCCATGTGCTTGGTGCCAAAGCTCCCCGGCAATGTTGCGCTGTTGGAAGATATCTTATTTATTTATTTGACATGGGGGTGGTGTACTTTGAATGTATCTGTTCTTGTCCTCTTTCTTTTCTCTTCCTCCATTATTCTCGTCCATATCCCCCTTTGTGTACTTGCTTTTGTCTTCTGATTTTGCCTTTAATTTTGTGTTGACAGTTTTGCATAAAGATTTAACATGTTCATTAAATTCTCCGCCGCTTGCCACTCAAATATCAAATGTGATGGTACAGCGGTCTGTAGCAGATTGTGTACAACGTCTAAATATTGTTGCGAATATGGAATTTGGCCTCCATATCCGCTTGTAAATATTCCCCTATTTTCTCCAATACTCCCCAACTTTCCCCGATCCCCCATTCCCTAGTCCCATTGCATGTAAATAACAATCAGTAGAGCCGACCTTCCCCTTATTCCCCCATTAAATGTCGTGCCCAGGTCCACCGCACCACACGTAGACAACTTTCGGACATCTTCCTAGTTATTCTTATTCTATGTCAGTTAAGGCCTCGTCTCCATTAATTATGACTCTTCGTTGCACCAGAATGTGATTATATGGCATCAGTAGTGAGTTTAGGACCTTTCCCATACCTCCTTCCATCTTCTTCCCCAACAATTACAACAACAACAGAGGAGATGGCGGCGGAGCGGGGGAGGATGCGTCCTCACACCGGCTCGATTAGCGCCATAGACCATGCGCTCCACGGGGTTACCACGAAGGGGCTCCTTGTCAGCTCCTCGTCAAGGGCGGAGCCTGGTAAACCCCCCGCACGCACCCAATGAGAAGCAACGTGCCGATTCCACGAGGCGGAGCTAACGAGCCGAGGGCGTGTCACTCCCCGCCGGATATACGCGGCCCCGCGCCGGATGTGACGTCAGATGCGCCTCAGCTTGGAGAGAGAAGCCACCGCCACCCCCAGCGCGACGATACCTCCCCGCATCTTTGGACCGGACCGGACCGGACCGTACTGGACCCTGCTTTGAGCCAAGAGTGCACCTTGAGCCATCGATACCCGCTGTCCTTTTCATCAACCCCCGTGTGAGTCAGCCTTGTCCCGTTTGTCTGTCGTCTGTCCGGGGTTAATATAAGAGTGTGTCTAAGTGCCTGTCTTTCTGTGATTATAACTCTAGCCCCTGTAATCTGACCTTTCCGTACGAATATAATCTCCTCCGGAGGTCTTGAGAACTGAACCCTTGGTGTCGTATTGTGTTATTGTAATCCAGCCGGGTGTCTTCTTTTTCTTATTGAGCCAGCATCGCGCGACTGGTCAACGTTCGGGCACAATCGGGTAACTTGTGCAGACGTGGTCATACCATAAAACCGCTCGGTAAATAACATCCAAGCCACGTCTGTAACAATTGGTTGTCAGGAGTTGGATTCGAACCTGGGACTAAATTTATTTAGCCCAAATTTTGGAACACCAATTGTACTATTAGAATAACAATTGGTGTCGGGGAGTGAGATCGACCCGGAGCGCGCTTCACGCGCTCAAAATTATAAAATACCGAAATTTGTTTTGTTTTAAAGGAAAAGCCCGAATTTTGAAATCGCGCCATGGCTGTCCAAGGCGACGGGATGCCGGTGGGAGAGATAGAGGGGTTAGAATCGACCCAGGACTTAGGAAAAAAAATGGTGGAGGAGAGTAAAGAAGGTGTGGTTGAGGGTGTATCAGGTGCACAAAATGGCGGCCTCGCGCACGTGGTTGAGGGGGCAGCTGCGGCCGCACCCTTTGTACTACCAACGGTGGTCCAAATGCAAGCCTTCATGGCGCAATTCGCCGAGATGCTGAGAATAAACGGGGAGAAATTGAGTAATAAAATGGAAGCAATAACCAACAGAATGGGTGACCGCATGCAAAAATGTGGGGAGACCATGGATCGCATGGTGGGCGAGAAGGTCCCAGGGGTGCACGAGGAGGTAACGCGAGTCGAAAAGCGCTGGTTGAGCGAAGCGGAGGAAAGCACGGGTACAATGACGGGGGTAGAAATCGCGACCCGGGGCTTGGAAAAGCCGGCGACCGATGAGGTAGAGGGAATTTTATTAAAGCCAACGGTCGTCGAGGTGAGTACAGAAAAAGCGGAAGTGGGCATTGAAATTGAAGAGATGACGGAGGTAGCCCGGGAATTGCAGGGAGAAATGGATAATGTACAAAGTCTGTGTTCAAATCATGATGAGATGCTCACTAACCAAATAAAAAGTTTGCAGGTGGCAAAGGAGGTGCGGAGACAAGGTACGGAGGTGAGTGGCAATGTATATGATGTGAGGAAAGATTCAGTCGGCTTGGGGATTGGTTTGGATCCGGGTGTTCGTGAAAGGCCGTTGGTGAAGTGTGTGACAGGTCAGGTGTGCGAAAAAAGAGGTGTGCGAGAATGTCCGACCATGGGGTGTGTGAGGAAAAAGTGCACGCCGAGGAGTGAGTGTGCCGTCAGGAGTGAGCCGGTCGAAGCGCGTGTGCGAGGGGGTACATGGAAGCGCGGTGTGGTGAGTGTTACGGAGGAAGTAACGAGAGAGTGTACACCTGTGGTGAGTGTTACGGAGGAAGTAACCAGAGAGTGTACACCTGTGGTGAGTGTTACAGAGGGTGTAACGGGAGAGTGTGCGCAAGAGGTGTGGTGTGTAACAGAGAGAGCGTTGGTGGAATGTACGGACGGCGTTGGAACGCCAGGTTTTGTGAGGGTGAAAGGGGTAGCGTATGCTTGTAAGCATGCAAGTGAAGCATCGATGGTAACCGGTTTAGTGGTTAGAGCGACGGATAGCCGATGCGAGCACTCGGTGCGAGGGGTGCTTGGTTGGGTGCGAGGCCCGGCGTCGATCGAAGCTGCGTCGTTTCTCTTCGAAGCGTCGTTGCCGATTCGGGCTTGGCCCCGCCCCGCACGGTCGAGTCCGGGCTTTGTCGGGCGAGGCGACCGGTCCGGTTCGAGGGCGAGTGGGAGGAAGCGGAACGGTGCCCCCTCGTGGGGACGGGGTTCCGACCAGGGGAGATGGAGCCATCGGGCCCGGGACCGCAAGGTGCCGCGCCGAGATGGTGCGTGGAATCTCGGTCCAACCAAACCACCTCCCTTGAACCGAAAGCCGGACGGATTCAACCTGCAGGCAACCAAACCACCCGAATTCATTGCTCGGCTTTACGAAGCCGAGTTTAATGATGTCATGACGCACCGAGGCTAGGATATAGCGGACTGTGATGATGGTGATCGTGATAGTGATAGTGTTTTGGACCCAAAATTAGAGAAAAACAAAATTTGATGATTGGCAAGGGATTGGCAGTAGTGATTGGCAGATGATGGGCAGTGATTGGCAAATTTTTGATTTATTGAAATTTGATGTGCAAAATTGGTAGTGAGAGACCCCCGATGTGGTGGGATGGCAAACCCACCACCCTTCCCATGGGTGGGGCAAAGGAGCAATAGTTTATGGGGTGTATGGCAGTGAAAACTAGCCCGGGTGGGTTAGGATATTGTGTGTAGGGATCTAGAAGATGACATTAGGTAACGTTAAGATTAGTTAGTGACTGATACCTGTAGTGGGGACGCAGGTAGATTAGTATGGATGATAATGACGAGGGAGCGCAATAGTTTAAAGGGACGACTGGGAAGCGCAAGTTTCAGAAGGGAGTAGTTAGCTGAGATGATGCCGTGTGTGTGAGAATTGAACAGGTGTGATTGCACAGGTGTGCAACTGGACAGGTGTGTGGAGCAGTGTATGAGTAGTGAGTGTGTGGATCAGCGCGAATGCGCTTGGGGAGAGAAGGGTGCAGGTGGCACCAGGTGTGAGAGCACAGGTGTGCAAGTACAGGTGTGTGGAGAGAGTTGGAGTAAGTGGTACGGAGTGGTGTGCATGGTGCGAAGGTGTGAATGGGGGAAGAGTGGACCCCCATCACGGATACCCGGGGCGGGTAGTGTAAGTGTTAGGTAGAGGGTACAGGTAAATTGTGGTTGGATATTGGCATCTGTGGTGCGGTTGCAGAATGGTGTTGTGAATGGGTGCATTAGTGTTGTGGAAATGGCGGGGCGTGTAGCCTGTTAGTGTGTGTAGTTGGTTGGGCACTCCACCACTGTGAGGATGTCGGCCAGGTGAGGCCGCAGGTGGGCTCTGGGAGCCGGTAGAGTTGTGGATGGGGCCCGAGGATCCGGAGGATGGACCCGGGTAGCCCAGTGCCAGAGAGGGCACGGAGTGGGGAGAGCGCCAGAGGGCCTTCCCCAGGTAGATAGGTTAGGGTAAGGAGCAGGTAAGCTCGGAGGCAACTACAGTGGTGGAGGTGTGCAGGTGGGTAGACCCACTGGGAGAGGTACACGTCGCAGCCCAGAAATTGTACGAGGGCACCGGGAGATGAATCGGGGGAGTGAGACCCCAAATTGAAAAGCACCACAGTTTGGCCAATGGGAATTGGTTTTTTAGAACCCATAGTGTAAGAGGGCCAATGGTTTGGCCGGAGAAAGACCCCGGGTAGTGTAAAGTTGTTAAAGTCATTTAGGAAATAGTTAGGATTGATGAACCTGTCGCACCATACGCAGCCACTTACCTGTGGTGATGATGATGACTCCACACCTGTGTTTTCTTTGGTTGTGTTGCAGAAATGAGAATTGCTGTGAGGATTTGTGAGACGCATCACGACGTGGATGAGACATTGGGGTGATTCCATCTCTCCCTCCCTAGGAGGGACTGATGATGAATTGGTAATGGCAAATTTTGATGTTGAGTTGAAAATGGCAAATTTTGATGAGAGTTGAAAATGGCAAATTTGATTGGTTAGGAGGGAGAGAAGACGAATTTGGTTTATGGGAGGAACGGGGAAGACAGTAGGGATGTTTGTCGATTTGTAAAGTAGATGTTTATGGGTAGTGTTGTGTTTTGTGGATACAGTAAGGGGTAAGGGAGGGGCCATGTAGGTTACCTGGTGGGGGGGGGCGTACGATAGGAACGTACCTGTCTCACCTGGTTCCCATGTGCCCCCAGTGTGCATCATCTTGTATTGCGTGCACTTTTGCGCCCTTACCACCTTACTCACTTGTCTGCTTCTTTTGTCTCCCACCTCCGAGGATCTGGCTTTGGGGTAGAGAGAGAGGAGAGAGAGGTGCTGGCTGCGCAGTTGTGGGCCTGCACTTTCGCTGTTTGCTGCCGGGATCGATACACCATATGGACCGCAATGTTTGTGGCCACCCACAATGGACCGCAGTTCGTTTGCGGCCAAGCACCACCCGGGGATGGACCTATGGGTCAACGTGGCACCTATGCCATAAAGGTGAACCACTGTTAATTAACACCACTGAAGGCCACACGAAGAGCAAGAGACACCTGCAGGGTTAGGGGTTGTCGAATTTATTTTTATTCCAATGAACAATGGTGACTGCACCGATTGGTGGTGGGGTGGTGCTTTTGATGCTGGGAAAGGGTGCTCTGCACGTTATTAAAGGCCGTCGGCCACAGAGCACTCGTGGGTTGGTGTATCGATGTTGGCAAGCGCGCTCTCTCTATGCATAACATCTGCATGTGTTCCTCCAAAAACAGGTCCTGGATCGTAGTGTAGATATCAGCGTAATCTTGTAAATAATGCTCCCTACCGGCTGTATGTTTAGTTTGAGAATTCTTTCCGGATTCGGTTATCCTGTGGGTGTGTTTCTGTGAGGAGAAGGGTGCAACGTCGCAGGGGGACATATTTACTCATTTGTGAATATCTGTAAAACTGTCGCACTCAGGGTAGAGTTAATAGTAGAGGGAACTACATTGCGTGCCACACTAAAGTAGGTAAAAATTTATCGGGTCGGGACGCCCCGAGGGTAGAGAAGGGTGCAATGTTGCGAATATGGAATTTGGCCTCCATATCCGCTTGTAAATATTCCCCTATTTTCTCCAATACTCCCCAACTTTCCCCGATCCCCCATTCCCTAGTCCCATTGCATGTAAATAACAATCAGTAGAGCCGACCTTCCCCTTATTCCCCCATTAAATGTCGTGCCCAGGTCCACCGCACCACACGTAGACAACTTTCGGACATCTTCCTAGTTATTCTTATTCTATGTCAGTTAAGGCCTCGTCTCCATTAATTATGACTCTTCGTTGCACCAGAATGTGATTATATGGCATCAGTAGTGAGTTTAGGACCTTTCCCATACCTCCTTCCATCTTCTTCCCCAACAATTACAACAACAACAGAGGAGATGGCGGCGGAGCGGGGGAGGATGCGTCCTCACACCGGCTCGATTAGCGCCATAGACCATGCGCTCCACGGGGTTACCACGAAGGGGCTCCTTGTCAGCTCCTCGTCAAGGGCGGAGCCTGGTAAACCCCCCGCACGCACCCAATGAGAAGCAACGTGCCGATTCCACGAGGCGGAGCTAACGAGCCGAGGGCGTGTCACTCCCCGCCGGATATACGCGGCCCCGCGCCGGATGTGACGTCAGATGCGCCTCAGCTTGGAGAGAGAAGCCACCGCCACCCCCAGCGCGACGATACCTCCCCGCATCTTTGGACCGGACCGGACCGGACCGTACTGGACCCTGCTTTGAGCCAAGAGTGCACCTTGAGCCATCGATACCCGCTGTCCTTTTCATCAACCCCCGTGTGAGTCAGCCTTGTCCCGTTTGTCTGTCGTCTGTCCGGGGTTAATATAAGAGTGTGTCTAAGTGCCTGTCTTTCTGTGATTATAACTCTAGCCCCTGTAATCTGACCTTTCCGTACGAATATAATCTCCTCCGGAGGTCTTGAGAACTGAACCCTTGGTGTCGTATTGTGTTATTGTAATCCAGCCGGGTGTCTTCTTTTTCTTATTGAGCCAGCATCGCGCGACTGGTCAACGTTCGGGCACAATCGGGTAACTTGTGCAGACGTGGTCATACCATAAAACCGCTCGGTAAATAACATCCAAGCCACGTCTGTAACAATATAAATGTCGACACATTGTTTGCCACAATCTGGATTGTGGACCACAATTTTAATTGATACAACACTTAAATGTGCAAAATAGCTCTTGATTGATGAAGGGATTATTTATCACTGCTACTCCCTCAGCCTCTCTATTACCATTGTACTCTTTCTTTACGAATGCCAGTGTTCTTTTCCCCTATCCACACTTCTTCCCCCTCCATTCCTTTACTGAATGTCTTCCCTATAACCCATCTTCATGCCCTTCTCCCTCATGCATATTATGTAATATGCAGATAGCCCCATATGTATAATATACAGACTTGGCATTTAATATGGAATATTTTTTTTGTGGGGGTGAACTTACTTTTCAAGATGACTTAGAACCAAAATTTCATTGGAATTATGTTGAAATTATTCTAGATTTTGTTAATGTGACCTTTAAAAGAAACAAAAACCACATTTGACATTTCGAAGCAAATAAATTGATCCTTGAAAGTGATGTAAACTGATATCGAACACAATTCACGGACAGTACTGTGTTAAACTTCTGTACGTTTTCCAGAAGTATCTCTTTATTTTGCACATTAGCCAAAAAAAATTTCAACAAAAACAAAAGCTAAATTATGACTGGGATTACGGACAGTAAAATTACAGTTCAGTACTTCGTGTAACCCCCACGAGCATTCAGAAGAGCATGTACACGTCGAGGCATGCTGTTCACGAGATTTGCCAAGGTTTGGACAGGAATCGCTTGCCATGCAGTGACAATAGTCTGTTGAAATTCACGCACAGAGGTAGGCTGCTGGTCCAAGTGGTCGATTTGACGCATTAATTCTGCCCACAAGTTCTCTATCGGATTCATATCCGGGGACATGGCAGGCCACTCCATATGCTCTACACCACGGTCAGCAAGAAAGTGTTGGATCATGCGAGCACGATGAGGCCGTGCATTGTCATCTTGGAAGAAAAAGTTTCCTCGAAAGGCTGCACGAGCAAATGGATGCAATGTTTCTTCCAGAATGACCTTGTACTTGAACTGGTTCAGGTTTCCATTCAGAACAACCAGGTCAGTTTTGCCCCTGCATGAAAAGCAGCCCAAACGGTCACCCCACCACCTCCAGCTTGGACTCTTGGCACTATACAATCTTCGTTGTGGGCTTCATGCACTTGTCTGCGCACTCGGACGCGGCCATCTTGACGATAGACCAGAAATCTAGACTCGTCACTGAAGGTCACGTGATTCCAGTGTCCTGGCTGCCATTGACGGTGCTCTCTGGCCCACTGCAATCGGCGCTGGCTGTGTTGTCTGGTCAGGCGTGGCTTTCTCAGGGGACGCCTGGCACGATAGCCTGCTTGAACCAGTCGTTGGTTGACTCGCCTTCTGGATACAGGCACATTTGTCAGTTGCTGCCACTCATCCCTAAGCCGATTAGCTGACTTGGTACGGCCATTGCAGACTAACCGGTGCAGCTGGCGATCATCTCTCCTTGTAGTTCTGCGTGGACGTCCTGGCCTCGGTATTGGAGTAGTGACACCCCTCTGAGCATTTCGTTTCAGGATCTTTGACACCTGACCTTGAGTGATGCCATACTGCCGAGCAATAGCACGCTGTTTCATGCCAGAATTTCGTAAAGCCACCACTCCATGACAAACAGCATTGTCAAGTTGACGGACCATCTCCAGAGGAAGCGGCAATAACTTTTGTAGACGTGCAACAGTTGTTTTCCACAAATACAGAACGCAACAACCCTTATATACCCGATTGTGAAGCCAATCGTCAAATGTACCTGTCCTTACATTTTGTCACGCCACCTGTGATATAATCCTGTTATTGACTTCTTGCTGCGAAAGACAATCAGTGACATGGTTCTTTCAACAAAGACATCACCAAAGGGTAAAAGAAACTCACCAGATTGATATGCTGAGTGCAGAAAGTAAACCCAAGTCAAGAAAAAAAAATATTCCATATTAAATGCCAAGTCTGTATATTGACTATAACTTCATGTTGATGTCAATGAGAAATGCAGAAACCAACTGTCGTAAATATGTAGACAGTTTTGTAAAATAGATGGATTGCATTAAAAAGGTGTGTGTATGTATGTAAGTTGTTGTTGTTGACGGTTATCTCCACACGTGGGTGGGTTTCAGGGGATGGAACGGAGACCAACCGCAACCAGGTCTCAAAGTATCCACCTTCGTGCGTGTGTGTGTGTGTGTGTGTGTGTGTGTGTGTGTGTGTGTGTGTGTGTGTTAGTATTAAATGTTCCTGCCTGGCACTTTAACTTTGTCACAATAATATATAGGAAAAGACTTATCAGTGCTTAATACTTCACTTATAACCATATTTATTATTTATTTGACACAAAATTGACATTAATTAAAAATACCAGTGAATCCAGGTCCTCTCACAGGGTTTATAAATCATGCAGCATCTGCATTATGGCATTCCTGGAAATGTGAGTCAGGCTTAAAGTAAAACACACTTTGTTAATGGAATCCAGGATAATAGGTACATTGAATGGGAAAATATTCCCTCTCATATTGATCACAAATGCACAAAATCCATGAATTGCATATCAAGACGCATGTACAATGTGCTCCACTAAGTCATATTTATTTGCGAAACATCATTGTTCGGAACAGATATTTTTCATTCCAAAGTCGTTTGTTATAATTAGAAGAGTTTTCCAATCCACTCCACTCATTGTGCATGTCAGGCCTTAATCTGCTGCCGACCGCACATACATCTTGGAATGCATTATTCAGACAAGAGTGTCATCCGTCTCACAAACTCCCTTGCATTTTTCTCCTGGCTCCTTCGAATCTATTCTTGTCCGTGGAACGTGTTCCGCCCTGCGCCCCGCATGCCTACTGACATTTCACAGGAATGCCAGATTGCCAGTGCAATTTCTTCAACCGAATTTGATTAGCAGAAGTCTGCATCGAAATGTGATTTCTGAAAAGTTTAATTTTTCAAATTATTAAGTTGCTTTGTGTTTTGGTGCTCTGTCACCGATGGGCAGCCAACTGTTCGAGATGAGTAATTGTGCCAGGATTTTGCATGAGCGCCATCAAGTCCGAGTCTCAGCCTGTACCTCCGGTGTTCGATTGTAAATCTCGACTCTCATTGTTTGCTCTCAGTGCCACAGTCTGGTAAATCAGATGTAGAATGTATTGCTGGGAACTCGTTCAATGTCAGGGATGAAAATGTGTTCAGATTATGGTACCTCCTTTATGACAGGTAGTGTAAGTTTCTCAAATGACGGACAACCTAAATCGAAACACTCCAGAAAAGGTACATTTGTACGATTGCATTGCTCTGCTGATTTATTTGTACATAAAATCAGGCTGGAAGACATTACATGAAGTCAAAATAATCATCACAGCAGTTGTCTACCTTACAAACATCTACCTGATGTATAAACTGTTGATCCAATGCAATGTAGACTCCTTGCCACTTTGGAGATCATGAAAGGTTTCTTTCAAACCAGAGCAGAAATTTCCCTCCAATGGGCATTTGTCTTTGTTTGTTTGTTTCAAAAACTGAAGGAGCTATAATGGAGAGCAATAATGAGGCACAGAAAGGAACATGAGATTGCAGACAGGATTCAGGGGCATTAAAACTTTGCACTAAGATTTTCAAATTGCTGAACAAACTAGATGGTATTCGTAAACTACTTACCCCATGCAGTCAACTTGGTGCGAGCCAACTCTTCTGTTTTGTTGTGGCTTTTTCTTCTTTGATCCAATATGGCTGCCAGACAACGTGACGGATGACATCATAAATTTACATTCTCTAATGTAATTGTTGTGTCGATCATGCTCTACAAATTTCAAACTGATCAGACTAAGCGGTGCACGTGTCGAATTATGATGTCATAATTAAGGCACCAATGACGTCATCGTTAACACCTATTCGCCATGCTGAGTTCTTTACAATGAGCCACATTTCATTTTTTTTCTATGGAGCGGTTTCAGAGATATAGAGGTGCAACGTTTTTCGATTTTTCCAAGATGGCACCTGTATCATGTACAGATGCAACCGATCGCTTAACCTTGGGTTTTGCTAAACGAGTGCAGTGTAACTATGGATTACACCTCTCGCAATGCAAACTGGTCGACATCATGACAAAAGCTATCAAAATCACATTATTTTAGGATAAGGGGAGACATACGTGGGGAATACAACACTGGCCGGGATTGGCTTAGGGATAAGCAATCATTGCTGCCGCGAGACGAGTCGTCCCAGTACTCATTCGGATCGGCGGACAGGACCATAGCCTTCGCCGGTCCTTTGGTTTCCATCCTGCAAAGTACAAGAGCTTTCATTAGAACCATCAGCAACACAATAACAATGATCACTCCTATGGCGGTTAACACCCACCTTACTATTTTCCCACCCCAGGATTGAAACCAAGCAGTTATCCCTAAGTCCTCGCGATCTAGCCTATCTCTGGTCAGGCCCAAGCCCACCTTCTTAATTTCATCAATTGCCACCTGAACGCCCTCCCTTGGGTCCGGAATCCAAGTGCAAACCGGTCGACATCATGACACCTGCAATTGGTAAATGCTGTAGCACTTCGTTTCAACTAGATGGTATTCATAGAATACTTACCCTGCGCAGTCAAGTTGGTGTGAGCCAACTCTTCTGTTTTTGAACGTTTCTTTTTTTTTGATCCAATATGGCTACCAGACAATGTGAGCGATGACATCATAAATTTATATTCTCTAAATAATTGTTGCATAGATCATGCTCAATAATTTCAAACTGATCAGACTAAGCGTTGTCCCTATCGAATTATGACGTCATAATTATGGCACCAATGACGTCATCGTTAACAACACCTATTCCCCATATGGAGTTATTTACAATGAGCCACGTTTCAATTTTTTTCCATAGAGCGGTTTTGGAGATATAGAGGTTCAATGTTTTTTGGTTTTTCCAAAATTGCGCCTGTAACACATGACCTATGACTTCATCTTTATCATTAAAATATTCTAAAGGAGGAGGCGCTCCTCTGGTGAAAATTTTGTGTCCATCAGACCAACAGTTGCTGAATTTATTTTTTTAATGACCAGATGGATAAGTGTTGTATTTGTCGAATTATGACGTTATAACGAAGGCACTGATGACATCATCATTAACATATCTTATTCCCCATGGGGAGTCAGTGAGAATGAGCCAGGTCTCAATTTTTTCCATGGAGTGGTTTCAGAGATTTCGAGGTGATAAGTTTTTCCAAGATGGCGCCTGTACCACGTGACCAATGACGTCATAATAATCATTGAAATATTCTACAGGAGGAGGCCCTCATATGGTGAAAATGTCATGTCAATCTGACCAAGATTGCAGAGAAAAAAAATTCATACTGATCGAATCAAGCGTTGTACTTGTCGAATTATGACGTCATAATTAAAGTACCGATGACATCATAATAAACATATCTTATTCCCCAAGCAGAGTACTTGACAATGATCCATGTTTCAGTTTTTTCCATGGAGCGGTTTCGGAGATATAGAGGTGCAACCTTTTTTCGGTTTTTCCAAGATGGCGCCTGTACCACGTGACATATGACGTCATAATTATCATTTTTTCAAAATCCACAGAAGGAGCCACTAGGTTCTTAAAATTTCGTGCCAATCGGACTAACGGTTGCAGAGGAATTTTTTTTCATACTGATGAGATCAAGTGTTGTACTTGTCGAATTATGACGTCATAATTAAGGCACCGATGACATCATCCTCAACATATCTTATTCCCCATGGTGAGTACTTGTCAAAGAGCCATGTTTCCATTTTTTCCATTGAGCGCTTCGGGAGATAATATAGAGGTGTAACCTTTTTCCAAGATGGCGCCTGTACCACGTGACCTATGACGTCATAATATTCACTAAAATATTCTCCAGGAGGAAGCCCTCCTATGGTGAAAATTTCATGTCAATCGGACCAACGGTTGCCGAGAAAATGATTTTTGAAAATGCTGACACGGCACACACTTGATTTTACTGGAATGCAGACACTACGTACGTACGGACATGAATGCTTAACCCTGCTTTTCGCTTCGCGAGCGCGGGGTAATAATCCACCGACCATTGTTAAAGAGGAGCTTCAGGCTTCCGTAATAAACAGGAAGATATTGGGTAGAGCTCTGCACATTCTCATGTCATGCTTGGTGTTCAGCTTGGATATTGGATAGAGAGCTCAGCTCTGCAGTCGTTAAAGTTATTGGATAGAGCCATTTCAAATTTAAGGCAAGCTGCATGCTCGGTGTTCTCAAATCAGCTTAAGAGCCAATTAAAATCCATATCTCTCGGCGAACTCTTGAGACTAACTGACGAAATGCCAAGATTTTTATTTCCTCCGCCACTGAAGATGGATGGAGGTACAGTGCCTATAGAAAGTCTACACCCCCTTTCAAAATTTTCTCCTTATGTTACCTTATAACCTATAATTAAATTGCATTAAATGAAACTTTTCCACCTTTATTTACACATTGTAACCCACAACTTCCAAGAGAAAAATACATTCTACAAATTTCAGAAAATTAATTAAAAATACAAAACTAGAATATCTTAATTGGATAAGTGTCCACCCCCCTTACAATAGCGATTATAAATTATCTCAGGTGTAACCAATCACCTTCAAAATCACACTCCAAGTTAATTGGCCAACACCTGTGTTAAATTGTAACGGCAAAGACTGGTCACTGTGTGCATGTGACAACAATATCCCAAGCACTCAACAAGTCTGGCCTGTACTGTAGGGTGGCAAGAAGGAAGCCATTACTCAAAAAAGCCCACCATGAGTCCTGTTTGAGGTATGCAAAAAAACACTCCGGAGATTCTGAAGCCATGTGGCAAAAAGTTTGTGTTCTGACGAAACCAAGATGGAACCTTTTGGCGTAAATGCAAAATGTTACGTTTGGCACAAACCCAACACAGTACATCACCCAAAGAACACCATCCCTACTGTAAAGCATGGTGGTGGCAGCATCATGTTATGGGGATGTTAATAATCAGCAGGGACTGGGGCACTTGTCAGGATCGAAGGGGAAATGGATGGAGCAAAATACAGAAAAATCCTAGAGGACAGTTTGGGTGTGTGACGAGGACAAATTGATTCGATTTTGGTGAAGAGCCAGTTATGAGAATTTTGTAATTATTAAGTGATTTTTCTCCACTGAAAGATGGGGCCAAAAACGATATATATCACGATATTTCAAAGTTGTGGACGGTTTATGACAAAACTTGGTGCGTAAGTTGGGTAGGTGACAAGAACAAGCCAATTCCATTTTGGTTCAGGTCTGGATGCAGATCCGGCCTATCAGTGGGATACAAAACGTAAACTATTCAGCCTGGCGGAGGTATGCTCTCCACCGAATGAACTTCTAGTTTCCTCAGCATTAGATGTATGAACGTTGACATAATATGTGTGGAATTCAAAAGTTTGGGTTATGCACCATGTTGATTCTAATAAACAGGCAAATGTCATTTGGACCTTGTCAAGGTCACTGTACCGTGGTGTATTATCGGTGGTGTTTGCTCGGAGTTTATACTGTTGTAAGACCAAGGTCAGAACTTATCGATCCACGTGTAACCAATTGGAAAGGCATTTTGACAACCTGCGCATGGCACTCAAGTTGTCATGACTCACTGCTATACAAAGAATAAGGCATTGCCCCAATGGAGAGGATAATGGGCATCTCTTCTTTTTTGCTTTCTCTCCTGCAGGCTTTGACCTTACACTGTGGTCGGACTGTATGGTAATTACTTTGCAGTTAACTCGTTCAGAGACAGGTAAAACATCTTTCTGCAGATGATGTTGTTAGTAATTTATGCCACTTGCATCAACTGTAGATTATCTTTAAATGTCTTGGTTTCACCGATGTTGTCCCATCTGCTTGCCCTCTGAGAAGTTAAAGCTCTTTAACTGGTACACCCTTGTCATATCCGGGCAGAATGTTGAGGTTGACCCTCTTGCCCGTTTGAACCCTGAGCCTCCCACTTGACATCAGATGAGAATTGAGCTCATACTAGCACTAATGGTGATTGTGTATTTCTACCTCTGACCCTTGTCCACCATCACCTTCCCCACAGAGCTATCGGAGGTGTTATGGACCATGGTGATGCATATGGGGCTTAGCAGCGATACTTCGTACGTTGGCATCGTCGCGGTTGCATGTATTTTTGCCTGCTTTGCGGTGCTCACGGTTGCCATCCTTCTGGTGATGGAGGGGCTGTCAGCCTTTCTACATGCCCTCCGCCTGCACTGGTAAGCACGCTGCCATTGTCCTTGCTCGACTGCACGCTGCACAGTATGTCCACGTTTTGGAATTATGATATCAATGTCATGTCATCATCTTAATGAAGTGGGTTTGTGGTGGATAACTTCTAAGAATGGGGTCTACCATCCTACCTGATCTGAACCAAAAATCAAATTGTATGCAGAAATCTAAGCTCATGGAGGAGCTAAAAGACTTGGGACATCAGGCTCACAAACGGACACAGGATCAAAGCGAATGGGGAGACAAATGTGTCACACATGAGTAGGTGAGTGGGAGAAAGAAAGGGGTTGGAGGCAGTGGAGGGGGTCAGTGAGAATACAAGTGAGCATGTGTGGGCATGGAGGAAATCATGAGATGATGAAGGGCACCACTGTTAAAAGTTCCAGTCCATGACCGCCTTGATCTGTTGGCATAGCTTACTTATAAGGCTCTCTAAGGGGATTAAATGCCCCTTTGATGATCTTCATGTCAGATGCATTCATTGGCGGATTTTTTATTCTAGACTCCCAAATGTTATGGCAAACTATAGGAAGCATCTGAAAATGCAAAGCCTGTCCGCAACAGTTTGTATTCAGACGTCTTCTTCTTCTTCCATATGCTCAAAATAATTAAAACAGTTTAAAAAAAGATACAAAATGAAAATTGATGATTTTGTGCAACCTTGACCTTTGACCTTTTGACCTAAAAACAATTGACTTCTACCTTATGATTAATGAACCAATTCAGTGACCCGATATGCAAATTCATTAAATTTCAGGTCAATCGGGTGAAAATTGGTGATTTTATGCAACCTTGACCTTTGGCCTTTTGTTCGAAAAAAAAGAAGGTTTTGATTGGTGAACCAATTCAGTGACCCCATATGCAAATTCTTTAAATTTCGGCTCAACTCGGTGTAAAATTGGTAATTTTACGCAACCTTGACCTTTGACCTTTTGATCTTTAAAAAAAACATTGGCTTTTGATTGGTGAACCCATTAAGTGACCCAATATGCAAATTCTTAAAACTAGCGTGACACGGCAGGCTCCGCGCGCCTCACCACACGTCGTTTCAGAGGGGTAGGCATCTTTGACCATTTCGGTGTCTTTTGGGTATTCATGGTGTTTTGGGTCTTCAGGGCCATTTGAGTCTTCAGGGTCTTTTGGATCCTCTGGGCCTTTAAGGGTATTTTGGGTCTTTGAGGTGTTTTTGGGTCTTCAGGGTCTTTTGTGTCTTTGGTGTCTTCAGAGGCTTTTGGGTCTCAAGGGTCTTCGGTGTCTTTTGGGTCTGTGGGGTCTTCAGGGGCTTTTTGGGTCTTTGGGGTATTTTTGGTCTTTGGGTTCTTTTGGGTCTTCGGGGTCTTTTGGGTCATCGGGGTCTTTTTAGTCTTCAGGGTGTTTTGGGTATTCGGGGTATTTTGGGTCTTTGGGGTATTTTTGGTCTTTGGGGTGTTTTGGGTCTTCGGGGTCTTTTTAGTCTTCGGGGTGTTTTGGGTCTTCGGGGTGTTTTGGGTCTTTGGGGTGTTTTGGGTCTTTGGGGTGTTTTGGGTCTTCGGGGTGTTTTGGGTCTTCGGGGTATTTTGGGTTTTCGGGGTGTTTTGGGTCTTCGGGGTGTTTTGGGTCATTGGTGTATTTTGGGTCTTCGGGGTGTTTTGGGTTTTCGGGGTGTTTTGGGTCTTCGGGGTGTTTTGGGTCTTCGAGGTGTTTTGGGTCTTCGGGGTGTTTTGGGTCTTCGGTGTGTTTTGGGGTTTCGGGGTGTTTTGGGTCTTCGGGGTGTTTTGGGTCTTTGGGGTGTTTTGGGTCTTCGGGGTGTTTTGGGTCTTCAGGATGTTTTGGGTATTTTGGGTCTTCGGGGTGTTTTGGGTCTTCAGGGTGTTTTGGGTCTTCGGGTTGTTTTGGGTCTTCGGGGTGTTTTAGGTCTTCAGAGTGTTTTGGGTCTTCAGAGTGTTTTGAGTCTTCAGGGTGTTTTGGATCTTCGGGGTGTTTTGGGTCTTCGGGGTCCTTGGGGGTCTTCAGGGTATGTTGGGTCTTTGGGGGTCTTCAGGGTATTTTGGGTCTTCAGGGGTCTTGGTGGTCTGAAGGGTCTTGTGGGGAATTAAAGGGTCGTCAAAGGTCTAAGGGGTCTCAGCAGTCTTTACGCAATTAAGAGGGTAAATTAAGAGGGTGGTAATTTTAGTTGAAGAAGAAGAAGACGTTTTCGTCGCATATAAACATGCATAGCGACGTACATAACCATATACGTTTGCTCTTTTATAATATAATATAATATCAGGTCAACAGATGAAAATTGATGATTTTATGTTATTTTGACCTTTTGACCAAATTATTAATTTGAGTTTTCCATATCTTATTATAATAGAGCAAACGTATATGGTTCGCTATGTATGTATGTATGTATGTTTGTATGCGACGAAAACGTCTTCTTCTTCTTCAAATTAAATTACCACCCTCTTAATTAACCCTCTTAATTGCGTTAAGACTGCTGAGACCCCTCAAACCTTTGATGACCCTTTAATTCCCTCAAGATCCTTCAGACCACCAAGACCCCTGAAGACCCAAAATACTCTGAAGACCCCCAAAGACCCCAAAGACCAAAAATACCCTTCAAGGCCCTGCGGCTCAAAAAGGCCCTGAATACCCAAAGACCCCGAAAACCCAAAGACCCTGAATACCCCGAAGACCCAAAACACCCCGAAGACCCAAAACACCCCGAATACCCAAAACACCCCGAATACACAAAAGGCCCTGAAGACCCAAGACACCCCGAAGACCCAAAACACCCCGAAGACCCAAAATACCCCGAAGACCCAAAACACCCCGAAGATCCAAAACACCCCGAAGACCCAAAACACGGCGAACACCCAAAACACCCCAAACACCCAAAACACCACGAAGATCCAAAACACCCCGAAGACCCAAAACACCCTGAATACCCAAAACACCCCGAAGACCCAAAACACCCCGAAGACCCAAAACACCCCAAAGACCCAAAACACCCTGAAGACCCAAAACACCACAAAGACCCAAAACACCCCGAAGACCCAAAACACCCCAAAGACCCAAAACACCCTGAAGACCCAAAACACCACGAAGACCCAAAATACGCCAAAGACCCAAAAATACCCAAAGACCCTTAAAGACCAAGAAGAACCAAAAGAACCTTAAGACCCAAAAGCCCCTGAAGACCCCAAAGACCCAAAAGACACCGAAGACCCAAAACACCTCAAAGACCCAAAATACCCTTAAAGGCCCAGAGGATCCAAAAGACCCTGAAGACCCAAAACACCATGAAACCCAAAAGACACCAAAATGGTCAAAGATGCCGACCCCTCTGAAACGACGTGTGGTGAGGCGCGCGGAGCGCGCCGAGTCACGCTCGTGCTCATAACAAAGCTTTGATGAAAATTTTATGACAAAACTCAAACGGTAAAAAAAAATGTTATGACCTGGACACACACACACACACACACACACACACACACACACACACACACACACACACACACACACACACCACACACCACACACACGACTGTAAAACCCATCTCCTGCTGCACAGGGGACAGGCTAATTAATAATAATGTTGTGGATTGTAAGCAGCCATGATTTTAAATGTTGTTTTTGATGCAGTGTTGCTGTATTCATCTTATGTTGAGATTGGTGTGCAATTAATGAACCACATGATTTTTGATTGTGTAAGGGTAAAGTTTAAATTTGTTTTTAAACGATGTCATTTTGTTTACATGTAAAAGAGGTTCGGATGGAGAGTCAGCTGCATGTGTGCACATGGATGCGTGTCTGCAATAGCCACCAAGACAGGAAAGTAGCTCAAATGTCGCTTAGATGAAAGGCAGGCAGGCAAGGGCTTGTGGGAAAAGAAACTGCATGTTTCATATCAATCCGCACATGCGGTTCACTGAAAGCACCGTAATGTATCATTCATCTTACTTTCCATGGCCCAACAGT
The DNA here is from genome assembly GCF_964187855.1 of Myxine glutinosa. Taxonomy (NCBI): domain Eukaryota; kingdom Metazoa; phylum Chordata; class Myxini; order Myxiniformes; family Myxinidae; genus Myxine; species Myxine glutinosa. The sequence continues at coordinate 144,093,061 of NC_136267.1, forward strand.
GCATACCGGTTCATACGTGTGCCTTGAGCCGCAATTAACAGGAATTCGGACTCGACGCAGTTTTAGTCGTGGAAAGAGCAAGATGTGAGCACACGGCAGGGGCGTGCGCACACGGCGCACTCACTCACCTCCCATGGGAAAGTGGCACGCGCTCGCGCTTGGCATGAGCGGGTTACAAAATAAAGAGCGATGCCATGCTTCAAGCATCGTAACATTGCTGACTGGAAGAAGTGCTCGCAGGGATGTGCCATCTCAATGTAAAATGAAGACCGCTGCTGTTTCTGTTAATTAAATGCAGTTTCACGAGGTTGCCTTTTGTGCGCCACTCGATAGAAAGCTAAAGTTTGATTTATGGGGTTGTTGTAACATAAATAGTTGGGACTAATTTGACATCTTTATGTTTTGCGAAGATGGAGAGAAAAATGATCTAGTTTATCTACCACATGAGATATTTTGGCCCTTAAGTGCTACTCATACCTATCTATAGAATAGTTTTAGTTTGTTATGTCTCTATAAGATAAGCAAGGAAATGACATTTTTGCCCCGTGCACGCGAGGTGAAGAGCGGGGTCAAACAATTGGTTCAGGTTTGTCTGTCGGTCCATCAAAAATCAAAGTCGAAAATCATTCCAAACAGGAAACATATTATTTTTAAGGATGTCATAAAAGACACAAACAACACAACAGGCGCGAGTAACTAATATAACGTGTTAGATGAGGTGGTGTAAAAGACGATATAATAAGGTGGTTGCCTCAACAACTGTAAACTTGTGAAAAAAATTTCTCCAACCTTTAAAATTCATATTTCATTTAAATTGAATTCTATACTTGAACACGGTATAACACAAATCACCTTCTTGCCATTTTCAAAATCCTTCCGCTTAGCAGTACTTGGGCATGTTAAATAAGGTGGTGTATAAGATACCACACCAATGACGCTAAACTTTTGCAATTTAATTCTAGTTTCAGTTTTCCATCCATTTCTGGGTGAACACACAAATCACACACGCGTGGTGCTATTTCGGCTATATACATACATATACACATACACAATAGCTGCATTATAGTAAGATTATTCTTATTCTTTTTACCTCCGCCACCAAAGGTGGATGGAGGTTATGTTTTCACCCCTGTCTGTTTGTTTGTTTGTGAACAAAATATCTCCAAAAGTTGTGGATGGATTCGGCCGAAATTTGGCAGAGATGTAGCGTATGTGACAAGGATGAAATGATTAGATTTTTGGTGAAGATCCGGATTCGGATCCGGCTACTAGAATTGTTAAGTGATTCTTCACCATTGGGAGATCGGGCCAAAAACGTTACACGGCAGGATATCTCAAAACGTTGTGGACGGATTTTGACGAAACTTGGTGGACCGGTTGGGTGTCTGACAAGGACAAACATTTTCGATTTTGGTGACGATCTGAATATGGATTCGATTATGAGAATTATTTAATTTTTCAAGCGATTCTTCACCATTGAGAATCAGGCCAAAAACGATACTAGCAGGATATCTCAAAAAGTTGTAGATGGATTTGGACGAAACTTGTTGGGCAGGTTGTGTGTGTGACAATGAAGAATCTTCAATTTTGGTGAAGATCCGGATCCAGATCCGGCTTGTATAATTTAAGTGATTCTTCACCATTGAGTGATATGGCCAACCAGGCGGAGGTTTGCTCTCTACTGAGTGCTGTTCTAGTTTTTTAATGCATTCACTCATGTTCAAGTATCCTGAAAGACAAATAACAAGGAATACTTTGAAGGCATGCCAACTGTGATGAGGTGACACCATAAAATCAACCGTGTAAATTTGATGAAACACTTTTTTGCCTACGCACTTCCCAAAAGATTCAAACCGTGCAATATGATTAATGTAGGTGTGTGGAGGGGGTGAGGGGTAAACTTCTTATGGGGCTGAAAGGATATCTCAGAGGTATCTTGCTCTACATACTTGCCTTTGAGCTGTGTAATTTAGGTTTGATTCCTGACATTTTGGCATGTAGAGCAGAGCATATCTGGCATCACTTAGTGCAGCGTCTTTCAGAACCAGGCATCCCATTTGCTAGTATTTGCTGGTATATGTTAGAAATCCCACGATGTCTGAGGCCATGTCTCTGGCCAAATTTAAAACCCCTGCCCTAACCTGTCACCCACGACTTTGACAGGGTAACTGGAGTCAAGTGCATCCATTCTTCCCAACATCCACATTAACCAGACAGCTCAATGACATGTATGCAGTGATTGGACTTGAGCACCATGTGGGAACGATCACTTTCCTAAGTGGAAGGGCCATTGCTAATGCGAGAGCCAATGGGCAACTTCTCTTATGGTTTACAGTGATGTGAATACAGATACAAACTCGCATACTTTGGATTGCACAGGTTGTACCATGAACCCTTTCACTGTATATATTACATTGGGGTTAACAGGGTGGCCGAGAGGTACGCACACAAGCCTCAAAGCTGTCTAGCCTGGGTTTGAATCCCGCCGTCCCAGTTTTTTCACTGAGAGGGGCATTCCTCAATGTGTGTCGTCCGTTGGATGGGCATTAAACTGGGTATCCCGACTGTTGGCATTAGCTGGCGGACATTAAAGATCCCACGGAGACTTTTGGGAAAGAGTCAGCGAGCTATCACCATCGCCATGAACGAAAGACAATTCCTGCTATAACAACTGATGGGCAATGGCAAACTACCTCATATAATCCTTGCCAAGACACTACTTCGGCAGAACCTACTTCTGTAACAGAGTATTGTATGAGTTGCATTGATCGAAGGAAACTTTTAGTTTAATGACAGAGTTCAGCGGTTTGGGAGAAGGTTTGCATAATGTTTTGGGTTAAGTCCAATATGGCTGCCAGACCACGTGACCTACAACGTCACAGTTGTCAAACTTTATTCCACATGCCTAGTTGATCATTGGAGTGGAGTTTCACTTCCAATTTTTTTTTAAATATATTGCTTTCATCAATTTAATATTAAATTAATCTCAGGATCGCACATCAGAATGACAATGTTATGTTGATCGAAGGATCATAGTGGAGCGTGCACAAAAATGGCATGCAAGACTCCTTTTATTTGACTTGTACAAAGACATCAGTGGAAAATGTGTGAACACCTTTGGTATATCTGTTCCCTCCATCATGAGCGATCACTTCAGACGAGAACACAAAACAGGCCAGACAAAATGTTCTTTTTATTAGTAGGATGCAATTACGGTTCAAAGCTTCACAGATGTCACAAAGTCACATCCTATAAAACCGCTACCAAGTCATTTTCCGCACGACACGGGACTCGTCTTCACAGCTCTTACGTCTTATCCCATCTGTGATGCGCAATGAATCCTTTTGCCTCCAGCCCCAAATTCCATAATTCACCTTCTATAAAGGGCCTCAGGTGGCTGTGTTTCTGGACAGCTGGTGTCAAATTGCTTCGCTAAGGCGTTCGAAGGCGATTTGAGGTCGCGGAACGCCGCACGGCCGTATGCCGAGGTGGCGCTGCGATGTGAAGCTCATGGGGGAGATATACCGCGCTGCAGAAAGTCCTGTGAGACCTATTTCCTGAAACTCGTCTCGTTGCTGCTGTGTTCAGTCAGAAACATCACAACGTGCTCCTATTTCTCCGCGTTCTGTCTGAGGACTTGAGGTGAATTCGGAGAAGCCATCGTTTCACTCTGCTCCGTACAGCTCGTCAGGGGAGTAGACAATTGTCTGATCAACTACAACCTTTATTTATCCTTTTAAAAGCTGTGCCCTTTTTTTTTTTTTTTCAACTGGTACCATGTAGTACACACACATTGGAATGCGCACTTTTCACCTACTTCTGAGGTGTGTTGTTGTTTCTTGCCCAGTTGTGTTGATTTAATTCCATCAGCCATATTGGATCACTCAGTGAAGGATCACTAACCCTAACCCTAACCCTAACCCTAACCCTAACAATTCCATATATTTGTGAAGAATAAAAATGACTTTGTAAAGTCTGCTCCCACGTGACCAGCAGGCTGATCTCCATTGGTTGGATTGATTCATATTTGACTTCTCATTGGGTCGGAGCATTTTGATCCGACATGATGGAGCAGAGAGAGCGTACTCAACTTTGAGCTGTCTAGTTTCGGTTTGATTTCTGTCCTGACTATAAACTGTCAGATTGGGGCATTGCATGACATCATGTCCCTTGGTTGAACATTAAGCCATTTGTTCCATCTGCTAGCATGAGTTGGTGGACGTCATGGATCCCTCAATGTCTTTTGTGACAAATAAGTGGGTTATCACTGGAATCCTGGGCAAATTACAAATTCCTGCCATAATATGCTCCAGCTGAATGTCTGGCCTGGTCATTTGGTTCATCAATGATTTGGGGGTGGGGGGGGGGGGGGAATTATATATCTTTGGCCGACCCCACAAGAAGATGGGGGTAATTGGGGCTGATAACTAGCATTCGTGGATCAGGATACGTTGTGCCTTGGATGCCAGAACTCATACATGCCAGGTATCACTGCACAGGTTTGTTAATGACTGTTGTCCCCCGTACATTTGGCATCAGCTGCCAATCCTGACTTCTCAGGTTTTTGTTTTCTTGTATTTCAAACCATTTGCCACAGCGTATGCAAAGTGCTGGCATTTCTTGTCTTTCTGTTTCTGGTCTAATATGATGATGGTGTGAGTCATCGTTTTAGATGAATCTCTTCCCTTTGTTAGCGTGCTCACGAAGCATCCTCTGCCTATCCCCGACATCACTCTTCCCTCGCCGCAGGACTTAGGTAAAAATGGGTTGTGAGCAGGTGAGCTGGTGCCAATGAAGGGAAAACCTGCCCAGAGAAGAAAATTAAAGTGATGGAGGTGTGTGCTTTACCTCTCCAACTCCCTATTTCTATGAGCATCGTTGGCTGCAGGTGCAGTAAATACAACGTGAAGTCTGATGTACATATGCAAAGCAGACTGGCCAGGTCGTCAGTATGACAACGGCTGCCATTGATGTCCAAAGTGGACACAGCTGTCTGTAGATTCTGCGCAGTGATGCCCAAGTTGGTGCCACCACTGACTTTCATGGGCACATTTATCCACAATGTAGCGCTGCCCAGGCTGACCTACAGGTGTGGTTTGATATCTGAGTGTTCTTCTCATACCTAGCCTAAAGAGGCTTCACCCACAAGGCAGTGAGGATCGGTTACCCTGGACAAGGGGCCCATACCAGGTACTGTCAGCCGGAGCCAGCTGATCCCGGGACTCGCATAGGGCAGGGACTTCACTCCCTGGGGTAGCTGAAAAACAGCTACCCTACTACCCAAGCCTAGGTCTAATATAGGGCAAAGACAAATGGATAGGTAAATACATTACAGTTTTTGTCATATCGGCAGCTAGGACTCTGAAAAGATGTGATTTTCAAAATGACGAAAATAGGCTTTTAGGCGGGCAAAGCATGTTTGATCCATAAATAATAAGTAAATATGTCATCAGATTCAACGTACTTCAAGTGCTTTGTGCATTCCACGGACGGTCGTTGATTTCCAATGGAACCGAGCAAAATCCAATTATACTCCAGTGATCTCATTTACAAAGAGCCGGCATCAGAGAGATTAAAGTTTCCAGTGAAAAGGAGACGTGAATTGCAAGAGAGTTGTGCTGGTAATTTTGGAGACTGTAAAATCTGGCGTTTGTGGGCTCTCCTGCTGAGCAAAATGGCCGCGTTATAAAGATGGCGACGTCTTATCGAGAGACCGCGTAACGTGTTTGCGTCCCGTCGCGTATTTCTCATTCCTTCCCTGTTTATGCATCTTCTTAGCACATTTATATTATTTTAAAAGTCTACCATGACTATGAAAGTGGTAATAGTAAGCTTTTCAACAATTAACAACAGTCATGCATTGTGACGGTGTGTATAATCACATGGTGTGTTAATATGAAGTTCCAAGACAATCCAATAGCATCAGGAGCATTTAATGGTGCACTGTGCATTCATTTCATAGGGTCGGATCATACAGTTGTTATTTCAGATTATTGTGAGGATGTCATGGAACTGGTAAGGTCGCTTCTCAGAAGTGGTTGGACTGAAAGAGCTGCGCTACGATGCTCCTTTGCATCACGGCCATGTCACCTGACTTTGTGGTGAAGTCTTGGATTATTAAGACCAGAACCTCTGACCTAGCAGACTCTGAGCGGATGCTCTAATCACAACGCCGCAGAGTCTAGGATTTGCTGCAATGTTTGACAGGTCTAAGAAACTTTTGCTGATGAGTATCCAAACTCCTGCTGGACATTGATCATTTTTAAACATCAGTGCGGAAGGTAAAGTAAGGAACTCGTATGTGTATGTCATGCTGAAGAATGGCATTCATAGACATCGGTGTCATTTTTTAAATATTTTTTTTATTATTGTTATTTTTTGTATACAGAGTCGAGGCTCGTGAAAGAGCTAACATTTATCAAAGAAACAAATCAAACAAACAAGCAAACAAAGTATATAAAAAGGGGAGCGGTCGACAAGATGGGGAGAGAAGGGGAGGAAGCACACAAACACAACATTTGAGAGCAGGGACATCGGGAGATGTGTGGGAGGGAGAGGGTCTGGGGGGAGGCAGGATAGGTAGAAAACGCAAGGACACCAAGGACTTCCAGGAAAGAAGACAAAAGTCACCTCAAAAAAGCGGATTTGGGGTGAAAATAGCGGGGGTAGAAAAGATCAAGGTTTTGGATTGGGGAAGATATCAGATTTGTCCTCGTTTTTCTCAGCAAACATATGTGTGATTGAGACGAAACTTTCAGGGTAGGTGTGACACCCCATGCAAAATGTTTTTATGATAATTGTGACGTCATAGGTCACGTGGTATGGCAGCCATCTTGGATTAAAAACAAAAAATTATTTCTCGGAAACTCCTAAATGGAAAAATTTTAAACTTGGCACATTGTCAAGTACTCCCAATGGGGAACAAAAGCATGACGATGATGACATCATAGGTGAAGTGGTATACCAGCCAAAAATGTTTCAATCTAATTCCTTATCCTAAAAATCTGAAATTGCATGCACATCATCTATGACCCATTTGTATTGAAATATTAAATTTATGACATCATAGGTCACATGGTTTGGCAGCCATATTGGATTGAAGGAAAATATTAAATAATTATATCTGTGAAACCGCTCACCCTATCGATGTGAAATTTTACAAATATCATCTAACAGTACTGTTGCATATAGTTTGAAAATGATGATGTCATAGGTCACGTGGTTTGGCAGCCATCTTTGATAGAAAAACGAACCTGTCCGATCAACACGAAACTTCACAAACGTGATACCCCAAACATACAGTCACGTGAAAAAGTAAGTACACCCCATGTAAAGTTTTGACTTTTTCAACATATTTCAACATACAGCTATTTGATCTTCATTTCAACAATATTGATAGATAAAGGTGATATAATATAACAAATATCATGAAACATTTACATTTTGTAGTCCATTGTATAATTTAAATAAACATAAATGCAAATTTCGCATGTGGAAAAAGTAAGTACACCCTTGGCTCTAATAGGTGGTATTGCCCCCTTTGGCAGAAACAACCTCAAGTAGGCGTTTCTTATAACTGTCTACCAGTCTCTGACATCGACTGGGAGAAATTTTTCCCACTCCTCTATGCAGAATTCTTTCAGCTGTGCGATGTTTGAGGGGTTTCATGCATGCACAGCTCGTTTCAAATCCCCCCACAACATCTCGATGGGATTTAGATTCGGGCTTTGACTTGGCCATTCCAGAACCCTCCATTTCTTTCTTTTCAGCCATTCCTTGGGGGATTTACTGGTATGTTTAGGGTCATTGTCATGTTGCAAGGTCCACCTTCGGTTGAGCTTCAACTTTCCGACAGATGGCCTCACATTATCCTCAAGCACCCTCTGGTACAATGAAGAATTCATAGTGGATTCTATGATGGTGAGCTGCCCAGGCCCTGATGCAGCAAAGCTGCCCCAACCATAATATTTCCACCACCATGCTTTACAGTTGGTGTCAGGTTCTTCTGGTCAAATGCTGTCTTTGGTTTTCACCAAACATGTCTTCTGGTACTGTGGCCAAATAGCTCTACCTTTGACTCATCTGTCCAGAGCACATTGTTCCAGAAGTGCTGGTCTTTGCTTAGGTTTTCATTGGCAAACTTTAGTCTTGCCCTGATGTTCTTTCTGGACAGCAAAGGTTTCCTCCTGGCACACCTCCCATGTAGATCAAATTTGTGCAGCCTCTTTCTAATGGTAGACTCGTGCACTTTGACATCAACAGTGGCAAGAGCTACCTGTAGGTCCCGTGATGACATTCTGGGGTTCTTAGAGACTTCTTTCAGCATCTTGCGGTCTGCTCTCGGGCTAAACTTGCTGGGGCGGCCTGGCCTGAACAAGTTGGCAGTTGTTTGGAATCTTCTCCACTTGTAGATGATCTTCCGGACAGTCGAATGATTCATTTCAAATTGTTTGGAGATTTTTAAATCCCTTCCCAGACTCGTAGGCATCTATAACCTTCTTTCTGAAGGCCTCAGAGAGCGCTTTTGATCTAGGCATGGTGACTCCGCACACTTCAACAACAAAGAGCAAACCAAACTAAATGTCTGAGGTTTAAATAAGACAGGTTCCTCCAAGATCCTCTCTAACGATGTTCTAATCATTTGCACCTGAGCTGGTGCACCTGATTCTAATTTTAGGTATTTGAAGTAGTGATAAATGTAGGGGAGTACTTACTTTTTCCACATGCGAAATTTGCATTTATCTTTATTTAAATAATACAATGGACTACAAAATGTAAATGTTTCATGATATTTGTTATATTATATCACCTTTATCTATCAATATTGTTGAAATGAAGATCAAATAGCTGTATGTTGAAAAAGTCAAAACTTTACATGGGGTGTACTTACTTTTTCACGAGACTGTACATATGCAGAGCGATGGCATCTACCCGTTGTGGGACTATGCAGAGGCATATTGGCGACACAGTAACATTGTTCTAGTTTAATTCTTAAAGTGATTCTTCACTTTTGAGTGATGGGGCCAAAAACTAGAAATAGTACGATATTTCAAAAAGTTGTGGACAGATTATGGCAAAACTTGGGGGATGAGTTCGGTAAGTGACAAGAACAAGCCGATTAGATTTTGGTTGAGGTGCAGATCCAGATCCGGCCTATCAGTAGGATACAATACGTAAACTGTTCAGCCTGGCAGAGGTATGCTGCCTACCGAGTACCATTCTAGGTACCCTCGTCAGAGGAGAGGGTATTGCAATTGGGTCTGTTTGATTGTTTGTTTATGTGTCTGTCTCTTTGTTTGTCCGCATAAAACGTGAGTTCGATTTTTTTTTTTTTTCAACCGTTGGTCATATTGACACCAAATCTTTACTATAGGAGTGCCTCCTCATGTAGAATTTTTATTGATAATTATGACGCCATAGATCACATGGAAGGGCGCCATGTTGGAAAAACCGAAAAACTTTATTGAGCGTGATCTACACAAACATTGTATGGGAGAATTGAATTGATGACGTCATTGGTCATCTCGTTTTGGCAGCCATATTGGATTGAACATAAATCTACGTCATCAATAAACCACACAAAATACACCACACAAACACATCCTGCCAAGGGTCTGCAATATCTGATTGCTCCTTCCTCTTGTTTAATGGATTCTTATGCTTTCTTACCACTGAAATGCATTTAAATTAAGGGAATATCAAATATTTAAAATTGAATATCGTAATCCGAACCACTGTATATTCACTCGAGGCAGTGCCAAATGTATTTCTGAGAAGTGACACAACATTAAAAATACTGATATTTTGAATCTAATCTCACCTTCTTTGTGGAAATCGATCGGATGATAAAATTGCAGAACACACTGATTGCACATCTCAGGCCTCATCCATATTGTCATCCATAAATGGCAATCTGATATTGTCATTTGTAACAGACATATGTCGTGGTGTCCAAACTGTTTCAGTTATCTCAAGTTAGGCTCTGGCTTTTGTGTGGGATTGTAGTGTCGGCCATATCAACTTGTAGCTTAGATTGCTGAGAGCGGCTCGGATCGATCGGAAGAAGAACCTTCACGTTTAGTGACACGTACACCTCTCTTCTCTCCTTCGGCTGCCTTCCTTGCTACATTTGTGCATTCACACCTGTATCAGATCGAATATGTGGTTGTTTGGCACAATCCTAATAATTGCTTCAATATAATATATTAATTAAGGTGATTATAAAAATAATACATGTGTACAGTGTGTACAGGTCCTTTGTTTTTAGGTCGGTGAAAAAATAAACAAGCAGTGGTTTTTTTTTCTCTTTTCCCCTGTTTGTTTTGTGGACTTCCTATAATGTGCTCAAGGGCCTCTACTAGGGCTCAGAGGACACCCCGGTAGGAAAACATCGATTCACACATCGATTTGGTGGACACTACTAGACGATTGGCAAATGATCACAGTAAATGGGATTTGAACCTGCAGCCGGAGCATCATGTGATTTTGTGTTCAGCTATGAACCCCAACCCAGACAGGGCTTGTGTTAAAATGAACAGAACAGTTTATTTATTTATTTATTTTGGTTTGTTGACAGATGTATAGAGCTGAGTGGCAGAGGGTTGAAGGGCATGCATACTTACAGTGAGAAGGGAAGGACAAGCAGATGAGGAAGTGACATAGAAGAGTAGAACACCTCGCAGGTTGAAATGGGATTTGACATAAGCTGACACATTAAATGCCTGTAGAGAGAAGCAAGATTATACAGAAACTGGAAAACGATTCCACTGATAGGAGAAAGGAGAGACAAAGGATAGAAGATGGTTCCACAGACAGGAAAATATGGCGGGTGGGCGGAAAGGGTGAAAAAAAGGACCTGTCAGTCTGAATTGAGGTAGGCAGTGAAGAATCTGTTTGGACAGAGTGTGTTTTCCTAAGCAGGACTGGAGAGTGGTGCATGATGAAGAGAGCTGATGGGGCCAGACAAAAGAAAGGCCTTCAACATTCCAGAAGTATAGTGGAAAAGGAGCAAGAAGAAGCACTGTGCCTTGGCTTCCTATTTGGACAGTACGAACAATAGTCCTCTGAGCTTTGGACCCGGGGTTCATTTTGTATGCAGCACGTAGCTGCTGGTTTCATCATTGCTCATAGCAAAACTGGACCGCTGATGCAGTTCCACCTGTCGGTTGGAGCACGAATTTGTAGCTTGTTCAGGTTGCCGGCGATGGCTCGCATACTCTTTGTGAAGGACACCCTGGGATCTTTAACACTCACCAAGTAATGCCGGCAGATGGGATGCACAGTTTAACGTCCATCGCTCAAATAGATAGCGCACACATTGATGAATCACCCTGAATGCGAAACACTGGAATGACAGTTTACATCTGGGCTGACATTGACACCTCGGCTCTATGGGAGTGTGCATACCTCTAGATCTAGGCCATACTGCGAGCCCTGGACTCCAGGTGGAAGGCAGGGAATCCATTCCAGAATAATACTCCATGAGGATTTTCCGAAATACCTTGTATGTTATAAGTTGAGGAGTATTAAGGTACGAGATGAGCCCATGAGGGATGCTAAGACTACATCTGATACTTTAAGGTTATCTTCTAAATGTTGTCTTACAACAGGTTTGAGGTAATGGTATGCCCACGAAGGTCCAGCGATAGCACTTTTGTAAGCATATGACCACAAGAGTGCTTTGGCAATTTGACATCTTGTCCTTCCTGAGGGTAATACAATGACAACATGGAAATTGTCTTGGTTGAAGGAGACCAAGGAAGTTAGACCAAGCTCTGATCTTCTGGTGGCACTCAGACATTATGTCTGTTGCAAGGAATGAGAAACTGTGCAGCACAATATGCTGTCATGGGAAAGCGGTGCATGATGTCATCCAAAGATTTTTAAAGGCAGGTAATGTAAATCAATTAAATAATTGGGTCTGCAATATTGCCGTGCGGAACACCATATTTGAAGGGGAAAGTGAACGAGAAGAAGCCATGGAAAGAGAGAAACATACTGCTTGTGCATTTGGAGGAATAATGTTCATCAAGAAGTGGATCTCAGATGCCAAAAACTGAAATCTGGAAGAGAGAAGCGGGATTCCTCCATCGTATATCGAACTGTCGATGTATGATGAGATTGCCCTGATCTCCTTTACGAGGTTAGGTTTTCATACACTTACAGCTTACGAAATGCAGCTTGTCCTGCGCTGAGTGACCTGGCACAAAACCAACTTGCTGCATTGTCATAAGATATTGAGAAGATAACTTCATGCCTGGCTGGGGTGGTGATCAAACAAAAAATTATAATGGGGTGAAGGATGATCAATCTGTATTTGTGACAATCTTTTTTGTTGTTAATGTATTTGTGCCTTACATTTCCATTAGAGTTGTTGGTGTTGTATAGCCCTGGACAGTTCTCTTGAACAAGCCTGCAGAGAGAGAGAGAGACAGACAGACAGAGAGAGAGACAGAGACAGACAGACAGAGACAGACAGAGACAGACAGACAGACAGAGACAGACAGACAGACAGACACAGACAGACAGACAGAGAGACAGAGACAGACTAGGGAATAGGGAGAGGGCTGGTCCATGAGGACCGATCGACACCCGATCCAGACATGAGGACCGATCCGGACAGCATGGAAGAATGCGGAAGATTTGGCCCCCGATTTGCATGGGAGGGTACAACCACCACGAAGAGGCATCCCCAATAGTTGTTCGTTGTTGATTCCAAATGTGACTACATGTAAAACATTTTGATTCGGAGTCGCTGCCAACATCATGGTCTGCATCATGCAATGCACCATCCTTTATAAAGGAAGGAAATTAAGCCGACCATACGTCAGCAGTTGTGTAGGTGGAAGTAATTACCCTGTGCTCGCGAAGCGAAAAGCATGGTTAGGCATTCGGCTGCGTACGTGTGGCGTAAGTGTCTGCATTTTTAAAATTCATTTTCTCGGCAACCGTTGGTCCGATTGTCACGACATTTCACCATAGCAGTGCCTCTGCCAGTATAATTTTTTATTCATAATTATGACGTCATAGGTCACGTGGTACGGACACCATCTTGGAAAATGTTACACCTCTATATCTCCCAAACCGCTCAATGGAAAAAATTGAAACATAGCTCATTGTCAAGTACTCACCATGAGGAATAAGATATGTTGATGATGATGTCATCGGTGCCTTCATTATGACGTCATAATTCAACAAGTACAAGCTTGATCTGATCAGCATGGAAAAAATATTTTCCTATGTAACTGTTAGTCCAATGGACAGGAAATTTTCAGAATATGAGCGGCCCCTCCTGTAAAAAATTTTTAATGATAATTATGATGTCCTGGTGTTGGCTTAGCGGTTATCGTGCCGGCTTGGGATCCTAGGATCCTGGGTTCGAATCCCGGTCGATCGTTAAATTAACACCAGGGGGGTTGACTCAGCCTGTCATCCTTCCGAGGTCGGCAAATTGAGTACCAGCTTGCTGGGATGAATGATCCCGGTGTTTACCCTGGTTTAGAATAGGTACACCGAATCCCTGCGCACCGTAAGAGGCGACTAAGGGTTGGCGCCAGGAAGGGCATCCGGCCATAAAAACATTGCCTCAAACAGAGAAACCATGATTGTCATGGGACCCGCAAGGCTAACCCCCGCTCTAGCGGGGAAAATGGCCTTAAAAACGATCATTCATTCATTCATTCATATGATGTCATATGTCACGTGGTACAGGCCCCATCTTGGAAAAATCGAAAAAAGTTGCTCCTCTATATCGCCGAAACCGCTCCATGGAAAAAATTTAAACATGGCTCATTGTCAACTACTCCCCTTGGGGAATAAGATGTGTTAATGATGATGTCATTGGTATTTTAATTATGACGTCACAATTCGACAAGTACAACGCTTGAGTTGATCAGTTTGAATTTTTTTTTCTCTGTAATTCTAGGTCAGATTGACACGAAATTTTCACCATAGGAGGGCCTCCTCCTGTAGAATATTTTAATGATAATTATAACGTCATAGGTCATGCGGTACAGGCACCATCTTGGAAAAACTTCACACCTCTTTATCTCTGAAACCACCCCATGGAAAAAAATTGAGACCTGGCTCATTGTCAAGTACTCCCCATATGGCATAAGATATGTTAATGATGATGTCATTGGTTTATTCGTTATGACGTCATAATTCGACAAGTACAACACTTATCCATCCGATCATTATGATTTTTTTTTCTCAGCAACTGTTGGTCTGATGGACACGAAATTTTCACCATAGGAGCATCTCCTCCGATGGAATATTTTAATGATAATCATGATGTCATAGGTCGTGTGGTAAAGTCGCCATATTGGAAAAACCGAAAAACGTTGCACCTCTATGTCTCCAAAACTGTTCCATGGAAAAAATTGAAATGTGGCGCATTGTTAAGAACTCCATATGGGGAATAGGTGTTGTTAACGATGACGTCATTGGTGCCTTAATTATGACGTCATAATTCGACAGGGACAAGGCTTAGTCTGATAAGTTTGAAATTTATGGAGCATGATCTATGCAACAATTATATTAGAGAATATAAACTTATGATGTCATCGCTCACGTGGTCTGGCAGCCATATTAGATCAAAGGAAAAAAACGTTCGAAAACAGAAGAGTTGCCTCGCACCAAGTTGACTGCACAGGGTAAGTATTCTTTGAATACCATCTCGTTGATTAGGGGTTTAGGGTCATTACAGAGACAATGTAATGATATTTAAATCAGGCGTGGATGTTATTTGTTTATGGTTAGAAATTAAACAAACAAATAGATTAACAATGGGGTTTTGTGAAGCTTATTGTTAATAATAAATCTTTATTGTCCCATATTCAGGGAAATTATTCTAGATGGTAAGGGTTTTGTTAAGATTAACAATTAACTCAAGACTTATTGAGCAATGGGGTTTTGTTTCTATCACAGAGTCAAGGCTCATAGAAGAGCTAGAACACACACCGGACCACGTCACAACAGAACAAAACAGTCGAAAGAGAGGAGGAAAACACCAACAGCAAAATATGAAGGACAAAATAGAGGGAGACTTGTACAAATATGGGATGTGGGGAAGAATGAGGGGTTGAGGAGGTCTCATGGCATGGACAAGGTGGATACAGAAGCAAACTCTCGGGAAGGAAAAACTGGAAATTTGGAAGGAGATGAGTTTGGAGAAGGTTAAGCGAGGGTAAAAAAAGGTCATGGTTTTGGATTGTGGATGATCTTAGATGGTGGTGACCAGCTGTTTTGAAGACCTGGAGGCAAGAATGAGATTGAAGAGGATATGGAAGTTGGTTCCACAGGTGGGAAAATGGAGGAACAAATGACTGGAAGTGAGCAGTGGTTCTGGATTTTGGGAGTTGCACCAGAAGTTTTGTACTCTCTGTGTTACCTTCCTGTCAGGTACAACTTCAGAAACTGATGGAGCATGCATATTATTGTGAGTTCCACAAATGGTGGTGTGATAGAGGATATTGTTTAAGCCCATGTGGTCACATGAGTAATTCATACATTCCAATACAAACAAGTTTTATGTTATCGGTGTGGAAGTTACCTGTGATCAGGTACAATAGTCAAAAGTACAGTTTTAAGGAAGGAACAACCCACAATCTTAGATGCTTGCAAATGATAACAAAGTAGAAAGAACAAACCACGTGACGATGTCTTACGGAATACTGTATGCTGGAAGCTCCTCACGGCATGGTGAGCTTCGCAGGTAGCGGAAAGGGGTGTGGTGGGATTGGAAAGGAGGATTGTGGGATTATTGTGGTGTCGGGAATATCAAGGTTTCACTGAGATTGCTGAGCGCAGGGTAAACATCCTCAGCTCAGTGTACTATCCAAGCTTCCTGTAGTTGCAAATAGAGAATAAATAGGTAAACAGATGTGAATACAATACAGGTGTGTTAGCCAAATGATGTCTTATTGAGTTTGATCTTCCTTGTTTACATTGGTGTCTCGGAGTATTTGTTTTTTTCTTGTCTCATTTACTCGTATAATTCCTCTCGATTTTTCTCTTTTTTATTGTTTGCGAATGGAATTATAGTGACAGGATAAACTTGCAGAAATAGTGGATGAAGGCCATGAATGGGAACGGTCATGGGAGGTGATAAATGGAGGTTAAGGTGTGGAGTCTGTAACTACATCCACTCGTAAATTGACTCCTTGCTGTCAATTTCCATCTCATTGCAACAGGAGCCGTTACAGTAAACACTGAGTTGGGAGCTGGGGGCGTAGAACCTGAGCTAACAACTTTGACCTTGTCTTTTGATGCCAAAAATAGAGACCTTTCCCTTGCTCAAGTTACCTTTCTCTTAATTAATTAATTACCTCCATCACCGAATTCTGTCTGATTAGGTTATGTTTTCACCAGTCTGTCTGTTCGTCTCTGAGCAGAATATTTCAAAACGTTATGGACGGATTTGGACGAAACTTGGTGGGCAGGTTGTGTGTCTGACAAGGACGATTTGATTCGGTTTTGGTGAAGATTTAATTCCGGCTACTGGAATGTTTTAAGTGATACTTCACCATTGAGTGATCGGGCCAAAAACGATACATAGCGAGATATCTCAAAAAGTTGTGGACGGATGATTTTGATGAAATGTGATTCTGTATTGTGATTTTCTGGTCTACTCTGGGATACAAAACGTAAACTGTTCACCAGGTGGAGGTATGCTCTCTATTGAGTGCCGTTCTAGTTTACATAAGTATTCACCCCCCTGAGTCGATGTTTTGTTCGGATTTCCGGCAGCTCCTCCCCCCTGTGTATTTTTAGGGTGGTGTACTTGTGCTGTCATGTTCACCCATATGTACGCGAGTTGCAGTGTCATCACAGTCCATGCTGTCACTGCAAGCAAGCTTGCCCACCACACTTATGACTTTGCTTGATTATGGAGTCAAAAGGCTGTGTTTTTTATGGAGAGCATAAAAGTGCATGGACAGGGATCTTGAGGAGTCTTCGCCGAGGCTTTCTCTCACTCTGCGATACTGTGCTGCCTGTTGCCCTCACTCACCTTCACTCTTGCTGTCTTCTCTGGAGGCGTGAGCGTATTCAGCCAGAGAGATCTCACACCAACATTTCTCTGCAGATACTGCCGGTTTCCAGCTCATAGCACTTGAGAGATGGCATTAATCAAGGCAACAATTTTTCGACTGTCCTTTCCATTCTGTAATGCAGTAGTATAACCGACAGAATATGCATCCTTGGTTCAGAGCATGCTGCATCTGCAGTCTTTCTGCGATTCTGGTGATGGTGCCAATGACGTTTATTTCCCACGTGAATATCCCTTATGGCTTATGAGGTGGGACCTTCCTTTGTGAAAATTGTGATGCCGGTTTGCTTCTGAACAATGGAAGCTATTGTGACCTGTGACCCAAAACGTTGCTCATCCTTTTCAAATAACTTCATGAATCTTCATGAATGACTGCTGTCAGGGCCCACAAGCGACATCGCAATTCGGTGGTGGTTTCTGCTTTTGAGCTCAGATATGAGATCAGAGCCGTCTCTCTGGACAAATATCTCATGCTTTTGATACAGTCTGGCACCTACTTTACTCTCCAAACTCTCTGCATCCAAGGTCAACTTCACACACTGCTCACTGTCTCCCTTTACTCTCCTATCCAATGTGTTTGTTTCACATTGTGTTTGGATACAATGTGTTTGGATACTCTCGTATCCAATGCACTCAACGGAATCCTTTAATGTCCTCTTCTTGTCAAGGCCGGAGTGCCCCATGGCAGTGATATGGGCCTACTCCTATTCCTGATCTTCATCAACGATCTCTCTGACTCTCTGGAAAATCCTCTTTATATATTTGCTGATGACTCTACCCTGTGCCATGACATCCCTCATCCTTCAGACAGGCAGACAAGAGCCTCTTCCCTCTCTTCAGACCTTAAAAAATCACATGGTCAAACACTTGGAATATGTATTTTAATCCTGACAAATATCACAATCTCACTCCGAAAAGATTGTCTGGCAATCAATCCCCTCCCACATGTACTTTCTTAACAATCCTCCAGAGGAAGTTCAGTCATTTTAACTCCTGGGTCTCACTATCAGCCATGATCTTCATTGGGCAAACCACATTTCAAAGTTGGCCTCCAAATCCAGTCACCGACTGGGCATCCTCTGACGTACAAAGGAACTCCCACCCACCTACAAGGGCTTCATCCGCAGCTTGATGGACTATTACTCTCCCCTCTGGGCTGGCTCTCCTGCCTCACATCTCCCTCAGCTCAGTGCCATGGAAACAAAGGCCTTCAAGATTATTGGAATCTCCTGCAATGAAGCTGAGTCTATGGGTCTATTACTTCACCATCGCAGACAAGTCGATGGTCTCTCTGTCTTCGACTGCATCCTTTCTGGTCTTTCACCGACTGCTCTTTCACCGACTTGTTGTCATCACTCCCAGGTTTCTTCAGGGTTCCCGTGGTCCACCATCAACCCTCTTCTGGTGAAACTACCTAAATTCAGGATCACTGCTTACCTCCACTCATTTGTTCCTATTTTTCCCACATGTAGAACTAACTTCCACATCCTCTTCAATCTCATTCTTCCCTCCAGGTCTTCAAGATGGCTGTACACCATCATCACAGATCACCCCCAATCCAAAAACCATGATATATTTTTACTCTCATTAACTTCCTTCCCCACTCCAATCCCTCCTCCTTCCAAATTTCCCGTTTTCCCTCCTGAGAGTTTCCTTCTGTATCCATCTTGTTTTCCTTCTGTATCCTGCCCCTCATTCTTCCCCACACCCATTGATTGCCCACCTCCCTCTATCTTGGCCTTGGCTCTACTGTTGGTGTCCCCCCCCCCCCCCCCTCTTCCCCCACCTCCCTGCTATTCCTTTTGTGCTGTTGCATCCTGATCCATTCAGTGTACCAGTACTAACTCTTCCTTGACTATGCATACAAAAATAAATAAAATTTAAAGGTGTGGTCATGATAGACGATTGCGACCTCTGAGTCATGGTAGACATCCTGTGTAGACGATTGTGACCTCTGAGCATGTGACAATATTTATGAATCACTTCGAGAGCCCAATATATTATTAGCTGCTGTTGGACTTTTCCAAAACGGGGACTTATATGGATTTGGGTCTCGTCCGTCCGTCTGTGCGTGCGTCCGCAACCATATCTCAGAGAAGTATTGACCGATTTTGTTCATACTTGGAACAAAGACAGTACATGACGATATACATATGCACATCATTTTGTTTCGTGATGCGATCAAAGATGGCCGACTTGCGGCCATTTTAGTTGTTAAAAAAAAACCCGGATGTTGAACACATCCTCAACCATTTCTCGGACATGCATTTACCAATGTTGATTAAACTTGGCAAAACAGATAATGAACGAGGCTTACATATACAATGTTATTTTCTTTCGAGATTAGATCCAAGATGGCCGACTAGCGGTCATTTTTTTACTTAAACGTGTCCCCAAAATTCTCAACATGCATGGACCGATTTTGTTCAAACTAGGCACAAAGATAATACATGAGTATACATATTCAAAATATTTTGTTTTGTAATCAGACCAAAGATGGCCGCCGACTGACGGCCTTTAACTCCGTACAGCAAAAGTACTAAAACCACGGCGGTGGCTATGACATTTTATGTCTTTTATTCTTGTTTTCACACTATTCCTATCATCATTTTGGTGAATATTATGAAGGTAACATTTATAATACACAAAGCCAAAGCTACACTAACTTTGTAAAAATAATACTGTAATCTGGATTCCCTCACAAGGAACTTCAACACAGGAGGAGGTCATTAGGCCCATCAATGTGCCATTGTGACCATCCTATGGTTATTTGTCTGTACCATACTCTATCCTTTTTAAATGCGGAACGTCAAGCAAAGTAGGAGAATGTACCGATATTTAGTCTTTCGCTTGGCTTGGACAGAGGTTCAAACCATCAACCTCCCACACTCAGAGCGGACGTGCCAACCATTATGCCACCAAGCCTTCATGAGCAAGATTAGTTGTTCATTCTAGAGGAAAAGCTGCCCTGGCCTAGTGGCCTTTTTCTTGGCACATTGATTAATCACATGGGAATGAGAATGGTGATTGTACTGTCGACGGTGGAGTTCGGAAGTTTGGAGCTTTATTTATTTATTTATTTCCACTCTGAATTTCCATTGAATCTCTTTGTAAATCTGTTTGTCTCCCCATTGTATGTGTCTTGAATGCAACCTCTTCATCATGATGCTGACTTCCTTCTCCTTGATTACCCCTGGCACCAAAGCTGGGCGGAAGTTATGTTTTCACCTCTGTATGTCTGTCTGTTAGTATGTCTGTGGACAGGAAATCACAAAAAATTGTGGACGGATTCGGCCGGAATTTGGTGGACAGGTGGGGTACGTGATCCAAACGAAATGATTCGATTTTGGTGAATATCTGGATAAAAGAATTATTTTATTTTGTAATTGATTCTTCACCATTGATAGATGGGGCTATAAACGATATATAGCACAATATTTTCAATAACTTGTGAATGGATTCGGGCGAAACAAAGTGGATGAATTGGTTACGTGACAAGAACAAGCCAATTCGATTTCGTTTGAGGTCCAGGTCCAGATCCAGATCCGACCTATCAGTGGGATACTAAACGTAACCTGATCAGCCTGGAGGAGGTATGCACTCTACCGAGTGCACTCCTCGTTAACCTCGCTAGAGGAGACGGTATTGCATTTGGTTCTGTTTGTCTGTTCATTTATCTGTTTCTTTTTCTGCACTGAGCGTGAGTATGTGTATGAATTACATGAGAACCTCAAGAACCCCAAGATCCTTTATGACCCTGAAAACCCTTTAGCCACAATGTAACCAAAAGACCCATAAATATCCCAAAGACCCAAAAGACCGTGAAAACCCTGAAAGACCCCAAAGACATAGAGGACACAAAAGACCCCTAACATGCAGGGGACACAAAATAGAGGACACCCAGAGGACTTGAACACCCTAAAAAGACGCAAAAGACCCCAAAGACCCTTAAATACCCCGAATACCCAGAGGACCCAAAAAGACCCCAAAGATGTTTAAAGACCCAGCAGACCCAAAATGCCCCAAATACCCTTAAAGATACAAAATACCCCAAAGACCCTTAAAGACATCATAGACCCAGAAGCCCCGAGGACCCAAAATACCCCAAAGACTCTTAAAGACCCAAACTACCCAAAAGACCCTGAAGACCCAGAGAACCCAAAAGACCCAGAACTCACTGAAGACCCAGAGGACTCAAAAAACCCCAAAAATCAAGACCATAAAGAGCCAAAAGACACCGAAGAGCCAAAAGACACCGAAGAGCCAAAAGACCCTGAAGACCCAAAGGACAAAACCACACAAACACATCCTGGTGATGGTCTGCAATCTCTGATTGCTCTTTCTTGTTATTTTTTGTGTCATTTGACCAAACTGCTGACTTTCTCTGAGCCATAAGAAGACCTTTGTTAAAAGAAAAAAAGAAGAGATAACAATATGAAACTTTTTTTTCACATGAGCTTAAGGCCCACATAGAATAATGTTAGAAATAGCAAATAGATCTGACCTTGCAATTGTTTATAATTTCTTTCAAATATATTGTGAGATATATTATATTTTGATCATAACTTGAATAATTTTCCTCTAATTTTCATGGCATTGAGTTTTATGGAACTCAATGCTAACATGGGGACACATTTTACACTATCCCTAAATGTTAAAGGTCAAGGTCATATGGTGGTCTGAAAAAAGATGCCATCTTTGGATTGCAAGCCAAGGGTAAGTTGTGTGCGATTGCCAAGGTTAAGCCTTCCCTGGCTAGGCTTGGGATCTTGGCCAGGGGAGGCTTACCCTTGGCGATCGTTTTATAGTCACAGATATCTAGCTCCCTTTTTATTCTTTGAAAAGGAAAGCTGTGCTTTTTATTACCCTTATATTTGAATATTTGGCCAAACAAGACTTATTTTGACATATACTCAACCATGAGCAATTTGTTTTAAGGTTTTTGATTGCTGGCAGAATGAGTTTGAAATATAATTGCCAACAGAAGGCAATGCGTCAAAAAGTGAAAACGCCTTTATGTACACTACCGGTCAAAAGTTTTAGAACACCTCAATTTTTCCAGTTTTTATTGAAATTTACGCAGTTGAATGTCTCAATGTATTCTGAAATTAAGCATAGAACAAATAAACAATTGGAGATAAAAAAGAAATCACAGAATTATTTTGTTTAGCAAAATTAAATTTAAATTTTTGACTCAGCAAAGCAGTCAACTTTTGCAGATATAACCGCCGAACACACTCGTGGCATTCTTTCTACAATGGAAATCAAATATTGTTCGGGAAGTTCTTCCCAACACTGTTGCACTTGGAGGTTGCTTTGCTTTCACCCTTCTGTCCAGTTCATCCCAAACCAAGTTCATCCCAAGCTCGATGGGGTTTAAGTCTGGAGACTGTGCTGGCCATTCCATGATTTGAAGCCGACCGTCTTGTGTCTTGTTCTTTTCCTCGAAGGTAGTTTTGACATAGCCTGGAGGTGTGTTTAGAGTCATTATCTTGCTGTAGGATGAACGCCTGACCAACTATCCGTATATCAGAGGGTATTGCATGGCGCTGCAAAATGCTGTGGTAGCCCTTTTGGTTCAGGGTGCCAGTCACTCTGTGCAAGTCGCCGACTCTGGATCCAGCAAAAGAGCCCCAGACCATCACGCTTCCTCCTCCATGTTTGACAGTTGGTGTCACACACTGAGGAACCATTATTTCGCCTACTCGACAGCGTACAAAAACCCTGCGTGATGAACCAAAGATTTCAAATTTTGATTCATCGGTCCATAAGACTTTCTTCCAATCTTCAGTAGTCCACTGGCGGTGCTTCATGGCCCAGGCAAGCCTCTGTTTCTTATTTTGCCATCCTAGCAATGGCTTTCTTCCTGCCACTCAACCTGTCAAACCTGCAGCTCAAAGTTTTCTCTTCACAGTTGAGACTGAGACTTGCTTATTTCGACCAGTGTTAAGCTGTGCTTGAAGCTGTTGTCCTGTGAGCCGTTTATCACACAAGTGGTTGACTCAGAAACTTGTCTTCTGATTCTGTTCTGGCTTTGGGTCTGCCAGACCTCTTCCTGTCAGAGTTTCCTCCAGTTAACAATATACTACTTCCTGCAGTGCAATATTGTCCAAATAATGCTTCAGAGGGTGTAATAACAATCTGTTCCAATACTGCTTTTATACAGACAGGGGGTTTGTAATCAAGTAATCAGCAGAGGTTGGGACACCTGCAGGAATAGTTTGCATCAACGTTCAAGGCTTAATTTACTTACATTGCTGCAGAATAGCTGTAAGTTGTTAACCCATTACTTGTTTCCTGAAGAAGGCTTTTTTTTTACAATATCACTGTGCAATTTACATTATTTTCCCGTTTTTGCTAACCTAAACTTTTTTTTAAACCTCGAGCAGTTTACTGCTTACCTTTGTACCATTTCAGGTTATTCACTGGACATTAAACTGCGTAACTTTCAATAAAAACTTGAAAAATTGAGGTGTTCTAAAACTTTTGACCGGTAGTGTATATATACAGTCACATGAAAAAGTAAGTACACCCCATGTAAAGTGTTGACTTTTTCAACATATTTCAACATACAGCTATTTGATTTCATTTCAACAATATTGATAGATAAAGGTGATATAATACAAAAAATATCATGAAACATTTACATTTTGTAGTCCATTGTATAATTTAAATAAACATAAATGCAAATTTCGCAAGTGGAAAAAGTAAGTACACCCTTGGCTCTAATAGGTGGTATTGCCCCCTTTGGCAGAAACAACCTCAAGTAGGCGTTTCTTATAACTGTCTACCAGTCTCTGACATCGACTGGGAGAAATTTTTGCCCACTCCTCCATGCAGAATTCTTTCAGCTGTGCGATGTTTGAGGGGTTTCTTGCATGCACAGCTCGTTTCAAATCCCCCCACAACATCTCGATGGGATTTACATCCGGGCTTTGACTTGGCCATTCCAGAACCCTCCATTTCTTTCTTTTCAGCCATTCCTTGGTGGATTTACTGGAATGGTTAGGGTCATTGTCATGTTGCAAGGTCCACCTTCGGTTGAGCTTCAACTCTCCGACAGATGGCCTCACATTATCCTCAAGCACCCTCTGGTACAATGAAGAATTCATAGTGGATTATATGATGGTGAGCTGCCCAGGCCCTGGTGCAGCAAAGCTGCCCCAAACCATTAATATTTCCACCACCATGCTTTACAGTTGGTATCAGGTTCTTGTGGTCAAATGCTGTCTTTGGTTTTCGCCAAACATGTCTTCCAGTACTGTGGCCAAATAGCTCTACCTTTGACTCATCTGTCCAGAGCACATTGTTCCAGAAGTGCTGGTCTTTGCCGAGGTGTTCATTGGCAAACTTTACTCTTGCCCTGATGTTCTTTCTGATCAGCAACGGTTTCCTCCTGGCACACCTCCCATGTAGATCAAATTTGTGCAGCCTCTTTCTAATGGTAGACTCGTGCACTTTGACATCAACAGTGGCAAGAGCTACCTGTCGGTCCCGTGATGACATTCTGGGGTTCTTCGAGACTTCTTTCAGCATGTTGCGGTCTGCTCTCGGGCTGAACTTGCTGGGGCGGCCTGGCCTGAACAAGTTGGCAGTTGTTTGGAATCTTCTCCACTTGTAGATGATCTTCCGGACAGTCGAATGATTGATTTCAAATTGGAGATCTTTTTAAATCCCTTCCCAGAATCGTAGGCATCTATAACCTTCTTTCTGAAGGCCTCAGAGAGCTCTTTTGATCCAGGCATGGTGACACCGCACACTTCAACAACAAAGGGCAAACCAAACGAAATGTCTGAGGTTTAAATAAGACAGGTTCCTCAAAGATCCTCTCTAACAATGTTCTAATCATTTGCACCTGAGCTGGTGCACCTGATTCTAATTTTAGGTATTTGAAGTAGTGATAAATGTAGAGGTGTACTTACTTTTTCCACATGTGGAATTTGCATTTATGTTCATTTTAATTACACAATGGACTACAAAATGCAAATGTTTCATGATATTTGTTATATTATATCACCTTTATCTATCAATATTGTTGAAATGAAGATCAAATAGCTGTATGTTGAAATATGTTGAAAAAGTATATATACATATATATATATATATATATATACAGTCAAGAAAAAGTATATATATATTGTTACGGATCTCTCCGTCGGCCTTCTCCCCTTAAGAAGGGGGGGTCAATCCCCTTGTCCGCGACTGACCGACGTGAGTCCTGGGGGTCCCAACGCTCCTCCCGGTCGGGAGCAGCCAGGGTATTTGGTCGACAAAAAGTCCCAAGGACCTGAGTGCCACTCCTGACCGCGAGCAAGGGAGGGACTCCCGCTCGAACCCCGGTTTTAGATGTTATAATTGCCGAGCGGTGTTAACAATCTGACGTTCGAGCCATTAGCAGAGACTAACCCGATCCTGAACGTTGGCCAAATCGTGCCACAGGTATTCAATTGGGAAATCACAAAGACGAAACGGATGCAAAGGAAAGAAAGGCAAAGTAGGAAGAACAAATATAATTTATTACTAACTATTTACAAGTATCAAAGGAACCAAGGAAGAAGGAAGAATAAGAAAATAAAGACAGAAAGAGGGACGGACCAGAAGGACACAGTGCAACGCTAGCTTACCTATGGCAGTCTTACTTATTCCCAGGGACAAGACACACAGAACAAATTCACGTACACAGAAGGATGGACTGGCAGGAATGGTTTGGGACGGCAGAGGAGGGTCCCGGCAGATGGTAGGCGTCGAGGTCCAGCTTCAGGCGCGCGCTCCGATCCACGCTTTGGGGTCGAGGCGAAAACCCGGCAAACACGGGCTGGCAGCGAGGAGCCGGCAGCTGCACGTATTCGGTTTCACACCGGCAGCTGTCTCACGCGTCCTCCGCCTCCTGCGCTCGACCTCACTGCTCCTCCTCCACTGAACTGAACAACTCCACTCAACTCTCTCCCGGTGGACTGCCGACTCTCTGACGCATCTGAACTCATCTGCCGCCTCTCTCTGAAAATGCTTGCGTGGGCGCTTTTATAACGTGCTTTTAGATCAACCCGCGCCATGCCCGTGATGGTATCTCTCCAGCCCTGGTTGGCTGGTGAGGGCTCGCTGGCTCCACCCTTTTGATGACGATGGGCGGGCAACGCCCGTGATTTGGCTCCTCCCCCTTCTTCTCCGAGGTTACCTCGTGGCTAATGGAGTCTTGCGGCGATGGAAAACCACTCGCACCGCTGCGATGAAAACGAAAGGGGACCTAGCTTATTTGACTTCGGTGCAATGGAGTATCAATTAATGGAAGACACAGCCTTAATCTAATACACATAATAAGGAGATAACTACTGAACAAGGAGGAAATCTATGATTGGCTACGTGTGGTATATGGAATAACTAACGGGAACGACCTTTGACCTTTATACACAACAAATGGAGGAAGGAGGGTGATATTTTACAACAACACAAAAAAAACACAATTCTCAAATCCATAACAATATATATATACAGTCACGTGAAAAAGTAAGTACACCCCATGTAAAGTTTTGACTTTTTCAACATATTTCAACATATAGCTATTTGATCTTCATTTCAACAATATTGATAGATAAAGGTGATATAATATAATAAATATCATGAAACATTTACATTTTGTAGTCCATTGTATAATTTAAATAAACATAAGTGCAAATTTCGCATGTGGAAAAAGTAAGTACACCCCTACATTTATCACAACTTCAAATCCCTAAAATTAGAATCAGGTGCACCAGCTCAGGTGCAAATGATTAGAACATCGTTTTTCGACGATCTTGGAGGAACCTGTCTTATTTAAACCTCAGACATTTAGTTTGGTTTGCTCTTTGTTATTGAAGTGTGCAGCGTCACCATGCCGAGATCAAAAAAGCTCTCTTAGACCTTCAGAAAGAAGGTTATATATGCCTTCGAGTCTGGGAAGGGATTTAAAAAGATCTCCAAACAATTTGACATCAATCATTCCACTGTCCGGAAGATCATCTACAAGTGGAGAAGATTCCAAACAACTTCCACTTGTTCAGGCCAGGCCGCCCCAGTAAGATCAGCCTGAGAGCAGACCGCAAGATGCTGAAAGAAGTCTCTAAGAACCCCAGAATGTCATCACGGGACCTACAGGTAGCTCTTGCCATTGTTGATGTCAAAGTGCACGAGTCTACCATAAGAAAGAGGCTGCACAAATTTGATCTACATGGGAGGTGTGCCAGGAGGAAACCTTTGCTGTCCAGAAAGAACATCAGGGCAAGACTAAAGTTTGCCTATGAACACCTAGGCAAAGACCAGCACTTCTGGAACAATGTGCTCTGGACAGATGAGTCAAAGGTAGAGCTATTTAACCACAGTACCAGAAGACATGTTTGGCGAAAACCAAAGACAGCATTTGACCACAAGAACCTGATACCAACTGTAAAGCATGGTGGTGGAAATATTATGGTTTGGGGCAGCTTTGCTGCATAAGGGCCTGGGCAGCTCACCATCATAGAATCCGCTATGAATTCTTCATTGTACCAGAGGGTGCTTGAAGATAATGTGAGGCCATCTGTTGGAGAGTTGAAGCTCAACCGAAGGTGGACCTTGCAACATGACAATGACCCTAAACATACCAGTAAATCCACCAAGGAATGGCTGAAAAGAAAGAAATGGAGGGTTCTAGAATGGCCAAGTCAAAGCCCGGATCTAAATCCCATCGAGATGTTGTGGGGGGATTTGAAACGAGCCGTGCATGCAAGAAACCCCTCAACCATCGCACAGCTAAAATAATTCTGCATGGAAAGGTGGGCAAAAATTTCTCCCAGTCGATGTCAGAGACTGGTAGACAGTTATAAGAAACGCCTACTTGAGGTTGTTTCTGCCAAAGGGGGCAATACCACCTATTAGAGCCAAGGGTGTACTTACTTTTTCCACATGCGAAATTTGCATTTATGTTTATTTAAATTATACAATGGACTACAAAATGTAAATGTTTCATGATATTTGTTATATTATATCACCGTTGTCTATCAATATTGTTGAAATGAAATCAAATAGCTGTATGTTGAAATATGTTGAAAAAGTCAAAACTTTACATGGGGTGTACCTACTTTTTCACGTGACTGTATATATGTGTGTGTATATATATATATATATAGTATATATATATATATATATTATATATATATATATATATATGTATACATACATACATACATATACACACACGTGTTCAACAACACTAGAAACTAGGCCGCGTATATTATGCGGGATTATAGCTAGTATATACTGTATGTATGTATGTATGTATGTATGTATGTATGTATGTATGTATGTGTGTGTGTATATATATAGCCTGGTGTTGGCTTAGCGGTTAGGGTGCAGGCTTGGGATCCTAGGATCTTGGGTTTGAATCCCGGTCGATCACTGAATTAACACCAGGGGGGTTGACTCAGCCTGTCATCCTTCCGAGGTCGGCAAATTGAGTACCAGCTTGCTGGGATGAATGATCCCGGTGTGTACCCCGGTTTAGAATAGGTACACCGTATCCCTGCGCATCGTAAGAGGCGACTCAGGATTGGCGTCAGGAAGGGCATCCGGCCATAAAAACATCGCCTCAAACAGGGAACCATGATTGTCATGGGGCCCGCAAGGCTAACCCCCGCTTTGGCAGGGAAAAAATGGCCTTAAAACGATCATTCATTCATTCATTCATATATAAGTTCAAAACACACCTGGTCACAAGTGTGCCGCACTGACCGGGTCCTCAGTCGAGGTTCTCAGCATCATCCCGTTTCGGCCCTTCAACCTCGATACGGTCAGCTAAGGTGTACCAACAGGGGCACATACACATCCACATGCAGCAACTGCGCCTGTATGCGTACATACCCCCGCCCTCAGCCAGTGGGAACAACAACAACAACAACAACAACAACACCTCCACATCCAGAATCCAGAGCACCAAACAAACATGGTGGAACACTCAAACACCCACCTTTATACCCTTCACCACTCACCAACAAAACACACCAGATCATTCATACACACACATACACACCCATACACACACATACACACATACACACACAATACCAACCAACCAACCACCAACCCTTGCATCATACACCACTCAACACACAAAAACACACACTCATGCAAAAATTAATTCATGCAAAAACACACACCCTCACCCACTCACTCATATACACAAAATAAGAAATAATAATGTCAACAAAAAAAACAAAAAAAAAACACAACCAACCTACACCGTTCGACGTGCCTCCATAAACTTCCTCCATATCCAAAATGAGCCTTTCAAGGCAACCTGGGCCACCTTGTCACACATCCTCCTTCTTTCTGTCCCACACACTCCCAGCCTAGCAAGAAATGCAGAAAAGGAATTGCCATTATACCCTCTACACCCCATCTCAAATGGCTGACACGAAACTCGCCAACCCTTCTCCCGGCACTCTGCCTCCAGCTCACTGTACTTTCCTCTCTTCCTCTCGTGCACCTCCTCCATGTTCTCTTCCCAAGGTACCAACAACTCCCCTAAGATGACCTGTCTTGTTGCACTTGACCAAATGACAATGTCAGGCCGCAACCTTAGCCAAACAGGCCGCGTATATTATGCGGGCCGCGTGTGTGTGTGTGTGTGTGTGTGTGTGTATATATATATATATATATATATATATACATATATATACAGACTTGGCATTTAATATGGAATATTTTTTTTTTCTTGACTTGGGTTTACTTTCTGAACTCGGTATATCAATCTGGTGAGTTTCTTTTACGCTTCAGTGATTTCTTTGTTAAAAGAACCATGTCACTGATTGTCTGTCGCAGCAAGAAGTCAATAACAGGATTATATCACAGGTGGCGTGACAAAATGTACGGACAGGTACATTTGACGATTGGCTTCACAATCGGGTATATAAGGGTTGTTGCGTTCTGTACTGGTGGAAAACAACTGCTGCACGTCTACAAAAGTTATTGCCGCTTCCCCTGGAGATGGTCTGTCAACTCGACAATGCTGTTTGTCATTTAGTGGTGGCTTTACGAAATTCTGGCATGAAACAGCGTGCTATTGCTCGGCAGTATGGCATCACTCAAGGTCAGGTGTCAAAGATCCTGAAACGAAATGCTCAGAGGGGTGTCCCTACTCCAATACCGAGTTCAGGACGTCCCCGCAGAACCACAAGGAGGGATGATCGCCAGCTGCACCGGTTAGTCCGCAATGGCCGTACCAAGTCAGCTAATCGGCTTAGGGCTGAGTGGCAGCAACTGACAAATGTGCCTGTATCCAGAAGGCTAGTCAACCAACGACTGGTTCAAGCAGGCTATCGTGCCAGGCATCCCCTGAGAAAGCCACGTCTGATGAGAAAACACCGCCAGCACCGATTTCAGTGGGCCAGAGAGCAGCGTCAATGGCAGCCAGGACACTGGAATCACGTGATCTTCAGTGACAAGTCCAGATATCTGGTCTATCGTCAATATGGCCGCGTCCGAGTGGGCAGACAAGTGCATGAAGCCTACAACGAAGATTGTATAGTGCCAAGAGTCCAAGCTGGAGGTGGTGGGGTGACCGTTTGGGCTGCTTTTGATGCAGGGGGCAAAACTGACCTGGTTGTTCTGAATGGAAACCTGAACCAGTTCAAGCACAGGGCCATTCTGGAATAAACATTGCTTCCATTTGTTCGTGCAGCCTTTCGAGGAAACTTTGTCTTCCAAGATGACAATGCACGGCCTCATCGTGCTCGCATGATCCAACACTTTCTTGCTGACCGTGGTGTAGAGCATATGGAGTGGCCTGCCATGTCCCTGGATATGAATCCGATAGAGAACTTGTGGGCAGAATTAACGCGTCAAATCGGCAACTTGGACCAGCAGCCTGCCTCTGTGCATGAATTGCAGCAGGCTATTGTAACTGCATGGCAAGCGATTCCTGTCCAAACCTTGGCAAATCTCATGAACAGCATGCCCCGACGTGTACGTGCTCTCCTGAATGCTCGTGGGGGTTACACGAAGTACTGAACTGTAATTTTACTGTCCGTAATCCCAGTCGTAATTTAACTTTTGTTTTTGTTAAAAAAAAAAATTTGGCTAATGTGCAAAATAAAGAGATACTTCTGGAAAACGCACAGAAGTTTAACACAGTACTGTCCGTGAATTGAGTTCGATATCAGTTTACATCACTTTCAAGGATCAATTTATTTGCTTCGAAATGTCAAATGTGGTTTTTGTTTCTTTTAAAGGTCACATTAACAAAATCTAGAATAATTTCAACATAATTCCAATGAACTTTTGGTTCTAAGTCATCTTGAAAAGTAAGTTCACCCCCACAAAAAAATATTCCATATTAAATGCCAAGTCTGTATATATATATATATATATATATATATATATATATTGTTACGGAATTCGACGACGGCGCTCCCCTTACTAAGGGGGGGTTAGCCCCTTGTCCTGTATACTGGCCGTCGCCGATCCTGGTACTTGTAACACTCCTTTGCGGGGGGGATTGATCAGGGTTATTGGTCCAGGTATTAGCCAAATACCTTTATCAATCCCTCCGCAAAACAGGGAGACAAGTACCACTCGAATCCCGGACAAGATGGTATTTTGCCGAGCGGTTTAGCAGTCCGGAATCCGAGCCGTTAGCAAAGACTAACCCGATTGCGAAGCGGTTCAGCCAAAATCGTGCCACAGGTACTCAATCAAGAAATCACGAAAGCGATCGGACGAGAATGAAAACCAAAGAATAAGGAGGAACAGATATTTATTAACTATTTACACAAACCAAAGGAAGGAAAGAAATCAAAGTAATATACAGGAAAAGAACAGAAGACACAGTGCAATTCTTTAACTTATACAGCTTAACTTATCCCCAGGACAAGAGGAACAGAACAAACTCACGTACACAAAAGGGGGATTCTCAGGCAGGAATGGCTGGAGGGGTGAGAAGGTTCATGGTCAGAATGCAGACACTCCTCGCTGCTGCTCCTCGCTCCTCGCTCCAGAAACTCCTCGCTGCTGCAAAGAATGTGACACCAGCTGGAAACTGCATTGAGGGAATGACTAACATCTGTGCTGAGTTTCTCCAGTGCAGGGTCATTTTATTCAGGTTCAAGAGAAAACTTTTAGACTCTAACTTTGTTTTGACAAACGATGAAGCTTGTCTTCATCAAACGTTCTCAAACACGAACCTGTATGAACTCTGAGTCGGCCAAACTCGAACTTGAGCGAACTTCGAAATTTTCATCTGTTCGCACCATGTCAAATGTTTAACACACACACACACACACACACACACACACACACACACACACACACACACACACACACACAGAGAAGGTCCATGCAGAATGGCAGCAGGGAGGTTCGGGAATCGCGACACGCCGTTTGTGTCCCGCGGGCACGCACTTGTGCGTGTTCAGTCGCGAAAACCCCGGTCGTCAGCCTCTTTGCGCGTCTTTCTCTCGTTCAGCCGGATCACGCCTCTCTGCGCCTCTTTCTCTCGTTCAGCTGGATCACGCCTCTCTTTTTGTCCTCCTGAAAAGGCTTGCACGCGCGCTTATATTGCGCGTCATGCGATGAAGCCGCCAACTCCGGTGCCACGCCTACCGGTTTTTCTCACCTCGGCGCTGGTTGGCTGGCGAGGGCTCTTTGGCTCCACGCCCGTGATCCCACGGCTCCTCCCTTCCGCTTGGCCTCATGTGCAATGGAGTCTTGGGGTGAAGATGATGCCAATGACAACCGCCCAATGCAACGGTGGCGAACGCCGCCGTACTGGCGCTTTGGAGGCCACGGCGATATTTTAAGGGATCCTATCTTATTTGATTTGATGCAACGTAGAGTCAATTAATGGATACACAGCCTTATCTGGAACACAGAATAATGAAATAACTAAGAAAAGGGCCTATGATTTGCTACGTGTTGCAATGTGGACTAACTAAGGTGCACTTATTTCAATTAACAGCCAATTAAGGGGAAATGTACACAGGGGTTATTTATAAGGAAATTTAATACTAAATTTACATGTGGGGGTTCTAAAAACCATAACAATATATATATACACATACATACATACATACATACATACATACATACATACATTCACATACACACATCTATATATAACACACGTGCATACACACGACTTCAGACAAACATAGCCATAACTTTGGGGAAGTGTCATAATTTTTGGAATAAAGTGCGCTGTTATGGTGTTTGATGTTATGGTCTGCAAGATTGGAGGTCACGTTTCTTTCGAGGCTGTCCATGTGCTCACGCCTTCGAAGTTAAGTAATTTTTTCACAGTTGTGTTTTTGTCGTGGCTGTATCTGTCTTTTGGTGTGTGTACTTGTGGTGTGTCTTTGGTAAGATTCTCGGTGTTGATTTTTCGTACCTGCATGCAAAATCGTCGGTTAATTCGTGTCGCGTATCCTGAGGCCTCGTAGGTTTCCATGTCCAACCTTGCGGCCTTGTTTTTATCTCAGCGGTTTATCGATTGCGCTGCAATTACTTTCGTTCCCTGTTTTTTGTCCGTCTTTCATCCCATACTTCCTTGTTTAAAATCTCAACTCAGAAAAAAAAAAAATCCTTCTCTGCTCTAATTCGTTTATTCGTTGTTCTTATTTGTTCGTTCGTTCTTCGACCACGTTGTTCGTGATCACGTGACCACGTTGTTAAAAATGTTTAAACTTTCCCCTGAAGAACTGTATTCTGTCGTATATTATAACACCTTTTTCTTCTTCTTCTATAAAAGGATGCTTTCGACTTACTCACCAAATCTATTCATTCCAAAAAAAAATTCCATCTCTTACAGTGCCTCTTTCATACATTCCCTAAACTCTCCTGCTCTCCACCCCCCCCCCCCCCCCCACCCTCCAGCGTCCTCAAACGTATTTTTGACTCGAAAGTCTCAAGAAACTCATTTTGCAATAAATGTTCGTTTCCCATTAATCGTACACTTTTCAAAATCCAATCTCACCCCTCCCCTCCCCTCCAATCTTCCCCATCACCCCTTCCCTCCAAAACTTCCCCATCACCCCTCCCCTCCAAAACCCCTCCCCATCACCCCTTCCCTCCAAATCTACCCCCTTGCCCCTCCCCTCCAAATCTTCCCCATCACCCATCTCTTTCAAATATACCCCCTTGCCCCTCCCCTCCAAATCTTCACCATCACCCATCCCTTTCAAATCTCCCCCCTTGCCCCTCCCCTCCAAATCTTCCCCATCACCCATTCCTTCCAAAACTTCCCCATCACCCCTCCCCCCAAAAACCTCCCCATCACCCCTCCCCTCCAAATCTATCCCCTTGCCCCTCCTCTCCAAATCTTCCCCATCACCCATCCCTTTCAAATCTTCCCCCTTGCCCCTCCCCTCCAAATCTTCCCCATCCCCCCTTCCCTCCAAAACTTCCCCATCACCCCTCCCCTCCAAAACTTCCCCATCACCCCTCCCCTCCAAATCTACCCCCTTGCCCCTCCCCTCCAAATCTTCCCCATCACCCATCTCTTTCAAATATTCCCCCTTGCCCCTCCCCTCCAAATCTTCCCCATCACCCACCCCTTTCAAATCTTCCCCCTTGCCCCTCCCCTCCAAATCTTCCCCATCCCCCCTTCCCTCCAAAACTTCCCCATCACCCCTCCCCTCCAAAACTTCCCCATCACTCCTCCCCTCCAAATCTACCCCCTTGCCCCTCCCCTCCAAATCTTCCCCATCACGCATCTCTTTCAAATCTTCCCCCTTGCCCCTCCCCTCCAAATCTTCCCCATCACCCATCCCTTTCAAATATCCCCCTTTTCCCTTTCCCTCCTAAACTCCCCCCACACCCCTCCCCTCTGAGACTCTCCCTCGCTCCTCCCCTCCTAGACTCCCCTCTCACCCCTCCTCCTCAAAGTGTCCTCCCCGCTTCTTCCCCCTCCTCAAATAACACCTCACTGTTCCTCACCCAATCACCATCAAACCTTTTGTCTGCCCCATTCTTCCCTTTCTCCAAGATATTCTGAAATCTCTGACACACCTTCAACACCTCTCCCTACCTCTTCCTCCTCTTCCACATCTTACCCTACCCCTCCCCCCCCCCCCCCCCCTGTTCTGTATCCGATGCTCCCCCTTCCTCTTCATTAACGGTATGGACCTCAAACATCTGGGGCCTTCGCTCAAACTTGACTGATCTCTCCATACAGGTTGCTTCTGACAAATCAGACGTGATCTGCTTTACAGAAACTTTCCTCCTTCATGATAATAATAATAATAATAATGCATTTATTTTATATAGCGCTTTTCAGGAAGCCCAAAGACGCTTTGACAGAGTGCAAAACATAATGCATAGCAAAACATAAAAACAATTGCAAAAAAAGAAGAATCAATAGGGAAATATTCAAAGCACAAAGGAGGGAGAAGGAGAGGAGATAGTCAGGGGTTAGATGCTGTGGGTTAAATGTTGAATGCAGTGTTGAACAGGTGGGTCTTGAGTGATGTTTTGAATGTGGTGAGTGAGGAGGAGTCTCTGATGGTGTGAGGTAGCGAGTTCCAGAGGGTGGGAGCAGCGATGGAGAAGGCCCTGTCCCCCCAGCATCTAAATTTGGTCCGGATGGGGGGGGGGGTCAGGAGGTTGGTACCAGCAGAGCGGAGGTTGCGGGTGGGAGTGTGTCTGGAGAGGAGGTCAGCCAGGTAGGATGGGGCCAGGTTAATGGAGGGCTTTGTAGGTCAAGAGGAGGATTTTGTACTGGATTATCTGGGAGATGGGGAGCCAGTGAAGCTTGTAAAGGACGGGGGTGATGTGGTCACGGGTCCGGGAATGGGTGAGTAGACGGGCAGCGGAGTTCTGAATGTATTGGAGTTTATTGGTGATTGTTGAGGGTGAACCATAAAGGAGGCTATTGCAGTAGTCCAGACGGGAAGTGATGAAGGCGTGGATGAGGGTTTCTGCAGCCACGGAGGAGAGGGATGGACGGAGACGGGCGATGTTTTTCAGGTGAAAGAAGGCTGTCTTTGTGATCTGTTTAGTGTATTTCTCGAAGGAGAGGGTTTGGTCAAAGGTGATGCCAAGATTCCGGATGTGAGGGGAGGTGGATACTGGGAAACCTTCGATGTTGAGGGCAAAGTTATGGGTGGACTTGGTGAGCGTTTTTGGGCCAATGATGATTATTTCAGATTTATCACAGTTAAGTTTGAGGAAGTTGATTTGAAGCCAGGATTTTATTTCAGTGATGCAGTTTGTCAGGATAGAGTGGGTGGCGGTGGAGATGGACTTGGTGGAGATGAAAAGCTGGATGTCATCGGCGAAGCAGTGGAATTGGAGACCATGACGGCGGATTAAGTGACCGAGGGGGGACAGGTAAAGGATGAAGAGGAGGGGGCCAAGAACTGAACCTTGGGGGACACCTTGGGGGAGGGGAGCAGTGGGGGATTTGCAGTTATTGATGGAGATGAACTGACGTCTGTCAGAGAGGTATGATTTAATCCAAGAGAGGGCAGTGCCGGTAATGTTAAAGGTGGTTTCAAGTCGGGTGAGGAGGATGGTGTGATCGATGGTGTCAAAGGTGGCGCTGAGGTCGAGGAGGATGAGAATGTTGAGGTTGCCAGCGTCAGAGGAGAGGAGAAGGTCGTTGGTGATTTTGAGGAGAGCAGTTTCAGTACTGTGGTTGGAGCGGAATCCGGATTGGAATGTTTCATACAGGTTATTGGCAGAGAGGTGATGTTTGAGTTGAGTGGCTACAGCGCGTTCCAAAACCTTTGACAGAAAGGGTAGGTTGGAGATGGGTCTGAAGTTATTTAGGGTGTCAGGGTTTAGTCCAGGTTTTTTCAGAATGGGGGTAACAGCAGCAATTTTGAGGGATGGTGGGACGATGCCTGTAGACAGGGAGGAGTTTATTGTTGCAATGATAAGTGGAGAGAGAGCAGGAAGGGAGGCCTTGACAAAGCTGGAGGGGATGGGGTCAAGAGTGCAGGTGGCAGTTTTCATTCCGATGAGGAGTTCAGAGAGGTCAGTAGGGGAGACTGGGGAGAATTGAGACAGGGGATGGCAGGATAAGGGGGGGCAGGTGGTTTGAGGGGGAGCGGGTGCGGCGGTGGTCAAGCTGTTGTAGATGTTTTCAATTTTGCGTTGGAAGAATGAAAGGAAGGAGATGCAGTTGTCTATTGTGAATGACTGGGTGGTGGTGTTCAGGGGGCTGAGGAGTTTGTTTATTGTAGAGAAGAGTGCTTTTGGGTTTCCGGAGCCAGAGTGGATAATTTGAGAGTAGTAGGCGGAGCGGGCGCGGGAGAGGGCATCTTTATAGTGTTGTATGTGGTCCTTGTAGGCCTGGGAGTGAACTGTGAGACCTGTTTTATTGCGGAGTCTTTCAAGTTGGCGAGCACGAGTTTTCATCAGGCGGAGTTCAGGGGTAAACCAGGGAGCAGAATGGGTGAAAGAAACTGTTTTGGTTTTTATAGGCGCAAGTTGGTCAAGGCAGGAGGAGAGAGTGTGGTTGTAGTAGTCAGTGAGGTCAGAAGGGGTGTGGAGGTCAACGAAGGGAGAAGTGGACATTTTTTCAGAGAGGGTCGATGAGAATGAGGTAGGTGAAAGAGCGTTTAGCTTACGGAAGTTGATAGTGCGATAATGCCTTGGTGCTGGGGTGGGGATGTTGATGGTCAGAGTGATGGCTAGGTGGTCAGAGAGAGTGAGGTCGGAGCCAGAGAGATGGTGCAAAATTAGTCCAGTAGAGCAGACAAGGTCCAAAATGTGACCACGGTTATGGGTAGGAAAGTTGACATGTTGAGTGAGGTTAAAGCAGGTGAGTAAATCAGTGAAGTCAGTGGTTAGCGTGGAGTCAGTGGAGTCCATGTGGATATTGAAATCACCAAGGATGAGGATTGAGGGGGAGAGGGAACATAGCTGGGTCAGAAAGTAGGAGAAGTCAGACAGGAATGATGGGTGTGGTTTGGGAGGGCGGTAGACAACAGCCATGACTGACTGTGTGTGACCAGAGAGTTTAAAAGCCAGGTGTTCAAATGATGGAGCAGATGAGATGGAGATGAGGTTGGTCTTGATGTCTTGTCGGTGAATAACGGCAATTCCACCACCTCGGCCCTCCGAGCGTGGTTTATTGATGTAAGAATATCCATTGGGTGTGGTGAGGTTGAGCGTGTAGTAGTCCAGTGGTTGTTGCCAGGTCTCAGTGAGACAGAGAAAGTCCAGTTTATTTTCCAGGATGTAGTCGTTCAGGATGAGGCATTTGTTGTTGAGGGACCGGGTATTGAACAGGGTGAGCTTGATGTTGTTTTGTACGGCGGGTATGAATCCAGGTGATTTGGCCAGGGTTCGCAGACAGGAGGTGCGATTTTGTGCGTTGTTGTGACCAGATGTGTTGGGACGATGAGTGGGAGTGCACTGAGCTGACCAGAGGATGAGGATGGAGTGACCTGATTGTAAATAAACAAACTTACGACCGGAGCCACGGTGAATGTACCTGGGTCGACGCAGGAGTCCATTCGATTTGATTGCAGAGATGCATGATGGGGTGGAGCGGGTTTTAAGCAGGAGAAGCCTTGCGGCGGAGTACCGCAGAGCCATGCCAGCAGGAGCGAAGGGACGAGCACGAGGCCAAGGGTGAGGAGGCGAAACAATCGTCACAACCCACGGGAGTGGGCCCGAGGAAACAGCGAAGGAGCCGAGCAGGTGAAGCCAGGAGCAGATCCGGGACCATGCAGAGGGCAGACAGGAGCGAAATTGACACAATGATGTCTCTGATTCCTTGGTATCTCTCCCAGGTTACTCCCTCCTCCGGTATGATAGACCTGAGCCTCGTCCTGGAGGTGGGGTTGCTATCTTTATCAAAAACTCTCTTCCTCACTCGCCCTGCACTGCCCTCTCTCCACCTCACCCCCAGGAATACCTTTGGCTGCGGCTTCCCCTTCGCTCCCACCTTTTGTTCATATGTGTGTTGTACCATCCACCAAACAGTGATGACTCCATCTACATCTCGCTGTCTGATAATATGGACCAACTTCTATCTACCCATCCCAACTCTCTCTTCCTCATATGTGGTGATTTCAATTGTCACCATGCCAGTTGGCTGGGTGTGGGTACCTCTCTCACCAGCCATGGCTCTTCAGCAAAGGACTTCTGCGACTCACTGGGACTGACACAATCTGTCAATTTCCCGACCCGGATCTCAGTCAACGGAGCATCTTCTCTTCTGGACTTGGTTATGACTAACTTCCCTGAAAATGTCTGCCGCTCTTCTTCTGCTCCAATCGGCTCATCTGATCATGTGCTTGTTAAAGTGGACATCTCTCTGACCATTCTCAGAGAGCCTCCTCAGCGTCGACGAGTCTGGCATTTCACTCAGGCCAACTGGCACGGTCTTCAAGCAGCCATCAATCATCTGGACTGGTCTCCCATCTCTACCGCCTCTGACATCAACTCATCCTGGGAATTCTTCCAAAGTAAATTGCTCTCTCTCATGCACAGATTTATCCCATCTCGTCTTCAGTTGTCATACCCTTCTCCCGTCCATGGTACACGGAATCTTGTGGTGAGGCTGTTGCCCAGAAACAACTTGCTTTCGTCTCCTGGAAAGCAAATCCAACGGAAGGAAATCTCATTTCCTTTCACAAAGCCCGAAACAAGTGTGTGTCCACCCTCAGGAGAGCCAGGAAACAATATCTCTCCGTTCTCAAGACCGAACTCTTATCTGTCTCCCTCTTCCAAATCCTGGTGGCGTCTGGTCAAATCTGTTTCTGGTGTTTGTTCCCCCTCCATCCCCTCCCTCACCTCAAACGGATACACGGCTGACTCCGCATGTGAAAAAGCTGAATGCCTCAACTCTGTGTTTGCCTCGAAATCTTGTGTCCCAAACCCATCCCTCTCTGTACCCACCGTACCCAGTCGTACCCAGCTGCTCCTGGACTCTGTGTCCTTTCCTCCTGACAAAGTGGAAAAGTTTCTGTCAACCCTCGACTCTGATTCTGCAACTGGACCTGACGGCATCAGCCCACGGGTCCTAAAATCTTGTTCTTCCGCTCTTTCACTCCCTCTCTCTGTTCTCTTCACACTCTCTTTTGCTCAAGGTCATCTGCCATCTGCTTGGAAATCAGCCAACATCACCGCTTTGCACACAAAAGGTGCAAAAACAGATCCTAGCAACTACAGACCAATCAGCCTTCTCCCAATTATCAGCAAAGTCATGGAATCCATCATTGCTTCAGATATGAAATCTTTCCTCTTCTCCAATGGCTTGATCTCTGATCATCAATTTGGTTTCAGACCTGGTCACTCTACTCTGGACATGCTGCTTCTGCTTTCTGAACAATGGATGGAGGTCCTCAATGCCAAACAGGAAATTAGAGCTGTCTCCCTTGACATATCACGTGCCTTCGATGCGGTCTGGCACCCCGCTCTGCTCACCAAACTCTCCTCCTTTGGTATCCATGGAAATCTCCACGAATGGCTGGCGGACTTCCTCTCTAGTCATAGTCAACGTGTGGCCCTGAATGGGTTTCTCTCATCTCCTCTTCCTGTTCAGGCTGGAGTTCCCCAAGGCAGTGTGTATATAACACATATAAGTGTGTATAAGTGTGGGCCCTGTGATTTTTTTGGTCTTCATCAATGATCTCTCTGACTCTCTTGAAAATCCTCTCTATCTCTTTGCTGATGACTCTACTCTCTGTCGCTCCATTCCTCATCCCTCAGATCGGCAGTCTGCAGCCTCCTCACTCTCTGCAGACCTGGACAAAATCACAGACTGGGCAAACAAGTGGAACATGTCTTTCAATCCTGACAAATCTCACACTCTTACGATGTCTCTCCGAAAAGACCGACTGGACAACCCTCCCATCCACTTTCTGAATAATCCTCTCCAAGAAGTTCTGTCACTCAAGCTTTTGGGTCTCACTATCTGCCATGATCTTTCCTGGGAAAACCACATTTCAAATCTGGCCTCCAAAGCCAGTCTCCCTGGCTTCCCCATCACCGGTCTTCAAGCACGGTCTTCAAGCCTCTGACACCATCGACTGGGCATCCTCCGTCGTTAGAAGTCCTTCCTTGGCACACCTGAGCTCCTTACCACATACAAGGCTTTCATCCGCAGCTCAATGGAATACTGCTCTCCCCTCTGGGCTGGTGCTCCTGCCTCACACCTAGCTCGTCTTCATGCTTTTGAAACCAAAGCGTTCAGAATCATTGGAATCTCCCGCGATGAAGCTAACTCCAAGGGCCTTTTACTCACTCACCGCAGGCAGGTGGGTGGTCTTTCCGTCTTCTACCAACTCCTCTCTGGCCTTGCCCCCCCCCCCATCTCTCTCTGGGCTCTGTACCCCAAATATTCCTACAGGTCGCACAAGATCTGCCTGCAACCCTCTAATGGTTAAACTGCCAAAATCAAGACTCTCTGCTCACCTTCACTCCTTCATTCCTCTTTTCTCCCGCCTCTGGAACAAACTCCCTCACTCTCTTCAATCCCACTCCACCCTCCAGGTCTTTAAAACAGCTGTTTACCACCATCTCTTATCTTCCCCCATCCAAAACCTTGATCTTTTCTACCCCAGCTAATTTCACCCCAAATCCACTTTTTTGAAATACCAACTTCTGTCCTGGAAGTCCTTGGTGTCCTTGTGTTTTATACTTCTCCCACCCCCCCCCCCTTCCCACGCCTCCTCCCCCCAAGCCCTCTCCCTCCCACACATCTCCCTGCTCTCAAATGTTATGTTTGTGTGCTTCCCCTTCTCTCCCCATCTTGTCCTCCGCTCCCTCTTTTTATATATTTTGTTTGTCTGGTTGATTTGTTTGTGAAATAAATGTTAGCTCTTTCACGAGCCTCGATTCAGTATACAAAAAAAAAAAAAGTGGGTGCCTGCGGTGCCATATTGTGGCTACACCTTTGTCTCCCCAGTCAGCAGGGCAATTAAGAACCCCCTTCCTACCAAGGTATGCCAACCAATGAAGTTCAGGTGTGCTCTCTTTTCTAAATGTTGAGCATCCAGTGAAGAAGCAGAACATACCAAAAAAAAAAATTTTGATTTGACATCATCATCATCGTTTTACGGCCATTTCCATGCTTGCATGTAATGAACAAACTCAAGAAATGTAAGAGTCGAACCACCGTCCTCCCAGACTTAAAGTGGATGCTCTAACCAAAACGTCAATGAGTCTCGTGCTGATTTGGGGGATATGTTCTGTATGTATAGATGTGCGTATGTATGTCAGAGTTCATTTACATGGTACCTTTTTGGGTGGCAAAGTAAATCAGTTATTAGCAAATTTGCATAGTCCGAGTTTGATCCTTGTGGGATTCCTTAATTCCCCCCATCCCAAAAAGTCTATTTTCTCATCGGCTTGCACAGCCCATATAACAGAAGACGAGGTCCTTTTGCTGTCAATATAGTGGAGTACCCCATTCAATCATCTGTGACAATTCTCTCATGGTTCATTTTGCAGTGAGAGCTTTGTTTTGCAGAAAAAAGGCTTTTTCTCATCGGCTGAAGATTTTCTCGTGATTTAGTAAAGCATTGGCGTTACTGCTTTGCAGCAGCTGTCTGAAAAATGAATTTATAAGTGTACATTTTGTAGAGCCTGTCACGTCACCAGGAAGCAGGTGGACTTATCCGATGGGCTACAATTTTTTCGGCACCTCTGCTGAATATTTCAACGCAAATTACAAGTTCCCCGCAGAGTGCTATTTCCTTAAAATTGACTTGCTGGCAGCCTGTATTTGACAGTATCTCACTGCTCTCTTCTTTTTATCAATCTTACAAATGCACTGATATAATTGATTCTTACTTATTTGATTCTGATTCTTAATTGATTTTGAACATAATCTAAAAAAAATAAAAA
The DNA here is from genome assembly GCF_964187855.1 of Myxine glutinosa. Classification (NCBI taxonomy): domain Eukaryota; kingdom Metazoa; phylum Chordata; class Myxini; order Myxiniformes; family Myxinidae; genus Myxine; species Myxine glutinosa. Next base: position 144,135,920 of record NC_136267.1, read on the forward strand.
ATCTTTGGACATAATCAAAAAAAATAAAAACTTTGGACATAATCTTTAAAAAAAAAAAAATCTTGACATAATCTAAAAAAAAATAATCTCTGTACATAATCTAAAAAACCCAAAAAAATCTCTGGACATAATTATTTAAAAAACATGTCTTTGGAGATAATCTAAAAAGAAAAAAATCTCTTTGGACATAATGTAAAAAACAAAAAGAGAAATCTCTTTGGACATCTAAAAAAACATCTCTTTGGAGATAATCTAAAAAGAAAAAAATCTCTTTGGACATAATGTAAAAAACAAAAAGAGAAATCTCTTTGGACATCTAAAAAAACATGTCTTTGGAGATAATCTAAAAAGAAAAAAATCTCTTTGGACATAATGTAAAAAACAAAAAGAGAAATCTCTTTGGACATAATCTAAAAAACAAAAAAAGGAATATCTTTGGACATAATTTAAAAATATATACATCTTTGGACATAATCTTAAAAAACAAAAATCTCTCGACATAATCGAAAAAATAATCATCTCTTTGGACATAATCGAAAAAATATATCTCTTTCAACATAATGTTTAAAAAAAATCTCTTTCGACATAATCTAAAAAGAACAAAAAAAATATCTTTCGACATAATCTAAAAAATAATCTCTTTCGACATAATCTAAAAAATAATAATCACTGGGCATTTAAAAAAAATCTCTTTGGCCATAATCTAAAAAGAACAAAAAAAAACATCTTTGGACATAATCTAAAAAACCAAAAAATAAATCTCTTTGGACATAATCAAAAAAAAAAAACTTTGGACATAATCTTAAAAAATATATATATCTTGACATAATCTAAAAATAATAAATCTCTGTACATAATCTAAAAAACCAAAAAAAATCTGGACATAATTATTTAAAAAACATGTCTTTGGACATAATCTAAAAAGAAAAAAATGTCTTTGGAAATAATGTAAAAAACAAAAAGAGAAATCTCTTTGGACATAATCTAAAAAAACATCTCTTTGGACATAATCTAAAAAACAAAAAAAGGAATATCTTTGGACATAATCTAAAAATATATACATCTTTGGACATAATCTTAAAAAACAAAAATCTCTGGACATAATCTAAAAAACCAAAAAATCTCTGGACATAATTATTTAAAAAACATGTCTTTGGACATAATCTAAAAAGAAAAAAATCTCTTTGGACATAATGTAAAAAACAAAAAGAGAAATCTCTTTGGACATAATCTAAAAAAACATCTCTTTGGACATAATCTAAAAAACAAAAAAAGGAATATCTTTGGACATAATCTAAAAATATATACATCTTTGGACATAATCTTAAAAAACAAAAATCTCTGGACATAATCGAAAAAATAATAATCTCTTTGGACATAATCTAAAAAAATATATCACTTTCGACATAATGTTTAAAAAAAATCTCTTTCGACATAATCTAAAAAGAACAAAAAAAATCTCTTTCGACATAATCTAAAAAAGAATCTCTTTCGACATAATCTAAAAAATAATAATCACTGGGCATTTAAAAAAAATCTCTTTGGCCATAATCTAAAAAAGAATATCTTTGGACATAATCTGAAAAATAATAATCGCTGGGCATTTTTAAAAAATGTCTTTGGACTTAATCGGAAAAAAAATCACTTTGGAGATAATCCGCATTTGAGCTATACAGTCAACTTATGGTTAAATTAGACATGATAATGTTATGGTTAAATTGGATAAGTTTGTCAGAGAGTCTAAAGCTGCATGGGCATGTTCCTTTTTGGGCATACATAGTCAAGGCTCATGGAAGAGCTAAAAATTAGACGGAAACAGGATGTAACAAAACAAAAAGAACAGTAGAGAGAGTGAAACACAGTAGGGAGGGACGACAAAATGGAGGGAGACTTTAACAAATATGGGATGTGTGGTAGAATGAGGGGTATGGGACGACACACAGGGTTGACAAGATAGATACAGTCGCAAATCCTCAGGAAGGAAAAACTGGAAACTTGCAAAGAGGTGGTCTTGGGGAGGATTAACAGGGGTGCAAAAGATCCTGTTTTTAGTGGGGGATTGATCTGAGATGGTGTTGAACAGCTGTATTGAAGACCTGGAGGGAAGAATGAGATTGAAGAGGATGTGGAAGTTGGTTCCACAGGCAGGAGAAAAAAGGAATGAATGAGTGGTGAGCAGTGATCCTGGATTTTGGAAAAGACCATACTCTGCAAGACTACAAAGGAGGCGGAAGAAAACAGAGAGATCACCGACCTGTCTGCGATGGGAAAGGGATAGAAGCATAGACTCAGCTTCATCACGGGAGATTCCAATAATCTTGAAGGCAGTGGTTTCCAAGGTGTTTCCAGCCTCTTTCCAAATTTCCAGTTTTCCTTCCCTGAGAGTTCCCTTCTGTATCGATCTTGTCCACCCCATGCATCCTCATCTACCCCTCATTCCTCCACACGTCCCTTATTTGTCCAAGTCTCTCTCTATGTTGTCCTTCAACACTGCTGTTAGAGTGTTTCCCCCTCCACTGTTGTTTTTGTTCTGTTGCATCCTGAACCGTTCCGTGTTCTAGCTTTTCCACGAATCTTGACCTTGTATGCACAGAAAAGAAGATTGAGCATGAATGATTCACTGACTGACACACAGACCAATTACAATAACCTCTCGAATCCCTTCGTGAAAGATATGGTTAATCATGTTTTTTATCAAAGGTTTTTTTGTTAATCATGTTGTCTTCAATGTGTCAGAATTGTGGGGCATATTCACCTCGCCCCTAACACGGATTGTGCAGTTGTTTGGAATTTTGTGGTTGGAGTTTTGTTGTAAGCTTTACCCTTGGACTTATCCTTCCTTTGTGTAGAGAACATTTCTTGGAAAAAGGTTTTCGCCGAACCTCAATTCATTCATGAATTTGCATTTTCACAAAGCACCTTGAGTAATCATAAAAGAGAATGCGGATTGATATTCTTTGATTGTTGAAGTGCTTCCTACACTCAATTCTATAACGTACGATTTGTTGTACCCTTTTGCCTCCCAATACCTCTGCGTGATTAATTGATGCCAGTTTTGGTTTAACTAGTTGAAATATAAACTGAACAATATATTCATGGTATGCAAATGCTTCTACCATTGATTACATCAGAAGTTTCTTGATGAAGTGGCACGTTGAAATATTAATGGTGGCTTGTGCTGTTACAGAGTCGAAGTACATATGGTGGTGTGGGAATTGGGTATGTGGAGTCGAGGAGTGGATTTGCCAGTGATTGTAATTTTTATCTACGGGCGATGTTCGATTTCAAAGGTGTAACCCACCATGTTGAGTGGTATTCATGTGCTTGCTGCCTACTTGCACACCACCGACAGTAATTAGACAAGCACATAAAGAGGCGTTGTGCATGAAATCCTTCAAAACTTCTTTAAACTTTTCCAATTGATTGCGGAAAGCCTGAATTTTGCAAAAGTAGCGCCCGGGTTTGCATGGCTGTGTCTGGCTGCAGGTTTCATTTCATAACCTTTAGCTGTCTCGTTGCCCTTTCACTCAAAGTTGCAAACCATAATGGTTGTTAACATTCCAGTACTACTATTATCTTCATGATGGAGTAAGATGTATGCAGAGTGCATTATGATGGTACATCACGTGGTACTCTGTACTGTACCAATGTACATCTCAGAGATGAGGGCATGATGGTTCAGCAATAAGCTTGTTTGCCTCTTGACCAATCTGAGTCAGGGTTCAATTTGAAATGCAAACACGTCAGACATAAACTGATGCTTACCCGCGCACGTATAGCGAAAAGCGGGCTTAAGCAATCGGTTTACTTTGCCTGTCTGTCTGTCTGTCTACAAATGTCAGTTTATGATCGAGGAACAACTTGATTTCAAATGAATGTTATATTTTGAGCGTGAATCGGAACATGAATCAGAAAACGAACCTAGAGCTTAGCAGTACTTTGGCTCTGAATTTCTCTCGATTGTGCATACGCAGAGAGGAGTGAGATAATTTTTAAGCGGTGAAGCCGCTTCAATATTTGGCTTTGTTCTTCCTTCCATCTGTCCATCCTTCCGTCAAACAATGAAGAAGAATCTTTCTAACCCACCATGTTTAATTATAATGAGTTATAAAGGGTAATTCTTAAGGGTAATTCCAAATGGTAATTCAAAAGGGTAATTCTTAATTAAGGGTAATTTTACTCTGCCTGTCTGGCAGTCAAACAAAATTTAAAATCATTCCAAACGGGAAACTTATTATTTTTAAGGATGTGATAAAGGACACAAACAACAAGAACAAATAACTAATAAAATTTTTAAATAAAGTGGTGTAAAGGGCGCTGCACCAACGGCAGTAAACTTCCAATTTATTTTTTTTCTACAACTTTTAAAACTTTTATTTTATTTCAATTGAATTATATACTTGAACACTGTATAGCACACATCACATTTTTGGCAGGTTCAAAACCCTTCCATTTAGTAGTACTTCGATAAAATATTACGCTATTTAACGATCAATCAGATTTGCTGCTCGTAGACCCTACCCATGTCCTTGTTTCTTAAGATAACACGGTAATGGATCCCCCGACTTTTTTGTTCCTTTCCCATTTCTTTTTACTTTTTCACATTTTTCTTTATTCATTCAAATTCTTGCTTTTTCTTTATTTCTCTCTTTCTTTATCTATCTGTCTCAGGAGAAGTGAATTATTGCAGAATTTTTTCTGGAAGGTTCACTTGGCTGTGCCTGGATCGGTTTGAGGGTTGTGGAGTAACGTCTGAAACCCAATTCCTATCCAGCTTCCTCCTGATGACTCCATCTTTGCTCTTTACTTATTCGTGTTCCTCTGATGACTCCAATGCAGTATTTGGTATTCCGTTTTATTGTACTAGGGCATGCCCGTACTATATATATATCTAAAATTATATCCCCCCCCCCTCTATTTACATGAAATGGTTTGGTTCATTCGCAAAGCCAAAGCGAACGGCTTGCGAGTACGGTGACAACCCCCCCCCCCCCCCCCCTCTATTTACATGAAATGGTTTGGTCCAAAGCGAACGGCTTGCGAGTACGGTGACAATCCCCCCCCCCCCCCCCCCTCTATTTACATGAAATGGTTTGGTCCAAAGCGAACGGCTTGCGGAGTTTGATAAAGAAATCGCCATAGCTCGGTAATTAGTTTTAATTAGTTTTAAAACATAGTTTAACGCCAACATAGTTTGCCAACGTGAAATAAATGAATACGCTCTCAAATGTGCCGTCCGAGGCAGAGTCTGTTCGCCACGTTCGGCACACGTGATAGCTCGCTGCACTCTGATTGGTTGAATCGTTTTTTGGACATAGCTCGCTAACTACTTGTCCGATTAATTTCAAACCTTGAAAAGGCACATCCTCGGGTCCCCAGCAATATACCTGGCAAGTTTCAAGTATATCGGACCGGTAGTTGTCGAGAAACAGCGGTCGTATACAGACACACACACACACAGAGATTGCTGGAATTATAGATAGATGAACTCTAGTTGGTGTATTTTTACGAGGCGGGGCATTTCATCACGAAGCATACACCAAGCAATGGAGGAGCCATTCAGTCGGTGAAGCATACTCGTACACCACCCTGTGTTTGCAATTCAGAATGATATTGTTACAGACGCGGTTTTGGATGTTAGTTTACCGAGCGGTTTGGTATGACCGCGTCTGCACAGTTTACCCGATTCCACTCGAACGTTGGCCAAATCGCGCTACGCTAGATCAATGAAGGAAAGGACACAACGGCTGGGTTAAATGACACGACACCAGGGGTACAGTTCTCAAGACCTCCGGAGAAGGTTATAATATTTGTATGCAGAACGTTTAGATTACACTGACAAGAGGTACAACATAGAAAGGTGGGCACTTAAATACGGTCTTATCTTAGCCCCGACAGACCACAGATAAACGGGACAAGACTGACTCACACAGGGATTGATGGCAAGGAAGGGCAGGTAGTCGATGGATAGCACAAGGTGCACCTTGGCTCAGGGACAGGATCCACACGGTCCGGTCCAGATATGCGGGGAGGTATCGTCGCGCTGGAGGTGGCGTCTGTTTCTCTTCAAGCTGGGGGTGCATCTCACGTCACCTCCGGTAAGTGGCTGCGTATATCCAGCGGGGAGTGACACGCCCTCGGCTCGTTAGCTCCGCCCCAGATGGAATCAGCCCGCCGCTTCTTATTGGGTGCGGGGGGGTTACCGGGCTCCGCCCTTGACGAGGAGCTGACAGTCAGCCCCTTCGTGGTAACCCCGTCGGAGCACATGGGCAATGGCGGCTAACCAAGCCGGAGTGAGGACGCCCACTCCCCGCACCGCGGCCGCGCCGCCGCCTGCTGTTGTTGTAGTTGTTGTTGTAGTTCCATGTGATGATGGGAGGATGCGGAGATGAGGTTGTGGGGAGGTATTGGGAGGTCCTAAACTCACTACTGGTGCCATACAATCACATTCTGGTGCAACGAAGAGTCAGAATTAATGGAAACGAGTCCTTAACTGACATAGACTAAGAATAACTAGCAAGATGTCCTATAGTTGTCTACGTGAGATGCGGTGAACCTGGGCACGACATTTAATGGGGGAAAAAGGGGAAGGTCGGTTCTACAGAGTGTTGTTTACAGACAATGGGACTAGGGAATGGGGGATTGGGGATAGTTGGGGAGTATTGGGGAAATAGGGGAATATTTACAAGCGGATATGGATGGAGGCCAAATCCCATATCCGCAACAATATCCTTTGGACATTAAACCTCCTGAAATATACAGTTTGTAATCGATACACTGAACGCTATTTACCAACACTTTCTCTTCTAACTACATTGAAGAACGCTTTCAAACTGTATTGATATGCATTCTTTTTAACACATTTACCACAATTGGGGATGTGTCATCTGGCAGGGCTTCAGCACCCCACATAAAGCAATCGTTGTACATCTTTAGCTTTTCTTGCCCTTTTATTGGCATGTGTATTGTCAAATGGTGGATGGAAGGTTATCAGAACAATACTGATAGCAAGACCAGTAAGGGGTGGATGTGAAGCGATCCAGTTGAATGGGTTTTGAAAGTGTGCAATGAGTTTGTCCTTGTAGCGTTTCCCATCATCCTGTCTCAAGAGGCTATGATCACAGACCTGAAACCTTGTATTGTACAACTTGGTGAGCATTCATGCACAGCTTGGTTTTTTTTATTATCAGAAATCCAAAACAATAGGGTCACCTTAGAGTGCGAGCCAATTAGTATGTTCATTTGAAAATTTGTATGTGAAAGTGCATATGTGTCTTTTTGTCCCCCGTCGCACTGCGGAGCAAAAGGGGGACTATGGTTTTCCCCTCCATCCGTGTGTGCGTGCGAATGTGCGTCCCTGCGTGTGTGCATGCATGCGTAAGCGAAGGACCGAATTCTAATTCGGTGTGTGTGTGCAACCCACGTCAAAATCCAAAATGGCCGCTGCCATGTATGTCTGACGCCATGTATGTCTGAACCTTGTGAGCGGAATATCTTGAAAAATAAGCAAAGTACCAACTTCTAATCTGGTGTGTGGGTGTATCTCGGCATAAGGAAGAATGCTATTGAAAATTGGGTCGCCACGTCAAAATCCAAGATGGCCGCCGCCATGTCTGTCTGAACCTTGTGAGCGAAATATCTTGAAAAATAAACGAACTACTAACTTCTTATCTGGTGTGTGGGTGTATCTACGCATAAGGAAGGACGCTATTGAAAATTGGGTCGCCACGTCAAAATCCAAGATGGCCGCCTTGCGTCTTCCACTTTGTCAACTCACTTCACTTCAACGACGGGGGACCTAGGCGTAACGCTTGTTTGTCCTTGTCTTGCATGTGTTGCATGCGCAATACTTTTGTATGAATATTACATTGGCATTATAGAACAAAAGGGTCACACGTAAGCATTGGAAAAGTGGGGTGTGGGGATTACATCGACATTATGAAACAAAAAGATCACAAATAAGTATTGGGAAGGTGACATGTAAGTGAGTTTCAACTTTGGAAGTCTGGAGGGAAGAATGGTTTTAGATAAACTCAGTGAAATGATTCTTGAGTGATCTTCATATACAAATGGTAAATTGGTTGTTGTAACAGGATTTGGAGGAGGAAGGGGTAAATAACTTAATTGGTATCTAAATGGCTCCTACGTCTGATAAAACGAGATTAAAGGAGTGAACGTGAGTGCAGAGCTTGGAAAGTTTGTTTGAGTAGAAATAATTTGATAGGTGAGGTGTATTGGGTATTAGAGAGACGGATACCTGAGAAAAGGGAAAAAACAAGACAAGATGAGGGGAGTCAAATACTGAAATGCTGCTTGAAAGTTTTCCCCTTTTCTTGGTTTGCTGAAGGTAAAATGTCAATTACAGCTTCCTTTGGTTTTCCTCCACAATATCCAAGAGTGAAAGGTGCAGATAAAATAATTGTTGGGGTTGAATGAATGATTGTTTTAAGGCCATTTTCCCCGCTAGAGCGGGGGTTAGCCTTGCGGGCCCCATGACAATCATGGTTCCCTGTTTGAGGCAATGTTTTTATGGCTGGATGCCCTTTCTGACGCCAACCCTTGGTCGCCTCTTGCGATGCGCAGGGATACGGTGTACCTATTCTAAACTGGGGTACACACCAGGATCATTCATCCCAGCAAGCTGGTACTCAATTTGCCGACCTCGGAAAGATGACAGGCTGAGTCAACCCTCCTGGCGTTAATTCAGCGATGGACCGGGATTCAAACCAAGGATCCGAGGATCCCAAGCCGGCACCCTAACTGCTAAGCCAACACCAGGCTTGTGTTTAATAATTTTAAAAAGAAAAACCACAAAGGCACAACCAGTCTCATGTTAGTTCTTTCCAACCCACAAGGTTGTATAAATCTTAATTATACTATATATTCCAACATTTCTCAATCCAGAATATTATTTTTTCTGATGGGGATGGGGTGGTGGTTGCAGGGTGGATGGTGTTACCACTACTTGGGATTTTTACCCAGATCTTGGAAAATTGAGACCCATCTTGGGAACTTGAAAACAACAACACATAAATTCGGATATTTAATGAATTCTCAAATTCAAATTGCATCTTTTTCTCATTGGTTGCAATGTCCAGCTCGTCTAGTAAGTAAATTTCTTGAAAATGTTCATGCAAATTATTGAGTTAAGAAGGGACTTGTAACGATCTACATACGCTTGGAAAATCTTGAACATTTCAGGTGCTCATCTTGGAATATTTTTTTTTATTGAGAACACTGGGTGAGAGTACACCCTTTTGCGTGGTATAATTTTAGTGGCCAGCCCAAGTTGCCCTGAGGGCATAACGTTAACCACAATGTGCCGACGAGTACCACATGTAGATCAATATCGTCAAGGCAGGAAAATATCGATATTGTACACCTGCCGTGAAGGTCATTGGTGACGTATTGATGTACAGCTTGGTTTCTATCAACAGGCCAAAGCAATATGGTCACCGTGGAGTAGGAGCTCATTCACAATTGTTTTAAGTGATTCTTCATTGAGAGACAGTGACATAAACAATATATAGGAAGATATCTCAAAAAGTTATGGACAGATTCAGCCGAAACTATGCGAATGAGTTGTGTAAGTGAGAAGAACAAGCCGATTTGATTGGTTCAGTTGCAAATGTAGATCCTGCCTATCAATGGCATACAAAATGGAAGCTGTTCAGTCTGGTGGAGATTTGCACTCCACCGAATGCCCTTCTCGTTACCTTCGCCACCAAAGGTTCTTTCAGGCTGAACTGTCTGTCTGTCTGTTTTGCTTGTTATGACGAAAATTGAAAATTCTTGTCATATGTCAGACTGTCTCATTTCTTTCTTTTTATTTGTCTGTGAGTGCGATAACTCGCGAATGCTTTCAGCTATCTTCATCAAACTTTACCAGAGGATTCTGAAGGTCAAAGGTGAGGCTGCCAATGTTTTTTGGCCATGTGGGTCAAAGGTCAAGGTTCTCTCGTTTGTCCAGGCAATATCTCAGCCATCCTTTGAGCGAGGAAGCAGGTGATTTGGTTGTAAAGGGTATTTCTGATTTATTGATTAATCAATTAATTGATTAATGATTTAATTATTCGATTAATTACTTGATTTTCAAAAAGTTAAAGATTCAGATGAAACAGTGGTGGTTTAGGTATGCCATTAGCCAATTGATTAAGAAATTTATTATTTTTACGATAATTATTAATTATATTAATTATTGAGCCTGGTGTTGGCTTAGCGGTTAGGGTACAAGCTTGGGATGCTAGGATCCTGAGTTCGAATCCCAGTCGATCGCTAAATTAATGCCGGGGGTGGGGGGGGGGGGGGGTTGACTCAGCCTGTCATCCTTCCTAGGTCGGCAAATTGGGTACCAGCTTGCTGGGATGAATGATGCCTGTGTGTACCCTGATTTAGAATAGGTACACCGTATCCCTGCGCATCGTAAGAGGCGACTATGGGTTGGCGTCAGGAAGGGCATCCGGCCATAAAAACATTGCCTCAAACAGGGAACCATGATTGTCATGGGGCCCGCAAGGCTAACCCCTGCTCTAGCGGGGAAAATGGCCTTAAAACGATCATTCATTCATTCATTCATTCAATTATATTAATTATATTTATTTTAATTACACCAATAATTAATCAATCTATTATGGATTCTCTCAATTTTCGTCATACCTGTCAGGCTATGTGTACAATTGGACTGGCGTCCTTTCTTGTCTGTCTGTGAACAGGATATCTCAAAAAGTTGTGGACGGATTCGGACAAAATTTGGTGGAGGTGTTGGGTAAGTGACAAGAACAAACCATTTAGATGTTGGTTCAGGTCCGGATCCAGATCTGACCCATCAGTGGGACACGAAACGTAAACTGTTCAACCTGGTGGAGGTATGCTCTCTACTGCTCTGGAAATGTAATTGAACACATTTACTTATATTTACCTAAAAAAGGGGGGGTTAGAGTAAATATGAGGGAAAACAAGTACAGATACATTCAAAGTACACCGCCCCCATGCCAAATAATCAAATATCCTCCAGCGTGGCATTGCCGGGGCACCTTTGGCGCCCGGCAATACCGCCGTGCAGCTCATATAGACTGTATTTGGAGGGAGAGGTGCACAATATTTGATTGATTAATTGCATAATTAAAATCAATAAAAGATTGTCATAAAATATTTTCTTAATCAATTGGCTAATAGCACAACAAAACCACTGCTGCTTCATCCAAAGATGTAAGTTTTAGAAATTTAATTATATGTCATTAATAAAAAAATTAAATATTTAATTTGTTAATCAATAAATAATTAATCGATTAATTGATTAATCAATAAATCAAAAATACCCTTTACAGACAAATCACTTGGTCATTGTCATGTCCAAATATCAGCTTCCTAGCTCAAAAGGTGCCTGAGATATTGGCCAAATGAGAAAGAAAATAAATAAATGATTGATAATGAAAAGAAATAACTAAATAATAATCGTAAAAAAATTAAATAATTAATCAATTGCCGAATAGAACACATAAACCACCACCATTTCATCTGAATCTGTAACTTGAAAAAAAAAATTTGTCATTAATCAAATAATTAAATAATTAGTCGATTAATAAATCAAAAATATATTTTACAGCCAAATCACTTGGCCATTGGCATGTCCAAATATCAGCTTCCTAACTCAAAAGGTGCCTGAGATAATGGCCAGAAAAGAAAGGAAATGTATAAGTACTTAATTACTCGCTAATAATTAAATAACTCATCAATTAATTGATTAATCAAAAAAACAAATAATACCGTTTTTGACAAAGGACTTGCTCACTATTGTGCCGAAATTTCAGCTTCCTAGCTCAAAGGTTGGCTGAGATATCGTCCGGACAAACAAACAAACAAGAAAACAAGAAAGCAAGAAAACAACCAAAGTGAAAACTGAGTACTCCCTTTCAGCGTGCGTCACTGCCGAGCCCCCTTCGGTGCCCGGCAATGACGTTATGCAGCGCCTGGAGATGGCATAGGAAAGGTGCGGTGTACAACAACCAAAGTGAAAACTGAGTACTTCCTTTCAGCGTGCGTCACTGCCGAGCCCCCTTCGGTGCCCGGCAATGACGTTATGCAGCGCCTGGAGATGGTAATAGGAAAGCAGTGGTGTACAATAATTGATTGGTGTGAGAGTAAAAGCTCTGAGAGAGGGTGATCTTATTGTCAGGCTCAATAATTAATAAATTGTTACTCAAGATCAGATCCTTGAGATGCAATTCCAGGCCAAGTTTAGAGGTTAAATTATGCAATGATAGTCGGGCACAAAATTGTTAAGTCATCATACCGGATTGCACAACCTGTATTTTAACTATATAATACATGCACTTCCTTAATTTACATCAACTCAGCATCCACATCTCATTTAGTTCACATCTCATTTTTCCTTAGTCCAACCACAGATGTAGCCTCCCTCCATTTACTCGTTTAATAAGCCGTGTCACCGTCCCAAGGATTTCCAACATATCTTTCCATCTGCTGCCTCTGCAAATGCATGTAGAGAGGACAGCTGGCTTACTGCATTAGCAGAAACATTAATGTAATGGCCCACAATGCAGTACCTTCTAATGTTCAGATCAGTTCCTTTGAAATTAATCGAGAACCGCACAGTTTTGAGGCGAATATGCTGCAGATTCCTCAGAGTGGTGACAATTGGTCAATGAGCTCGCGTCCTCGTATAATCCGTACATTGTGACTTGCCTTTTTGTGCAGGTGTCTTGGATATGCTGAGCTGAGCTGCAAATTCCATTTGAGACCATTTATCAGTTTCTCTCCATTAAGCAGAGGGATTCATGATGAATATGAAACAGAATTTTTTTTTCAACTAGTTTGGAACTCCTTAATGGTAGCAGGGATCTTCAGCAATTCCTTAATTGCATTTCTTACTTGTGTGCGTCATGTGCAAATCTGCAGGACTTTTAAACAGTGGAAGAGCTCTTCCAGCAGGCATATTGTCTCTTTATTCACATTCTGCGTAGAGATAAGAAACCTGTTTTCTGGATAGTCAGCTGAGCAGATTGATCCCAGACCGCTTAACTGGAGCCTTTTTTCAGACCCGCCAACATGGTGTTCATCAAGAGTGTTGAGAATTTCTTTTTCCTATGAGCTGAATAGAATGTCTTTCTCTCGAAACCACCTGAAAAATGAAAAATAGTCAAGTGAGGTCGAGATGTAAGGGCAATACTGTCTGAATGCAAAGGGCTGGGAGATGGGCACGCACACAGTGGAATAATTGGCCATGTTATCAGTGGCCACACCTGCTGGGTGCAATTCCTGATCACAGTATGTTTGCTCCAGACAATGCTGCCAACTGATTATCACTACATGTTGCATGATCTCCGCAGCGGGCCACCATCCCCTCCTTCTCCCCTCGTTCGCCGACCAATCTCTCCATGCATTCTGCACCAGTCTCCGCCATGATGCCTTGTCTGCCGAGCGGAACGTACTTCTCGTTTTCCGTTTGGAGTCCGATTCTGTGCTCTTTTCAAGGTCGAACGCAACAGACGTGTATGGTGAAGCATATTCATGGCATTTCTTCTAAATGTCAACTTTGGATATGCAGATAGCTTGTAGAATTTGCATGACAAAGTACACGAGGAAAAAGAAATACTGTAATGATTCATGCATAAGTAATATGTGGAGGAAAAGTTGATTAAAAACGATATGATGTTTTAAATATTTTATTATCCTGCTCCAAAATCATTTATTGAATACAAAAGAAGATTTTTGCAAAATGACAAAGTCTTGCCTGGATGGACCACTCTCCCTCTTTCCATTGACAGTATGCCTCAGACTTCCAAAATGATGCCCTTTGAGCCATAATTCATAAATAGACAGCGGGTTTGTGATATGTCTGTCGTTGAAGCATCTGAACAATGTTGGTACAGCCTTAATGAGGGGTTGCGAAGTGACCTTACTGACAGCTTCGTCAGCTGCTGTTCGGGCCTGTCTGAAATTGACGCCTCCTTGGTAAAGGCACTTTTGCTCAAATTGATCTGTGGTTTCATTCCCACTTTGTGAAATGAAGCGTGCCAGCTGAGTCCAGTGCTTTAATTACAAGAATTTGGCTTTACAGTTAATCATCGAGATGCTTTTGAAAGCACTTGAATTTGCTAATGTGTGAAGATTGCCAAGCATAACGCAGTTCATAATAATATCGTTTCACACAATCGAAGTTAAGGGATTTCCTGGTATATGCAGGTGGAACGAAAGAAGGGGAACTGTCTCGGCCTAAATGCATATTCCTCCATTTTTTCATGCGAGCCCATACCATGGCTTGATTTTGGTGTGACAGGGATGACTTGATTAGATTTTGGGAAAGATCTGGATCCGGATCCGGATACTACGAGTTTATAAGTGATTCTTCACCATTGAGAGATAGGGCCAAAAACTATATGTATAGCACGATATCTCAAAACATTATGGACGGGTATGACAAAACTTGGTGGATGAGTTGGTTAGGTGACAAGAACAAGCCGATTTGATTTCGGTTAAGTTCCAGATGCAGGTCAGGCGTATCAGTGGGATACAAAATGTAAATTATTCACCAAAGGATCCTCCCCATACCCATTGGTTGTCCAAGTCTGCCACTATCTTGGCCTTCAACTCTGCTGTTGTCGTTTCCGCCCTCTTTCAACTGTTCCTTTTGTCCTGTTGTGTCCTGATCGGCACAATATACGAATTATAGCTCTTCCACGGGCCTCGACTATGTACGAGTATTACAAAAAAACAACTGTTCAGCCTGGCAGTGGTACGCGCTCTACCGAGTGCCCTTCTAGTTTTCTCCTTGAAATATACATGTGGAAAGTAGCTTCGTGCATTTGCACCTTATAAAGCCATAAAATGAATACAGATGGCCTATTAGTCCTTCATCGTTGGGCAAAATCCTATTCATGTGTAATGTGGCATCGATTTTATTGAAATTCTTCTTGACTATCTGTTTTAACGAGTCAACTGCATCACTGTAAATGGCAGTTATTTTGGCCATCTATGTATGTATGACCTGCAATCCCATACTTTGCGCCTCCGTCCAGAACGATCCACGCATTTTTGCCAGTGCTGCATGAACTTAAACATCCAACTGTGGTAGAAGTCCGTTCCAACACTTCACAATCAACTACGAATGGCTATCTGGACTGCTTTGTCATTTTCATAGTGCTGGCCTCTCATGTGATCTTTAAAGGGCCTGAACAGATGGTAGTCCGAGTGGGCCATGTCCGGACTGTACAGGGGGTAAGGGAGCATTTTCTTGCCATTCTTTGAGATTTCCTTCAATGGCTGAGGTGCATTGTGATGTCTAGAATTGTCTTGTTGAAAGATTACAGCTTTTTAACTGGCCTCTTTTCCCAAAGTGCACGCTTCAGTTTCTTGGGCATCAGAACATAGCTAGAGCTAGCCACGTTGATGGTTTCTCCTTGGGGCAGGAAATCGACCAGTATGCATCCCTCGGCATCCCAGGAGATGGCTCCCATAACTTTGCCGTTGCAGGGCACTCTGTTAGCGTTCTTGTTTTTTGGAGATGTGGAGTGATGTCATTCCATGCTTCGCTGCTTGATTTCTAGGTCAAAATGGTGGAACCAGCTTTCATCACCAGTCAGGATATGGAACAAGAAGGCATCACCCTCAGCAGAATGTCGTTGAAGCAACTGTGATGACACATCCTTGCGTGTTTTTGTGTTCCTCCGTAAGCAAAATTGGAAACCAAATGCTAACAAACTTTCTGATATCCCAAGGTCATTATCATCTCCTGTGTGGCATGATGTCCGATGCCAAGTTGTGTTGCGATCTCCCTAACTATCACCGTTTGATCTTCACTAGTGGTATGACATGACAAGATGAGTAAAAATGCGTGATTGGTTCAGTGACCAAATGGAGAGGTACCCAAATTGGATCAACTCCTTGTGGTGCAGTGGTGAAGCACTTCCATTTGAATGGGGCAACATCTTCTGGGGTGCTGAGCCTCCTAAGGAGGTGACTGAGATGTCTCCCAAGGGCCTCAAATCCCCTTGCTTCTGCGCATTGAATGGCAGATGGGGGATGCTGGGGCCATATTGATCCGAGGATGCCAATGGTAAGACGGTGACAGTCAATGGCGAGTGGTACTGTGAGGTCGTACATAGATTCCACGCTGATATCGCTCAACTCCTGTCTCCAAACCAATTCAGACTTGCATGGTTCATGCAGGATGGTGCCCCCACTGCACACTGCAGGTGAAACCATCGACTTGCTCCACCAACTGTTTGGAAATCGTGTGTCATCAGCCTGGGCACAGCACATGAGTGGCCACCCGCAGCCCGGATTTGAATCCAAAGTTTTTTTTTTCTTTTGGGGTGCTGCGAAAGGTCAAGTTTGCAGCAACAAACCTCTAACCCTGGCTGTCCTGAAGCAGGGGGTGGAGGAAGACTGTCAGGCTACCACTCCAGACACTTGCAGGTGAGTTGTGGAGAATTTTGTTGTCAGGATCATAGCCTGTTTGAACAGAGGTGGAGCACACATCCAAAAGGTCAATTGCAAGTAGTATAATGAGTGATTTGAAAATGGCATAGTGTATGCTTTCCATCAATGTATCACTGAACTTGCTACGATTTGTAATTTTTCCACAAATAAATCATTTAAATCGACCACTTTCTTTGAAACAGCCTGTAATCAGTGGTTTAATTTAAAAAATAAGCTCCCCCACTTATATAAGGAGTTTTAAAACACAACTCACTTGGTCAACAAACAAGGCAAACATAAAGAATAAGCAGCTTTCCAAATAAGTCAGACATACAGTGGTGGAGAAGCACCGTTCAGGAGAGGGTAATAAGAAGATTTCCAAGTCACTCATTATCCCTTTGATTATGATGAAATCATTCATTAAGAAGTGTAAGACGTATCATACCACCCAGACTCTACCCAGACTCACCTATCCAAACTCAGCTGCCAGGCAAGCAGGAACCTGGTTCGGGATGTCTCGAAGGAAGCAACAATGACTTTGAAAGATCTCCAAGGCTCTATGCCCAGGATGGGGGTCAGTGTTCGTCAATCAGCAATACCCCGTTCCCTTCACAAAGCTGGCCTCTATGGACAGGTTGCAAGAAAGAAGCCATTACTGAAAAAGACTCACATAAAAGCTCGTATGGAGTTTGTGAAAAAGCATCTTGATGATACTGCAGATACTGTGTGATATATATACATACAGTCACGTGAAAAAGTAAGTACACCCCATGTAAAGTTTTGACCTTTTCAACATATTTCAACATACAGCTATTTGATCTTCATTTCAACAATATTGACAGATAAAAGGTGATATAATATAACAAATATCATGAAACATTTACATTTTGTAGTCCATTGTATAATTTAAATAAACATGAATGCAAATTTCGCATGTGGAAAAAGTAAGTACACCCCGACAATTATCACTACTTCAAATACCTAAAATTAGAATCAGGTGCACCAGCTCAGGTGCAAATGATTAGAACATCGTTAGAGAGGATCTTGGGGGAACCTGTCTTATTTAAACCTCAGACATTTCGTTTGGTTTGCTCTTTGTTGTTGAAGTGTGTGGCGTCACCATGCCTAGATCAAAAGAGCTCTCTGAGGCCTTCAGAAAGAAGGTTATAGATGCCTACGAGTCTGGGAAGGGATATAAAAAGATCTCAAAACAATTTGAAATCAATCATTCGACTGTCCGGAAGATCATCTACAAGTGGAGAAGATTCCAAACAACTGCCAACTTGTTCAGGCCAGGCTGCCTCAGCAAGTTCAGCCCGAGAGCAGACCGCAAGATGCTGAAAGAAGTCTCAAAGAACCCCAGAATGTCATCACGGGACCTACAGGTAGCTCTTGCCACTGTTGATGTCAAAGTGCACGAGTCTACCATTAGAAAGAGGCTGCACAAATTTGTTCTACATGGGAGGTGTGCCAGGTGGAAAGCTTTGCTGTCCAGAAAGAACATCAGGGCAAGCCTAAAGTTTGCCAATGAACACCTAGGCAAAGACCAGCACTTCTGGAACAATGTGCTCTGGATAGATGAGTCAAAGGTAGAGCTATTTGTCCACAGCACCAGAAGACATGTTTGGCGAAAACCAAAGACAGCATTTGACCACAAGAACCTGATACCAACTGTAAAGCATGGTGGTGGAAATATTATGGTTTGGTGCAGCTTTTCTGCATCAGGGCCGATGCAGCACCATCATAGAATCCACTATGAATTCTTCATTGTATCAGAGGGTGCTTGAGGATAATGTGAGGCCATCTGTCGGAAAGTTGAAGCTCAACCGAAGGTGGACCTTGCAACATGACAATGACCCTAAACATACCAGTAAATCCACCAAGGAATGGCTGAAAAGAAAGAAATGGAGGGTTCTGGAATGGCCAAGGCAAAGCCCGGATCTAAATCCCATTGAGATGTTGTGGGGGGATTTGAAACGAGCTGTGCATGCAAGAAACCCCTCAAACATCGCCCACCTGAAAGAATTCTGCATGGACGAGTGGGAAAAAATTTCTCCCAGTCGATGTCAGAGACTGGTAGACAGTTATAAGAAACGCCTACTTGAGGTTGTTTCTGCCAAAGGGGGCAATACCACCTATTAGAGCCAAGGGTGTACTTACTCTTTTCCACATGCGAAATTTGCATTTATGTTTATTTAAATTATACAATGGACTACAAAATGTAAATGTTTCATGATATTTGTTACATTATATCACCTTTATCTATCAATATTGTTGAAATGAAGATCAAATAGCTGTACGTTGAAATATGTGGGAAAAGTCTAAACTTTACATGGGGTGTACTTACTTTTTCACGTGACTGTATGACAACTGTTTTGGCATGGCTTTCGTGATTAATGTGCAAAGAACAATCGAGTCATATGCAGCTTTCAACTGAGCAGCGCAAATCCATAATTGGTATCCAGTTGTGGAAAAAAATTCCAAACAGAGAAAGGTCAATGCAAGGGCTCCACTCGCGTGTTTCTAATCTGTCATATACCGGTCTAAAAGTTTCGACCAACACCTCAGCAGTCGTTTGGGTTGTGGACAGAACAGAAATATAAATGGCCCATTTTGGTTTCAAATGAGCCATTCTATAGATGGAAACCACTATTTCTGCTGCCTTTGTACGTCAATGTTTTCGAGGTATTTCAGTGTGAATAAAAAGGGCCTCAATGGTTTTGAGATGTCTATCCTGGGTTTGAATCTCGGCCAAGCTATAAACTGTCATCCCAGTGTTTCGCATGCAGGGCAATGCATCAATGTGTGTGCCGTCCAAGCGATGGATGTTAAACTGAGCGTTCTGTCTGCCACCATTATTTATTGGTTGTTGAAGACACCACATTGTCCTTCACGAAGGGTAAACGAGTTATCTCTCCCTGAACAAGTTTATAAATCCCTGCTCTCGTCTAGTGGGTGCACTGCTTCAGCGGCACATCCCTGCCCCCAGCAAATGATGCCACCTACAGCAATGTGCTGCATATTAAAGAAGAAGACTGCTTCATCAGGTTGAAATCTCGAGTTATTGGAATCTCCCACGATGAAGCTGACTCTGTGGGCCTATCACATTCCCTGGCATATTGGCACTTCTGCAGCTCAATGTTTTGTCCGACGGTGGATAGGACCTATCTGGTCAGCAACCCTCATTTCCTGTACCATTGGTGCCATTTAAATTGCTTCTGGCAACACAGGATATTCACCCATCACATGACATTTTCTGCTTCTTGTTGTTTTGTGCAAGATAACACACAATGCTTCAACTGCTTTGGCACGGGTAAGACTGAGGCTCTTCGATTGCCTTTCATCTGCCCATTCAGTTGAAAGAGCTTTTGTGTGAAAATGTTTCATGCTTTATGTTTGAGGGCAAGATGTATGGTCTTCAAGTGGTATATGAGTTGGCTTGGTATCGACACATTGCGGTTTTGATTGCACGCGACATTATTCTTCCAATAAATGCCCAACAATTTATGCACTTTCGATAATGTGTCTTTCATTCAATGCTTCATTCGATGTTTTAAATAGAAAATCTGTATCGTGGCGATAGTCCCGGATTGATTCAAGCCTTAAAGCGTTTTTTGAGTTGCGAACGGGCCGAAACAAAATTTGACACCCCGGCACTATGATTACCTCCCCCTCCATGAGGGAAAGACAATCGTTAAAAAAAATTGAATACCGAAAGCTGAGCACAATTTGCCCTCAGCGGTTGTCAAACTCGCAACCCCCTGGCACAGAGTGTCCACTAGGTTCAAATCCCACGACTGACATCAGTTGTCACGTGACTACCCTTGGTGAACACCTGAGGGTAGCACAGATGACCAAACGAGCTGTTACTCCGAGGCTTTCAGTTCAAATGGCGGAGAATACGCGTGGGGAAGCAAGAGGGAGGGGGAGAAAGCAGAGAGCTTACCTTCGCGGGTCCCAATGCAGTCTTCAACCTGTAATAAATGAACTCAAACAACATGAAAATGTACTGTACAAAAATACCGGCTTTATTAAAGAAATACCGGTCATCAAATAATGCACGATAAAATAAAACTAAATTCCTAAATGGAGCACTCCCACAGCAGACCCAAACACCGACAAAGGTAAAAATAACGTTATCTATATATATATAAAACACAGTTTGTGTGTGTGTGTGTGTGTGTGTGTGTGTGTGTGTGTGTGTGTGTGTGTGTGTGTGTGTGTGTGTGTGTGTGTGTAATGTTACCGATAGACTCCTAAACGGAGAGGCTCACGTACTTGATATTTGGCACAGACATGGCCATTGAACCTGGTAAGAACATGGCCGACCTAAAAATTTATTTCATAATATTTTTTAACCATATTTTTACCTCAGCGCATTTCAGCGAGGCATATTATGCACGGAATCTGACCGGTCGCAGAGCAGCGCGCTGATTCGCTCAGAGCGATCACGTGATGTTCCCTGCCGCCATTAACTCAGTTACGTGTTCGCACGTATTTCAGAGCGAAAAGCGATTGCCTTTTTTCACATTTAAGCGACGAACATTGCCATTCACACCACATAGGTTTTATTCCCTCTCATCTTTAGATTCATATTTTTTGCCATAACATCGCGCATTATGGCTCTCTCGAGCTCGAGTTAGCCAATCACCTGGGAGCATGAGGCCACGTTGGCCACGCCCACGACAGGACGCAGAGTTGCAATCGATCGCTCAGAGCGATCACGTAATGTTCCTTGCCGCGCGACTATATATATATCACTCAGATCCCTCACAATCGACCACCACCACCTCCTCCTGCAATACTAAATATCACTCAGATCCCTCACAATCGACCACCACCACCTCCTCCTGCAATACTAAATATCACTCAGATCCCTTGGAATCGACCACCACCCCCTCCTACAATACTAAATATCACCCAGATCCCTTGGAATCGACCACCACCCCCTCCTACAATACTAAATATCACCCAGATCCCTTGGAATCGACCACCACCTCCTCCTGCAATTCTAAATATCACCCAAATCCCTTGGAATCGACCACCACCTCCTCCTACAATACTATATATCACTCAGATCCCTTGGAATCGACCACCACCTCCTCCTGCAATACTATATATCACCCAGATCCCTTGGAATCGACCACCACCTCCTCCTGCAATACTAAATATCACTCAGATCCCTCACAATCGACCACCACCCCCTCCTACAATACTAAATATCACCCAGATCCCTTGGAATCGACCACCACCTCCTCCTACAATACTATATATCACTCAGATCCCTTGGAATCGACCACCACCTCCTCCTACAATACTATATATCACTCAGATCCCTCGAAATCGACCACTACCTCCTCCTACAATACTATATATCACTCAGATCCCTTGGAATCGACCACCACCTCCTCCTACAATACTATATATCACTCAGATCCCTTGGAATCGACCACCACCTCCTCCTACAATACTATATATCACTCAGATCCCTTGGAATCGACCACCACCTCCTCCTGGAGGGCGTGTGTCACAGGATCAGTGAGTCTCCAAAATCCACTTCGTGTTCTTGCGAAGATGCAGGACGATGTCGCGATTGTTGTGCTGCTCTCCGACCATGAGAACTGCAACGTCATTGTTGACTGGCCCTCCCCGCATTTCAGCGCATTTCAGCGAAGTACCCGCTAATCTCAGCCAGTGCCAGAACAGCTCGCTGATTCGCTTAGAGCGATCACGTGATGTTCCATCCCGTCACACGTCTGCACGTAATTCAGGGCGAAAAGCAATTGCGTTTTTTCACCTTTATGCGATCGTGTTTTGTGTCGATTTTGTGCGATATGAATTAAATTTTAATTCATATTTCGTGTTTACGAATTCGAATACGAAGGATTTCCCCTTTCCCCTTTCCCCTTTCGATTTCGAATACGAATCGAATACGAGCTTGAGTCGAGAGGGCGAATGTACGGGTTGGGAATGTACGGGTCTCCCTTCCCCCGCCCGGCAACGCCGGTACTGGAGGGCGTGGGTCACAGGATCGGTGAGTCTCCAAAATCCGCTTCGTGCTCTTGCGAAGATGCAGGACGATGTCGCGATTGTTGTGCTGCTCTCCGACCATGAGAACTGCAACGTCATTGTTGACTGGCCCTCCCCTTCCCCCTCCCCCTCCCACCCCCCTCACCCACTCTGCCATAATGCCCAGATCGGTGGAGTGTTGCAGTGATGGTTGTCCTTCTGGAATTTTCTCCCATCTCCACACAGGATCTCTGGAGCTCAGCCAGAGTGACCATCGGGGTCTTGGTCACCTCTCTTACCAAGGCCCTTCTCCCCCGATTGCTCAGTTTGGCCGGGCGGCCAGCTCTAGGAAGAGTCCTGGTTGTTCCAAACTTCTTCCATTTAAGAATTATGGAGGCCACTGTGCTCTTGGGAGCCTTCAATGCAGCAGAGATTTTTTTTGTAGGCTTCCCCAGATCTGCGCCTCGACACAATCCTGTCTGAGCTCTGCAGTCAGTTCCTTCGACCGCATGGCTTGGTTTTTGCTCTGATATGCATTGTCAGCTGTGAGACCTTATATAGACAGGTGTGTGCCTTTCCAAATCATGTCCAATCAATTGAATTTACCACAGGTGGACTCCAATCAAGGTGTAGAAACATCTCAAAGATGATCAAGAGAAATGGGAGGCACCTGAGCTAAATTTAAAGTGTCATAGCAAAGGGTCTGAATACTTATGTAAATGTGATATTTCAGTTTTTTCTTTTTAATAAATTTGCAAAACTTTCTAAAATCCTGTTTTCTCTTTGTCATTATGGGGTATTGAGTGTAGATTGATGAGGGAAAAAATGAATTTAAACGATTTCAGCATAAGGCTGCAACATAACAAAATGTGAAAAAAGTGAAGGGGTCTGAATACTTTCTGAATGGTGTGTGTGTGTGTGTGTGTGTGTGTGTGTGTGTGTGTATGTGTGTGTGTGTGTGTGTGTGTGTGTGTGTGTGTGTGTGTGTGTGTGTGTGTGTGTGTGTGTGTGTGTGTGTGTGTGTGTGTGTGTGTGTGTAAGTAAAAGAGAGAGACAGAAATACCTAAAAAAATTAAAAAATAACATTTATTTCTTCAAAATGCCAACGGGATTAGAACATCACCGGGCAATGCTGGGTATTACTGCGAGTTATTATATAAACCCCATATGCATTTTTTTATTGCTTCATACCGAAACACACTCATGCCTCTAGCTTTCAGCTGCTCAGAACATTTTCATAAAATTTTCAGTTTATGTGATCTGGCATTAAAAAGGTTTTTGTACGTCATTGGTTGGCTGCAGCATTGTCTGTGGCTCTTGGCTTTGCATGTTGAGTGTAGACATTGAAAAGGTGATGGGATTATTAGAGTTTGCACCTCTTGGCCCTGCACTGAATTGTATATCACCACTATTAGTCTCGACTGTCTGCAATTGAGGAGTGAATGTGTTTTAACAGGAGCCATTGCAGCTTTCCATATTTCTTCCTTTGTATGTTCGAGCGAGAACATTATTGCCTTATCTACGAGACCATTGGTGCCATGATGTGGATTAACACCTACATTGTGTTCCAAGAGCATCACTTTATGTATTTTCATTTTCACGCATCGTCACTGCAAGCAAGGCATCACATGCACTGAGCAAGGTGTTAAATGTTAATGGAAACGGTATTGCTCAGTTGACGATGTGCTCTGAGCTATCTAGTCTTCGATGGCTTAGCTCTTTTTTAAATTAATCTTGCTCCGACTCTTTTCTGTCCATTTTTAACTCAACTGGACGTACTGAACCCTCCGGCGTCCGTCGTCTGTCGTCGTCGTCGTCGTCTGTCGTCCGTTAACTTTTCGACGTTAACACTCCAGCGTCCACAAATATCAACCGATTCTGATCAACCGATTCTGATCACTTGGCATGCGGCATCGTTACCCCAAGGACCAGGTTGTTGTTACATTTCAGCCCGATCCGTTGAAAAATGGCGGACTTAGGCGACCATTTTGTTTTTGGTCATGAAAACGACGTTAACACTCTGGCGTCCACAAATATTAACAGATTTTGATCAAACTTAGAATGTTTAACCCTTACCACACAAGGTAGGTTGCCATTGCATTCCAACCCGATCCGTCACAAAATGGCCGCCATAGGCCGCCATATTGTTTTCAGCTCCGAAACGACGTTAAGACTTTAACGTCCACAAATATTTATGGATTTTGATCAAACTTGGTGTGTGAGACTCTTACCACACAAGGTAGGTTGCTATCGCATGTCAACCGAATCTGTCACAAAATGGCCGCCGTAGGCCGGCATATTATTTCAGCTCTGAAACGATGTTAACAATCTACCGTCCACATATATTGACGAATTTTCATCAAACTTGGCATGTGAGACCCGACCTACTTTAAAGTTGTCCAGTCAGTTCAGTTGAGTTGTGCTTCCCTGGAAGCTCTAGTTCATGATCAGGATGCTGTAACTTGGAGCAATGTTTCAGCATAAATATAACTCTGTTGTCAGTCGCATCATGAAGTCCCACATCTGAGTCTTGGTCTGAGCCATAAGATATGAAATGTGAGTCCAACTCTGAGTCATGCCGTGAGCCATTTGTCATCTGAGTCCAAGCCACGATGTTTAAGTGTGAACTCCAGTCCAAGTTCCTAGCATGTTTTTGAGCAAACATGGTTCAGGAATATCAGCAAACGATTTCTGTGTCGGATCATTCTCATATTGCTCTTTTTGACAATGTGGAAACATGATATTGACACTTTTATAAGTTGCTTATAAATGTTTTGGATTGAGTATCCATGATGCAGTCAAGTTGCTTATATGATGTGACATGTCATCTCAGGAGTAGTATAAAACTTTTATAAATCATTGAGGTTGTGGATGCTGAAGGCCCCTCTTTATCTCTTGAATGGGGTGGTGGAATGTGGTGTGTGCTGGTACCCTGGCTGAAGGTCCTGGTGTGAGTTTATATTTAATATGCTAGTTATAAAGGGTTGCAAACATAACATAGATTAAATTAATGGTAAGAAGGGAGTTGATGCAAGTTTCCTTGTGCAATGAAGCTTATGTTATCAAGGTAAATGATTATCCAACCAAATTTACAAGTACACATCCTCATGAAGTGGCCAATTAGCCTATGAGTATATTCATATTTTGCACTGTCTCCATTTCATGAAACTCTTCAGATGAAGATTTTAAAAGGAATTCCCACTCCATGCGCATAATAATTCCTCTACGATCTGCTCGGATGGTCGCTCGGCACCCCTAGCTCCCATACAACTTCCATCTATCCCATAGTGTAAATGTTAAATAATTATATTAAAATCATCTAACGTGTTCAACTCACTGTTTCAGAGAAATGGGACACTAAATAGTTAGGATTGTGATGTACAAGTTCTCTTTTTTAACACTGATCTCGCAGCTCAGAGCGAACGAAATGGATATTTAGTTCCGCAGGATCGCTCTGTCTTGGACTTTTTCAATTTTGAATCAAGGGGCCTCCCAGTGCAAGGGGGGGGGGGGGTGCTCCCAGCGGTGTCCCTCAAAATCAGCAGAGGTCTGAAATACAACCTCAAGAGCAATGACATCATACACATAAGGCAAGGCCATTGTGAGATTATCGGACAAACGAACACAGTAAATTGGTTTTGAACCTGTGATCCAAATATTATAAGATATTTGCTTTTATGGGAATACCAAACAAGTGTTTCTCGACCTCCAACTATATAATAAAGCAGGAGTGTCTGTCTGTCTGTCTGTCCATCCCCAAACTACTCCCTCGGTTTTTGGGCTAGCCCCACCAAACTTTCCGTGGAACCTTTTGGAAACCCAGTGGGTGTCCTAAGGTGGGTGGAAAGTTTCATGAACTTATCAATACATTTGTGATTTTGAGTTTTCACCTGTACGAAGTTGCTCTCTCTCCGCATGGAAACTCATTCTTGGGTTCAGTATTAGCATTTTCGCCATTTACCGCATGTGAAAACATTCACTGGTTCGGTAATGTCTTAATGCAATCGAGATTTTGCGTTTCCACCCTACAACATCGATCTTTCTCCACGTATAAACATATTCGCGGCTTCGGCAATTTCTCATTACAATTGAGATTAATGGTTTACACCCGTGAGATGCCGCAATTTTCCAGATGGATATGACCATTCACGGATTCAGCATTTGCAGTTTCGCCATTATCCACGTATATAAACATTTCCCGCCTTCTGGTGGGGCCAGCTTCTGTAAGTGTTTTGCCCAAGTCATTCACGAACAGGATGTCCATGCCTGACGTTCCACTGGAGGTGGCACAGGAATGTGGAATTGATTGGTTCATGGTTTGGCATTCGCCGTTTCCACATTGTCCGTTTGCTTTTGTGCACTCGAAGATGCAAACATGTACCACGTGTCCTGCATGTGTCGTAAAGTGGGTGGGAATTTTCATTAAAATTTTCAAAACCTTTTTTTTTAGGGGGCTCGCACCCATTTTTATCATGGATACTCGCTAGTAGGCAATAAAAGTTAATAGCCGAAATCTAAATGTGATGGTAAGTTTTGAATTGCACTTCCGGTTGACTACAGGTTATTCTTGCTCCTTTGCTTGAAAACACCCCAGCTATCCCTTATTGGAAAGCAGCTTTTCACGTAACCTTTGCAGTCATTGCACTGGCAACCCTGAAGAAAGACAACTTGGAGTCGTTATCTATCTATAATTCCAGCAATCTCTGTGTGTGTGTGTGTGTGTCTGTGTGTGTGTGTGTGTCTGTGTGTGTGTTTGTTTGTCTGTGACCGCTGTTTCTCGACAACCACGGGTCCGATATACTTGAAACTTGCCAGGTATATTGCTGGGGACCCGAGGATGTGCCTTTTCAAGGTTTTAAATTAATCGCAGAAGTAGTTACCGAGCTATGTCCAAAAAACGATTCAACCAATCAGAGAGCAGCGAGCTATCACGTGTGCCGAACGTGGCGAACAGACTCTGCCTCGGATGGCACATTTGAGAGCGTATTCATTTATTTCCCGTCGGCAAACTATGTTGGCGCTATGTTGGCGTTAAACGATGTTTTAAAACTAATTAAAACTAATTTGCGATTCTTTCGCTTTCCTGCGATATGCGACCTTCAGGAGCTCCTGTGAGAGCGTGCGCCATTACGGATAGTACGGGTACGGGCATGCCATATGTTGGCGTTAAACTATGTTTTAAAACTAATTAAAACCATTTCATGTAAATAGAGGGGGGGGGGGGATTGTCACTGTACTCGCAAGCCGTTCGCCGTTCGCTTTGGCGTTGCGAATGGACCAAAACATTTCATGGACCAAACCATTTCATGTAAAGCGTTCGCCGTTCGCTTTGGCGTTGCGAATGGACCAAAACATTTCATGGACCAAACCATTTCATGTAAATAGAGGGGGGGGATATAATTTTAGATATATATATAGTACGGGCATGCCCTAGTCTGTACAATTCCCAGGACATTATTGTGCAAATATTGTTAAATTTGAATACAATGCATTAGGTTCCCACATTATATTGACAATAACGAAGGCCATGAAACTCTGGCTCGGGGGTACGGCAGTACCCATACGGGGAAGATGTATTTGGAGAAGTGAGGTTTCTGTATTTTCATTTCTGTGGGGGGTTTTAACATCAACTCACATGAACCATTTTATAACTATACAGATGGCTGCTCAGGTTCAGTGGGAAGTAGTGGAAGAACCTTGGTGGATAGCATGGCATTATCGGTTTAATATGGATCATTTTGTAATGAATATACATACGTTGCCCCTTTCTCTTGCCTGACTATCATCACAATTGCACATAAAGGGAAAAGAGTATTCCCCAGAATCTGATAATCATGTCCAGCAGTCTTGATTGGATTAAGGCTTTCCACAAAGATTAGGATTCATATTTTATTTCTCTCAGATTAGCAAAATCAATGAAGGTTTTTGTTGTGTAAATTTGGATTAATGTACATTTAAATATTATATAATTCGAGTTCATTATGTATTGAATGCATACCAGTTTGGTTTTGAACATCTCATCTTCAGTGATTGTGATTTTAATGGGAAGGAATGTGCTTTGCATCGGAAATCGCTTTCTTTTATTGATCGTTTCTTTCTGGTCGTCATTGAGAGGGACGATGCTGCTTCTCAAAGGACTACACTGAACACAATGGCGCTATTGTCAAATGGGGAAGGCGGTGGGGAATTTATTACGAATACATTTTCAAGAGAGGATGGGAGAGAGGGAAGGGTGGGGCAGATTTGCAGGAGTGCGGATTTCATGGAAATGAGGTTCGGAAGAAATGAAAGAGATAAGTGGAGAAAAGGGGGATATATGGGTGAGGTCGGTGGAAGAGGGGGGCAGTTGGGGGATGTGTCGTAGGAGAAATGTGTAGTTGGGCAAGGGGAAAGTTCTCCATCTCTGCCGATATGTAATTAGTAAATGGCTCTTTTCCATATGTTATAGCTCTGCATACAAGTTTCAAATCCTTTCGCTTGTGTATGGATTCAATTATATTAATCGTAGTATGATATGTGATTACTTGGTTTTCTCTTTTTTTTTACCAAATGCATGCCCACCAATTCTTGTTTGAACTGGTAATTGAAACAAACAATGATGACGTTTGAAAAACGACGTTGAAACATTAAGAGGATCTTCATATCTTCATCACTTCACACTTGCATTGCACATTCCACTGGTTAAATTCACTCATCAACTTAACTTCGTGTGTGTGTGTGTGTGTGTGTGTGTGTGCGTGCGTGCGTGCGTGCGTGTGTGTGTGCGTGCGTGCGTGTGTGTGTGTGTGTGTGTGCGTGCGTGCGTGTGTGTGTGTGTGTTTAGAGAAGTGAGGTTTGAATACTATATGTATATATATATACATATATATACATATATATATATATATATATATATATATATATATATATATATATATATATATATATATATATATATACACTCAGTATGTACAAAACATAAGGAACACCTGCTCTTTCCATGAAATATATTGATCACTGAAGTTTCATTTCCACTGTCTTCTTGACATCCTTTGAACATTTTGTGTTTTGAATTTGCACGGATTGACAGGTTAGTATAACGTGCTTGAACTGATCAAAGTACTCTATTTAATGGTACACTCTACCTCTTAAGATGCAGAGGAAGGGAATTGGAGGATCGTGGGTAGTAGGTGCTTCAGATGAATCTGCAGCATGTGAACCTCACAGCTCATCAGACAGTCTTTGTGCCACACTCGGTGCTGCGATCAAGCACAGTGGAAGCCTGATTGTTGGTCAACTCTGAAAATCTTATGAGTTCCGTCGCTGTCGATATCATTTTGACACCTGTGTAAAAACAGCCCGAATTTGCTGAAAGAATCCCTGCGGAAATGAGCTCATCGGATTTGATTGTATTATCAGTCCCCTACTCGGCCGGAGGGGACGATAGGTTTGCTCTCCGTCCGTCCCACTTGTGGTTTTCTCGACTTTTTCCCCATACCCTTTAACATATTCAACTGAAACCTGGTACATGGCTTTATTTTGATACAATACAGAACAGGTTTGAGTTTTGGGGTGTTTCCCCAATTTTTCACTGAGTTAAGCCTTCTTGAACTTATAAAATATCACATATTATACATGGCTCAGTTTTCAGCTACCTTGACTCCACCCCACTGCTTTACACACATTGGCTGCACAGCTGGCCTAACTCCACCCCAATGAAAATCATGCGCCGCCATTCCTTGAAGCAGCGCAGTTCGGTAGTGTGGAGGGGGAGGAATAGGGGAAGGGGGAGGGGAGCAGGAGGACAGGGAGGGGGAGGAAGGATGATGGGGACAAGGGAGAGTAGGATGGAGCAGAGTTTGATTATTTACTTTCATTTGTCGATGAGAGTAGATTGTGTTTCCAAGGTAAGGCATGTTTGAATAGGCCGAAACAAAATGGCGGCTTAAGAACCCAGTGATGTGACAGATGGCTGACCAAGATGGTGCACCGCCATTTTGGTAAGGCTTTTTTTTTTGTGAGGAGCATCCCCTCAATTGTCTTCAAAAAGGGGTGTCTAAACACACCCAACCACCCAGTTTTCATTCATGCACTTCCTTGGATTTCACTTGGCATGCATGCAAAGTTGGTGCCGCGAGGTTTCATGGTTTTGGAGTTATGGAGGAGACACACACACAATAATTAACTAACTGACTAACTGACTGGCACACATTGCCTTTTATTAAGATATATATGCACATAAGCCGTACGCATGATTTTGCTTCATGTGTGTACTTTTTATTTTTGTATGTAATGTGGTTATTTTTTATTATTCTTTTCAGCACCAAATGCGGCATTATACACCACCCAAATAAATGGATGTGTTTACTGATATTGAACTGAAACAAGGATGACAGCAGCAGGGGCGGATCCAGGGGGGGATGGTGCAGGACCCCCCCCCCCCTTCGATCCAGGATGAGGGTGCAGGTGGTGCGAATCTGTTGAACTGTTGGACCAGGGTGCAGGCGGTGCGAATCTGTTGAACTGTTGGACCAGGGTGCAGGCGGTGCGAATCTGTTGAACTGTTGGACCAGGGTGCAGGCGGTGCGAATCTGCTGAACTGTTGGACCAGGGTGCAGGCGGTGCGAATCTGTTGAACTGTTGGAGCAGGGTGCAGGCGGTGCGAATCTGTTGAACTGTTGGACCAGGGTGCAGGCGGTGCGAATCTGTTGAACTGTTGGACCAGGGTGCAGGCGGTGCGAATCTGTTGAACTGTTGGACCAGGGTGCAGGCGGTGCGAATCTGTTGAACTGTTGGACCAGGGTGCAGGCGGTGCGAATCTGCTGAACTGTTGGACCAGGGTGCAGGCGGTGTGAATCTGCTGAACTGTTGGACCAGGGTGCAGGCGGTGCGAATCTGCTGAACTGTTGGACCAGGGTGCAGGCGGTGCGAATCTGTTGAACTGTTGGACCAGGGTGCAGGCGGTGCGAATCTGTTGAACTGTTGGACCAGGGTGCAGGCGGTGCGAATCTGTTGAACTGTTGGACCAGGGTGCAGGCGGTGCGAATCTGCTGAACTGTTGGACCAGGGAAGAACGCAAGGAACTGCAGAAACTTCCAAGAACGCACGAAATGCCGTTTCTGACGATCAATTTTTTAAAATTTCCTGGGGAAGGACCCCCAGACCCCCCTTATATCCTCCCCCTCCCCAGCGCTATAGTTTCATGCACCGCACCCCCCCCCCCCCCCCCCCCCCCATCTTGAAATTCCTGAATCCGCCCCTGAGCAGAGCTTTACAAGATGGCCTTTGGAGGCAAGGGATTGGTATTTTGGATATACATCAAAGAAGTTTGCACAACATACTGATCGTTGTTGGAGCTCGTGTCGGCATTTTGCTTCCCTATTGATTGGCAGATAATTCCCATGGCCTTCACTTTACCACTCCATAAGGCAGAAAACACTGTCTGCCACCACACTCTGGGATTAGATTTTCTAAAAATTCCTTCAGCACCATATTGCTGGCAGATTGTGAAGGTTACGGCCATCTGTTTTTCTCCCCAATGTTTGCTTCTTCTTTTTTCCTGTTTGCTTTATAAGTATACTTTCGAATCAGCCATTCGGTATGCTTGAACTGTTGTTGGATTTGCATGCGAGGTGACTTTTAAATTATAGTCAGGTTCACTATGTTTTTTCGTTCAAAATCATGGTAGATTAGCAAACCTATACATTTTTGGAAACGTTATTACATGGAAAATCTGAAAATCAATGTTTACATTTGCCAATTCCGACCAATTCAATTCGACCAATCGACCAATTCCATTCGACCAATTCGACCATTCGACCAATCGCTTCGATCGACCATTCGATCGATTCGATTCGATTCGATTCATCGAATTCGATTCGATCGACCAATTCGATTTGCCAATCAATTTGACCGACCTTTGCTTGTGTGGAACGGACTGTGAAAACGATGCGGACTATATTGTCGGATACGACACACAGGACAGTGATGACGAACTCTAAATGGCATATTCTGTAATCGTGTATGTTTGATGCCATTGACTGCCTGTGTATATTTTGTCATTGACTGCCTGTGTAGATGTGAAGTTATACTGACCGCATGTGTATATATGATTTTGCTGACTGCCTGTGTATGTTTGGTGATATGAATTATTGTGACACATTTTGATGTTATTAACTGCCTGTACAAAATGATAACATGTATTTGATTATGCAACTTATCACGAATATAAAGACAGTATTCTGCAATTCAAAACCTTTGATTCGTGTCTTACCATTCCCCATAGCACTAATTTGATACTTTCATTGGATTCCTTGTCCCTGAAAATATAGGTTTAGTATATTTTTAAAAGTTTTTAGGGTAATTAGAGGCAAAAGTAGAACAAAATATGTATTTTACAGTGGCCATTTTGAAAATCCAAAATGGCCGCCATACAGGTATCTCTCCAAATGTAAACATTGATTTTTAGTTTCCTTATGCTATAACGTTTCCAAAAATGTATAGGTTTGCTAATGTACCATGATTTTGAACGAAATATAATTTATTGACATAGTGAACCTGACTATTATGTGGCATGTATTATTTACGCATTGCCGCCGTGCCTCCAATGCCAGCTCAGGTTAAGCATACGACGGTGCGATATGTGACTGTGTAGCTTTGTGTAAGTTCGACAAACAGGTGAAGCACTCTTAATCAATACAAAGCAGGTAGACCTTGATGTTAAGGAGGAACTGTTTGTAATTTGTGGCGTATATGCCACAAATTTCTTTTTGACTGATTTTCAGCATTCCCCTTTGATTGAAAATGCATGTTCTACCGCTTTATAAATTTCTGGAAAGTCTTTTGGTATTGCGCCATGAAATGGGAATATTGCAAAAGATTTTTCTGCACATCACTTTGTCACCTGCAAGAGTTAAATCAAAAGAGAGACGGTGGAGGTATGTGAAAAGGACTGACATTTTATCGGTGTGAGTATGAGAATTAGCGTAATCAACTTTTGAAGTGAGAAAAATGGTGACGGGAGCTGACATGCATGAGACATTTTTATAATAGGTTTTTGTCTGAAGTCTTGAGTCTCCTTTGGGGGCCATCTTCGTTATGTATGCTAAGATACCGTAATTTACGATCCTTCCTCTCAACCAATCATCGGTGCCATACATGCCCCTCCACTCCCTTCAAGCATTTTCCTGCTCCTCCTACCCCCTACCCTCCTTTTTCTAACATTCTTTCTTTTCTTTTTCTAATTTTTAATTTTCTCAATTTAATCCGTCCTCTCCCTTGTGAATGCATAATAAACATATAGCCCTGATTTCAAAATCAAACACACACCGACTTTACGAATTAGCATAATCAACTTCTGAGGTTGATTATGCTAATTCTCATCCTATTTGTATTATCTTACTCCAAAAAGAAACGTTTTCTCTTTTTAAATCCATTCATCGTGTTCAAAATGTCACTTTTCAATGGTTGTCAATATGAGTAGACCTGCACCCGTTAGTTAAGGCTCAAGTATCCTGATTTAGACAAATAATCAAAGTAACATGATGGTGAAAGAGCTGGGGCTCCCACGTCGATCGGAAGAATGGACGCGACAAAAAGCTGGAATTCATCCGAGTTGCTTTATTCAAACCAAACACTCAGGCACTCTGAAAAGCCCGTTTATCGGGCAGCAATATATACACAAAGAATTAAGTTAAGCACCCCCCCGTTTTTTTACAACCTCGCACATTACAAGTTTGTTGTCGTCAAAACAGTGTAATATACCCATGATATTGCTATATTTTCTGGAGAAGTGATATTATGGTCACATAAAAACATAACGATCATGCCGTTTTCAATATTTTATTCTGAATAATTTAAGGTGAAAATTTTTGGGAATTTTAGGCATATTTTCACCTCAATTTAAGTATGGAGCTATAGGTCCATCACGGACAGTGTGGATGACGTTTATGTTTTCTAACGTACAGTCATTGTTCTGAGAAGACCTCTAGCGATCTTTGCGTCAATAACGTGTGTAGGACCCACGTGATCGGATGGAGCAAGGTGCTGTGACAACCATCCCCTGGCCTGCGTACAGTCCTGACCTGAACCCCCTCGAGCACGTTTGGGACATGTTGGGACGACAAATTGCGAAGATGGTCCCTCCAATAGCCAATCTGGATGAATTGGAACGTGCATTACATCGGGAATGGAACAACCTGCCACAGCAACGCATACGACGGCTTACAGGGTCTATGAGACGTAGGGTTGAGTCAGTGATCCGATCACGTGGGTCCTACACACGTTATTGACGCAAATATCGCTAGAGGTCTTCTCAGAACAATGACTGTACGTTAGAAAACATAAACGTCATCCACACTGTCCGTGATGGACCTATAGCTCCATACTTAAATTGAGGTGAAAATATGCCTAAAATTCCCAAAAAATTTCACCTTAAATTATTCAGAATAAAATATTGAAAACGGCATGATTGTTATGTTTTTATGTGACCATAATATCACTTCTCCAGAAAATATAGCAATATCATGGGTATATTACACTGTTTTGACGACAACAAACTTGTAATGTGCGAGGTTGTAAAAAAACGGGGGGGTGCTTAACTTAATTCTTTGTGTATATATACATATTATCCCGGAGCGTTTGCCCAGGAAAGGCGAGAGGGGGCGTGGCCCAGCGTCCTGGCTGCGGCCTGGCAAGTTGAGGGCGAGCCTGCCCGGGCGTCCTGGACGAGCCCGGCATGGTGATCGCTCCGCGTCCTTGATAGGTGCAAGGCGATTGTGAAAACCCAGCGGTAGCCGCTACACACGTCCCCCCAGAATCGACTTGCACCGGCAGGGTCAATTTGAGGGGGGTCCTGATGACCCGGCCGAAGCGACCCCTGGCGGGTCGTGGGAGGGGGACCGGTGTGGTGGTGGGCGGTCGAGTGGGGGGCACCATGGACGGGGGGCGGCCTCGCCGCGGCGGAAGGGCCACCCGTGGTGGGTGGTCGACGTCCACGTGCGCCGGCTTGAGGCGGTCCACCGCAATCCGGTCCGACCTGCCGCCGATGTCGATGACGAACGACTTGTCGTCCCGTCGCAGCACCCGGAAGGGCCCGTCGTACGGCGGCCGGAGTGGCCCCCGATGTGCGTCGTGACGCACAAAAACATACTCCGCTGTGCGAAGTGCTGGGGGGACGTAGGACTGGGGGTCACCGTGGTGGGATGTTGGCACGGGGGCAAACCGTCAGGCGGCCTCCTGGAGGTCCGAGCGCTGGTGAGCTGCGGACCAGGGACTGGTAGCGTCGGGCACGAATTCGCCCGGGACGCGTAGCGCCTGGCCAAAGACAAGCTCGGCGGTGGATGCCTGGAGGTCCTCCTTGGGGGCCGTGCGGAGGCCCAAAAGGACCCACGGCAGCCGGTCGGCCCAACCGCCGTCTTGAAGGCCGGCCATGAGCGCGGCCTTCATGGAGCGGTGGAATCGCTCGCACAACCCGTTTGCTTGGGGGTGGTAGGCCGTAGTACGGTGGAGCTTGACCCCCAGGTTGCGGGCGACCGCGCCTCACAGCTCGGAGGTGAACTGTGGTCCGCGGTCTGACGAGATGTCCGCCGGTGCGCCGAAGCGGGCGACCCAGGTGGCGATGAAAGCCTGCGCCACGTCGGCGGTGGTGGTGGAGACGAGAGGAACGGCCTCCGGCCACCTGGTGGTCCTGTCCACCATGGTGAGCAGGTGTGTGAACCCCCGTGACGGGGGGAGGGGGCCCACCAGATCCACGTTGACGTGGTCGAAACGTCGTTTGGGCACGGTGAAAGGTGCCAGCGGGGCCTGGGTGTGTCGGTGGACCTTGGCCCGTTGGCAGGCCGTGCAGGTGCTGGTCCAATCGTGGACGTCCCGACGAAGGCCGTGCCAGACGAATCGCGCCGACACCAGCTTCTGGGAAGCTTTCCGGCCCGGGTGGGAAAGGCCGTGGAGGGAGGCGAAGATGCGGCGTTGCCAGGTGACGGGCACGATGGGGCGAGGCTGGCCTTGGGAGACGTCGCAGAGCAGGACAGTGTCCGCGAAGGGGATGTCGGCCAGGCGGAGGCCCGTGTCCGCCGCCCGGAGGGCTTGCACCGTGGTGTCGGTGGTTTGGTCCGCCGCCATAAGCGCAAAGTCCACGCCCAGGTGGACCGCGTTCGCGCTGGCCCGGGAAAGACAGTCGGCCACGGCGTTGTTTTTGCCGGCGACGTGCCGGATGTCCGTGGTAAACTCCGACACGGCGGAGAGGTGGCGCTGTTGGCGGGCCGACCACGGCTCCGTGACCTTGGCCATGGCGTAAACCAACGGCTTGTGGTCGACGAACGCCGTGAAAGGTCGGCCCTCCAGGAGGTGGCGGAAATGGCGGACGGCCAGGTGTAGACCGAGGAGCTCCCGGTCAAACGTGCTGTATTTGAACTCGTTCGGCCGGAGCTGCCGGCTGAAAAAAGCGAGTGGCTGCCAAACCCCGTTCACCCATTGCTCATGTACGGCGCCCACCGCGTAGTCGGAGGCATCCGTGGTGAGGGCGATGGGAGCGTTGAGCACCGGGTGAGCGAGCAGTGTTGCGTCGGCGAGGGCCCGCTTTGAGCTTTGGAAGGCCGCATCCATTGCTGCGGACCAGGCGATGTCGTGCTTGGCCGGCTTGCCCCGGAGGGCTTCGTAGAGGGGCCGCATGAGTTGAGCAGCGCGGGGCACGAAGCGGTGATAAAAATTCACCATTCCCAGGAATTCCTGCAGGGCCTTTATGGTGCGGGGACGCGGGAACGTGGTGATGGCCTCGACCTTGGTTGGCAGCGGCACGGCCCCGTTCTTGGTGATGTGGTGGCCCAAAAAATCAACGGCCGTCGTGCCGAAGTGGCATTTGGCCGGGTTGACGATGAGGCCGTGCTCGCTGAGGCGCCCGAACAGTGTTCGGAGGTGGAGGAGGTGCTCGGCCGGGGACGTGCTGGCGACGAGGATGTCGTCCAGGTAAACGAAAAGGAACGGCAGGTCACGCAGCACGCCGTCCATCAAGCGCTGGAACGCCTGAGCCGCGTTCTTGAGACCAAACGGCATCCGCAAGAATTCGAATAAGCCGAACGGCGTGATGACTGCCGTTTTAGGGACGTCGGCCGCCCTGACAGGTACCTGGTGATATCCCCGTATGAGATCAATTTTCGAAAAAATGACCCGTCCCGCCAGACGGGCGGAGAAGTCTTGGATATGCGGGATCGGGTACCTGTCGGGGGTGGTAGCGTCATTGAGACGGCGGTAGTCGCCACACGGGCGCCATCCACCCCCCGGCTTTGGCACGATGTGCAGTGGCGAGGCCCACGCGCTATCGGAGCGCCGCACGATGCCGAGGTGCTCCAACGCGTCGAATTCGGCCTTCGCCACGGCGAGCTTGGCTGGGTCGAGGCGGCGGGCCCTGGCGTAGACCGGCGGGCCCGTGGTTGGTATGTGGTGCTCGATCCCATGCCCTACTGCGACGGCCGAAAACGTCGGCCGCGTGAGGGCCGGGAACTCCGTGAGCAGGCGAGCAAACTCGTTCGCCGCCAGGACGGCGCATGCCAGCTCGGTCGGCGCGGAGCTGCTCAATGTGCATACCAGGGAGCTGAAGGTTTCGGCGTTGATTAAACGACGCCGTTGGACGTCCACCAGCAGTCCGTGTACGCAGAGGAAGTCGGCGCCTAGCAGAGCCATGGGCACGTTTGCGGTTACAAACGTCCAAGCAAAGCGTTGGTCGCCGAAGCAGAGGGTGACGTTGCGCGGGCCGAAGGTGCGGATGGTCGATCCGCTGGCCGCAACCAAGGAGGGGCCGCAAACCGCGGATTGCCTGTCCTGGTCAGAGGCGGGTATGACGCTCAGTTGGGCGCCGGTGTCGCACAGGAAGCGCCGTCCGGACGCTTTATCCGTGATGAACAGTAAGTTGCCCGTGTGGCCGGCGCTCATGGCTGGTAATGAACGCCGGCCCGGCCGTTTCCCGGCCTGCCGAAGGTGCACGGGGGTCGGCATGTCCGGGCCTTCTGTCCGAACCTGGCATGATAGTAACACCACGCTTGGTCAGGTGGAGGCCCCGGTCGTCGTGCTGGAGGTGGTCGGCTCGGTGTAGCGGCCGCCAATTGCGTCGGCAGTTCGGTCGTCGACCGTGCCGGGTGCTCGGGCGCCATGGGTGTTGCGTCGGACGGCGGTGGGTCCCATGTCGCCGCTGCGATGCGCTGACCTGCGGCGGAGATCTTGTCGGCTTCTCTGGCAAGGGCCCGGGGATCTGTGATCGTCGTGCTTGCCAGGGCGAGGCGTACCGGGTTAGGCAGCTGACGGAGGAACAGCTCCCGGAACAGGAATGCCGGAGAGTGCTCGCCGAGCAGTGAAAGCATGTAGTCCATTCGCTCGGAAGGGCGCGTGTCGCCGAGCTCGGGCAGGTCGAGCAGGCGCCGTGCGCGTTCCGCCGATGGGAGGGCGAAAGCGTCGAGGAGAAGCTTCTTAATCGCGCCGTATTTGTCAGCGGCTGGCGGGCTCTCGAGGAGGCTCAGGGCGCGGGCCGCGGTGGCCGAACCGAGCGCTGCTACCACATGGTGGAAGCGGGTGTCGTCGGCCGTGATGCCTCGCAGGGCGAACAGGGAATCCGCCTGTGCGAACCAAACCGCCGCGTGAGCCTCCCAGAAGGTAGGCAGTTTAAGGGCGACTGCCGTGTCCATGTCGGTAGGTCACCAATGAAGGAGCTGGGGCTCCCACGTCGATCGGAAGAATGGACGCGACAAAAAGCTGGAATTCATCCGAGTTTTTTTTTTTTTGTTTGTTTTTTTTTTTTTTTTGTATACAATATCGAGGCTCGTGAAAGAGCGAACATTAATCACACAGAAAGACAAACCGACACATAAAACATATAACATCGGGAGCGGTAGACAAGATGGGGAGAGAGGGGGAAGGACACAAACACAACATTTGAGAGCAGGGACCGAGAGACATGGAGACATCGAGAGATCTGAGAGAGGGTGAGGGCTTTGGGGGGGGGGGCATGGGAAGGGGGCGGT
The DNA here is from genome assembly GCF_964187855.1 of Myxine glutinosa. Classification (NCBI taxonomy): domain Eukaryota; kingdom Metazoa; phylum Chordata; class Myxini; order Myxiniformes; family Myxinidae; genus Myxine; species Myxine glutinosa. The sequence goes on from NC_136267.1 coordinate 144,175,357, forward strand.
GGGAGAGGTATAAAACATATGGACACTGCCAGGACTTCCAGGAAAGAAGTTGGAATTTCAAACAAGGTGGATCTGGGGTGAATTAGCGGGGGTAGAAAAGATCAAGGTTTTGGATGGGGAAAGATAAGAGATGGTGGTGAACAGCTGTTTTAAAGACCTGGAGGGAGGAGTGGGATTGAAGGGAGTGAGGGAGTTTGTTCCAGACGCGGGAGAAAAGAGGAATGAAAGAGTGAAGGTGAGCAGAGAGCCGAGATTTCGGCAGTTTAACCATCAGAGGGTTGCTGGCAGATCTTGTGCGACCTGTAGGAATATTTGGGGGACAGAGCACAGAGAGAGCTGGGGGTGCAAGGCCGGAGAGGAGTCGGTAGAAGACAGAAAGACCACCTACCTGCCTGCGGTGAGTGAGTGAAAGGCCCTCAGAGATAGCTTCATCGCGGGAGATTCCAATAATTCTCAAAGCTTTGGTTTCAACAGCGTGAAGCCGAGCTAGGTGTGAGGCAGGAGCACCGGCCCATAGGGGAGAACAGTATTCCATTGAGCTGCGGATGAAAGCCTTGTATGTGGTGAGGAGCTCAGGTGTGCCGAGGAAGGACTTCGCACGACGGAGGATGCCCAGTCGGCGACTGGCTTTGGAGGCCAGCTTGGAAATGTGGTTTTCCCAAGAAAGATCATGGCAGATAGTGAGACCCAAAATCTTGAGCGACAGAACTTCTTGGAGAGGATTGTTGAGAAAGTAGATGGGAGGGTTGTCCAGTCGATCTTTTCGGAGAGACATAGTAAGAGTGTGAGATTTGTCAGGATTGAAAGACATGTTCCACTTGTTTGACCAGTCTGTGATTTTGTCCAGGTCTTCAGAGAGTGAGGAGGCAGCAGACTGCCGATCTGAGGGAAGAGGAATGGAGCGGCAGAGAGTGGAGTCATCAGCAAAGAGATAGAGAGGATTTTCGAGAGAGTCAGAGAGATCATTGATTAAAACCAGAAAAAGCACGGGGCCCAGAACACTGCCTTGGGGAACTCCAGCCTCAACAGGAAGAGGAGATGAGAGAAACCCATTCAGGGCCACACGTTGACGACGACTAGAGAGGAAGTCCGCCAGCCATGCGTGGAGATTTCCATGGATACCAAAGGAGGAGAGTTTGGTGAGCAGAGCGGGGTGCCAGACCGTGTCGAAGGCACGTGATATGTCGAGGGAGACAGCTCTAATTTCCTGTTTGGCATTGAGGACCTCCATCCATTGTTGAGACAGCAGAAGCAGCATGTCCAGAGTAGAGTGACCTGGTCTGAAACCAAATTGATGATCAGAGATCAAGCCATTGGAGAAGAGGAAAGATTTCATATCCGAAGCAATGATGGATACCATGACTTTGCTGATAATTGGGAGAAGGCTGATTGGTCTGTAGTTGCTAGGATCTGTTTTTGCACCTTTTTTGTCCAAAGCGGTGATGTTGGCTGATTTCCAAGCAGATGGCAGTTGACCTTGAGCAAAAGAGAGGGTGAAGAGAACAGAGAGAGGGTGAGATAGAGCAGCAGAGCAGGATTTTAGGACCCGTGGGCTGATGCCGTCGGGTCCAGTTGCAGAATCAGAGTCGAGGGTTGACAGAAACTTTTCCACCTTGTCAGGAGGAAAGGACACGGAGTCCAGGAGCAGCAGGGTACGACTGGGTATGGTGGGTACAGAGAGGGATGGGTTTGGGACACAAGATTTAGAGGCAAACACAGAGTTGAGGCATTCAGCTTTTCACGTGCGGAGTCAGCTGTGTAGCCGTTTGAGGTAAGGGAGGGGATGGAGGGGGAACAAACACCAGAAACGGATTTGACCAGACGCCACCAGGATTTGGAAGAGGGAGACAGATAAGAGAGTTCGGTCTTGAGAACGGAGAGATATTGTTTCCTGGCTCTCCTGAGGGTGGACACACACTTGTTTCGGGCTTTGTGAAAGGAAATGAGATTTCCTTCCGTTGGATTTGCTTTCCAGGAGACGAAGGCAAGTTGTTTCTGGGCAACAGCCTCACCACAAGATTCCGTGTACCATGGACGGGAGGAAGGGTATGACAACTGAAGATGAGATGGGATAAATCTGTGCATGAGAGAGAGCAATTTACTTTGGAAGAATTCCCAGGATGAGTTGATGTCAGAGGTGGTAGAGATGGGAGACCAGTCCAGATGATTGATGGCTGCTTGAAGACCGTGCCAGTTGGCCTGAGTGAAATGCCAGACTCGTCGACGCTGAGCAGGCTCCCTGAGGATGGTCAGAGAGATGTCCACTTTAACAAGGACATGATCAGATGATCCGATCGGAGCAGAAGAAGAGCAGCAGACATTTTCAGGGAAGTTAGTCATAACCAAGTCCAGAAGAGAAGATGTTCCTTGACTGAGATCCGGGTCGGGAAATTGACAGATTGTGTCAGTCCCAGTGAGTCGCAGAAGTCCTTTGCTGAGGAGCCATGGCTGGTGAGAGAGGTACCCACACCCAGCCAACTGGCATGATGACAGTTGAAATCACCACATATGAGGAAGAGAGAGTTGGGATGAGTAGATAGAAGTTGGTCCATATCATCAGACAGCGAGATGTAGATGGAGTCATCACTGTTTGGTGGACGGTACAACACACATATGAACAAGAGGTGGGAGCGAAGGGGAAGCCGTAGCCAGAGGTATTCCTGGGGGTGAGGTGGAGAGAGTGCAGTGCAGGGCGAGTGAGGAAGAGAGTTTTTGTTAAAGATAGCAACCCCGCCTCCAGGACGAGGCTCAGGTCTATCATACCGGAGGAGGGAGTAGCCCGGGAGAGATACTATGGAATCAGAGACATCATAAAGGAGGAAAGTTTCTGTTAAGCAGATCACGTCTGGTTTGACAGAAGCAACCTGTATGGAGAGATCAGTTAAATTTGAACGAAGGCCCCGGATGTTTGAGGTCCATACCGTTAATGAAGAGGAAGGGGGAGCATCAGATACAGAACAGGGGGGAGGAGGGGTAGGGTAAGATGTGGAAGAGGTGGAAGAGGTAGGGAGAGCTGTTGAAGGTGTGTCAGAGATTTCAGAATAGCTCGGAGAAAGGGAAGGATGGGGCGGACAAAAGGTTTGATGGTGATTGGGTGAGCCACAATGAGGTGTTATTTGAGGAGGGGGAAGAGCGAGGCAGAAGGTTGGGGGAGATGGAGGTGAGAGTTTGAAGGGGGAAGAAGCGGGGAGGACGCTTTGAGGAGGGGGAGTGAGAGGGGGGAAATTGAGAAGCAATGAGGGTGGGGAGATTTGAAGGGGAGGGGTGAGGGGGGAGTTTGGGAGGGAAGGGACAAGGGGAGGGATTTGAAAGGGATGGGATATGGGGGAGATTTGGAGGGGAGGGGTGAGGCAGGAGTCTAGGAGGGGAGGGGCGAGGGGCGTCTTGGCGGGGAGGGGTGAGGGGGTAGTTTAGGAGGGAGGGGGCAAGGGGGGAGATTTGAAAGGGATGGGTGATGGGGAAGATTTGGAGGGGAGGGGTGATGGGGAAGATTTGGAGGGGAGGGGTTATGGGGAAGATTTGGAGGGGAGGGGTGAGATTGGATTTTTGAAAGTGTACGATTAATGGGAAACGAACATTTATTGCAAAATGAGTTTCTTGTGACCTTCGAGTTAAAAATACGTTTAAGGATGCTGGATGGAGGATGGAGTGCAGGAGAGTTTAGGGAATGTAGAAAAAAGGCACTATAGGAGATGGATATTTTTTTTGGGATGAATTGATTTGGTGAGCAAGTCGAAAGCAGCCTTTTAAAGAAGAAGAAGAAAAAGGTGTTATAAAATATGACGGAATACATAACTTGAGGGGAAAGTGTAAACATTGAAGGTTAATGAGTGAAAACTATCTGGGGAAATGGGGGAGAACCACGTGGTCGAAGAACGAACGAACGAATAAGAAGAAATAAACGAATGAGAACAGAGAAGGAAATGTTTTTTTTTTTTTTTTTTTTTTTTTTTTTGAGTTGAGATTTACACAAGGAAGTAGGCTATGGGTGAAAAGACTGGGAATACAGAGAACGAAAGTTATTGGATCACAAACGACGGACCACTGAGAGAAAAACAAAGCCTCAAGGTTGTACAGTGCACACTGTACAAGGCCTCAAGACACGACACGAATTAACACGATTTTCAATACAGGTATGAAAGATTTGCACCGAAAAATCTTCGTAGGGACACAATATACGTACAACACCATAAATAAGTTGCTTTATTCAAACCAAACACTCAGGCACTCTGAAAAGCCCGTTTATCGGGCAGCAATATATATACATATTATCCCGGAGCGTTTGCCCAGGAAAGGCGAGAGGGGGCGTGGCCCAGCGTCCTGGCTGCGGCCTGGCAAGTTGAGGGCGAGCCTGCCCGGGCATGCCTGGGCGTCCCGACCGAGGCCTGGCAAGTTGAGCGCGGGCCTGCCCGGGCGTCCTGGACGAGCCCGGCATGGTGATCGCTCCGCGTCCTTGATAGGTGCAAGGCGATTGTGAAAACCCAGCGGTAGCCGCTACAATGGTTCTTTTTAATGGTGAGGGTCTCATACACAGGACGACCATGACGGTGTTGGAGAGGGTTCTGTACGAGAGGATAAGCAATAGTGTGGAGAAGGAGATGGGAGAAGAACATCAGGGGTTTAGAAAGGGTAGAGGAACGACAGATGGGATTTTCATGCTGAGACAGCTGGTGGAGAAGAGGTTGGAGGTGCAAGGTGAAACGGCATTGGGCTTTGTGGATCTGGAGAAGGCCTATACAGCACCGTCCCGAGAGAGATGGTGATGGCGACACTGAGATGGATGGGAATGCCGGTTGCAGAAATGAAGGGGATGGTATGTCAGAGGCAGAGGTGCGGAGGAGGATTCAGATGGGTGTGAATGCGTGGAGGAGGGTGGAGGGTGTAATGGCAGACAGAAAGATTTCAAGGAGATTGCAAGGAAAGGTTCTGATATCGTGTGTAACGCCGGCCGACCTTTACGGTCTGGAAACAGTGGCAATGACAGAGAGACAACAACAGAGGATGCAGGTTTGTGAGAACAACTGGGTCAGGAGGATTGTGGGAGTGCAGAGGGTGGATAGACAGAGATTGGATGAACTGGGGGAGGAGTTTGGTGAACAGATGAGCTGATGGGGTGATTGGTGAAATGCCGACAGCACCAAAGGGAGCCCGGCAATGATGCGTGCTGAAAGGGGGTACTCAGTTTTTACCCTGGTTTCTTGTTTGTTACTTGCAAAATCGAAGATTTTTCAAGTATATTGGTCGGTTCCGTTTGTGGTTCTGTCTGTTTGTCTGTTTCTGTTTGTCACCGGCCTACAGGTCACAATTCTAAACCGATCGTCACGAAACCTCACCAAGTTGTATAAGTCGTCCCAATTGAGAAGCCTATTGATTTTGAGGTCAAAGGTCATCTGGAGGTCAAATTTCTAAAATCGCCATTTTAAATCCGATTGACTTGAAAATTGAATAGCATTTGTATATCAAATCACTAAATTGTGAAATGAACTATTTTTGAGGTCAAAAGGTCAAAGGTCAACCTAAGGTCAAATTTTAAAAATCATCAATTTTCATCTAAAAAGCCGTCTATTCTCAACCGATTGACTTGAAAATTGAACAGCATTTGCATATCGATTCACTAAATTGGGAAACATGCTATTTTGAGGTCAAAAGGTCAAAGGTCAACTCAAGGTCAAATTTTAAAAATCATCAATTTTCATCAAAAAAGCCATCAATTCTCAACTGATTGACTTGAAAATTGAACAGCATTTGCATATCGAGTCACTAAATTGGGAAACATACTATTTTTAGGTCAAAAGGTCAAAGGTCAACTCAAGGTCAAACTTCCAAAATCATCACTTTTTATCTGAAAAAACCGTCAATTTTCATCCGATTGACTTGAAAATATATATATATATATATATATATATATTTCTTGACTTGAAAATTGAACAGCATTTGCACATTGAGTCACTAAATAGGGAAACCAACTTTTTTTGAGGTCAAAAGGTCAAAGGTCAACTCAAGGTCAACCTTCCAAAATCATCATTTTCATCTGAAAAATCGTCAATTTTCTTCCTATTGACCCGAGCTTTGATCAAGATTGTCAATTTTAATCTTGATGAAATGGACAATTTTTGCTGTATCAATGGAATTCTTTTTTCTTGGGGAGGGGTTGGGGGGCATATTTTGCAAGTATCGTGCTCCGCATGACGTCTTCTTGTTTGTTTGTTTGTCCAAACGATATCTCAGCAATCCTCTGTGCTAGGAAGCTCAAATTTGGCACAATAGTGATCAAGTGCTTTGGCAAAAACTGTATTCTTTGTTTTTTGATTAATCAATTAATTGATTACTTACTTCATTATTATCGATTAATTAAGTACTTATTTATTTTCTTTCTCATCTGGGCAATATCTCAGGCATCTTTTGAGCTAGGAAGCTGATATTTGGACATGACAATGACCAAGTGATTTGACTATAAATGATATTTTGGATTTATTGATTAATCAATTAATCGATGAATTATTTTTTGATTAGTCAATTAATCTATTAATTATTTAATTTTTGATTAATTGATCATTCATTTTGTTTTCAAAAAGTTACAGATTTGGATGAAACATTTGTGGTTTTCATATGCTATTATCCAATTGATTAAGGAATTATTTTACGATTTTTGTGTTTTGATTAATCAATTAATTGTTTAATTACTTCATTATTATCGATTAATTAAGTACTTATTTATTTCCTTTCTCATCTGGGCAATATCTCGGGCACCATTTGAGCAAGAAAACTGATATTTGGACATGACAATGGCCAAGTGATTTGGCTGTAAAAGGTATTTCCGATTTATTGATTAATCAATTAATCGATTAACTATTTAATTATTCAATTAATGACTTAATTTAAAAAAAATTTAAGTTACAGATTCGGATGAAACGGTGGTGGTTTAGGTATTCTATTAACGAATTGATTAATTATTTTACGATTATTATTTATTTATTTTTGGTATTAATCACTTATTTATTTCCTTTCTCATCTGGGCATATCCCAGGCATCTTTTGAGCTAGGAAGCTGATATTTGGACATGACAATGACCAAGTGATTTGACTATAAATGATATTTTGGATTTATTGATTAATCAATTAATCGATTAATTATTTTTTGATTAGTCAATTCATCTATTAATTATTTAATTTTTGATGAATTAATCATTCAATTTGTTTTCAAAAAGTTTCAGATTCGGATGAAACACTGGTGGTTTTGATATGCTATTATCCAATTGATTAAGGAATTCTTTTACGATTTTTGTTTATTGATTTTAATTACACAATTAATCAATCAATTATTGTACCCTGGATGTGGGGGATATCTGGGTCGCTCTTGGGAGATCGATCTGCTGTCTCAATGCCGTAGGCTTGTTCGAGAGAACTGTCCGGGGCTATACAACAACAACAACAACAACAACAACAACAACAACAACAACAACTAGCAGTTGGACTGTTGAGCACGTACAGTGGGACAAAGATGCTCTGTAACCAAGACTATACATGAATACAGGATGCATACATGACACACCGTAGGGGAGATTATACACCAAATGCATCAAAACTATACACCAAATGACCAATCAGCATTATTAGTCACATGTCTGACAAGGATAAGCAGGTATGACCCAGCTTGCCACCACTACTCTTGGCAACCAAAGCTGTTTTATCAGTCAAACACAGCTGTAAGCTAAATTATATGGTGATCCCAACAACATTTCTGCCTCTTGTCATAGCTTGGTGTTTGTGGATCAATATATATATATATATATATATATATATATATATATATATATATACGTATATATATATATATATATATATATATATATATATATATATTTCTGTTGCACTTGGTACGTGACACCTGTACACCTCTCTTTGCAGGGTGGAATTTCAGAACAAATTCTACACTGGCGACGGATACCTCTTCGCCCCATTCACTTTCAAAATATCGGTGGATGAAGAATTGAATTGAGAAATTTTATTTTTATTTTTGTTTTCTTTAAAGAAAAATTGCACAGAACAATGCCAAACAAGCAGTTAATCCTCATTATGTAATTGTACAAAATATGGCAAATGTGTTGAGAATTTTCAGTTTAAACGGAGTTACAGGACGTGGTTCAAAATGATTTAGTGGCAGTTTTGTTTTTTCCTACAGTTTGAGATTACTGGGCCAAAGTAATGAACAAATTGATTGTGGTGAGATTTTTTTTTTTTTTCGCAACAAGAAACTATGCAATACGAAATATGCAATTAACTGGCTTTGTTTTTAATTTAAACAACAAAAAGTATGATCAGAGTGTGGTGTCACGCACGCACTCTATCCACAATGCAATGCAATCAAAATAATTTGCACAATTTTTATTGCGTTTCCATAAGCAGAAAGATATTACTTTTGCAATGTATTAATTTCACAGAGTATATGTGATGAATGTGATTTATAAAGAATAAAAGACCGTGGAACATTGCGATTCAATCATCAGAATATAAGAGATGCTCATTTACAAAATCTTTTCTCCTTGCAGCCTTTAGTATGATTGGTTGATCATACAAACATCGGCAGCATGTTATTGTGGCAGATGACAGACTCATATTATGATTTGCTCTGCGATATCCAGAATGGGACAAAAATCTGCAGCATCACAACAGCTGAGGGATATACCATAATCACTCGTGTATAAGCCGCACTTTTTTCCCAGAAATAGGTGATCAATACTTGGGGTGCAGATTATCCAAGAGAACTATCCAAGGTCTCCGTAAGGATTATTACCTCTGCCACCGAAGGTGGATGGAGGTTATGTTTTCACCCCCGTATGTTTGTTTGTTTGGGAACTAGATATCTCAAAAGGTTGTGGATGGATTCGGCCGAAATTTTGCGGAGAGGTTGGGTATGTGATATTGTGATAAGGACGAAATGATTCGATTTTGGTGAAGATCTGAATATGGATTCGGATGTGATAATTATTTATTATTTGAAGTGATTCTTCATCATTGAGAGATATGGCTAAATCCAAAATATAGCAGGATATGTCAAGAAGTTATAGATGGATTTGGACGAAACTTGGTGGATAGATTGGGTGTGTGACAAAACCGTATCGATTCGATTTTGGTGAAGATCTGAATGTGGTTTCGGATGTGATAATTATTTATTATTTGAAGTGATTCTTCATCATTGAGAATGAATGAATGAATGAATGAATGATCGTTTTTAAGGCCATTTTCCCCGCTAGAGCGGGGGTTAGCCTTGCGGGCCCCATGACAATCATGGTTCCCTGTTTGAGGCAATGTTTTTATGGCCGGATGCCCTTCCTGACGCCAACCTTTAGTCACCTCTTACGATGCGCAGGGATACGGTGTACCTATTCTAAACCGGGGTACACACCATGATCATTCATCCCAGCAAGCTGGTACTCAATTTGCCGACATCGGAAGGATGGAAGGCTGAGTCAACCCCCCTGGCGTTAATTCAGCGATCGACCGGGATTCGAACCCAGGATCCGAGGATCCCAAGCCGGCACCTTAACCGCTAAGCTCTCTCGGTCCCTGCTCTCAAATGTTGTGTTTGTGTCCTTCCCCCTCTCTCCCCATCATGTCTACCGCTCCCGATGTTATATGTTTTATGTGTCGGTTTGTCTTTCTGTGTGATTAATGTTCGCTCTTTCACGAGCCTCGATATTGTATACAAAAAAAAAAAAAAAAAAAAAAAAAAAAAAGCCAACACCAGGCAGATAGGGCTAAATCCAAAATATAGCAGGATATCTCAAGAAGTTATAGATGGATTTGGACGAAACTTGGTGGACAGGTTGGGTTTGTGCTAAGGACGAAATGATTATATTTTGGTGAAGATCGGGATTCCGATCGGGCTACAAGTATTTACGAAGTGATTCTTCATCATTGAGAGATAGGGCTAAATCCAAAATATAGCAGGATATCTCAAAAAGTTATAGATGGATTTGGACTAAACTTGGTGGACAGGTTGGGTTTGTGCTAAGGACGAAATGATTATATTTTGGTGAAGATCGGGATTCCGATCGGGCTACAAGTATTTACGAAGTGATTCTTCATCATTGAGAGATAGGGCTAAATCCAAAATATAGCAGGATATCTCAAAAAGTTATAGATGGATTTGGACTAAACTTGGTGGACAGGTTGGGTGTGTGGCATAGACGAATCGATTCGATTTTGGTGAAGATCTGAATGTGGTTTCGGATACGAGAATTATTTAATTTCGTGAGTGATTCTGCACCATTGAGAGATCGGGCGAAAAGCGATATATCTAACATGATATTTAAAAAAGATATGGATGAGTTATGAATAAACTTGGTGGACGAGTTGGTTCGGTGTCAAGAACAAGCAGATTCGATTTTGGTTCAGGTCCGAATCCAGATTCGGTCTATCAGTGGGATACAAAACATACACTGTTTAGCCTGGCGGAGGTATGTGTTCTACCGAGTGCCGTTCTAGTTTTGGTTGTTTACCGTTGCCTTACCAGCAATCAGTCAGGGCAGTAACTTGGAATTTGTTCATGGTGCTGGAGATAATTCCCCTCATCTTCGCGAAAGACACCATGGGATCTTCATCGTCCAATAAAAAGTGCTGGCAGACGGATCTTCCAGCTTAACATCCTCCCGAAGGACAACGCACACAATGATGCCTTGCCCCACCTGCAAAACACCAAGGTGATGGTTTATAGCTAAAGGCTAAAGCGACATTCAAATCCAGGCTGAACACCTCCAAGATGAGTGAGAATTGTTCTCGGCTATCCTTGCAGCTCATGCATCTTATGGTGCAATTTAATTTACCAAATTGGAGCTTTTTATGGACAAGCAAATCAACAGAGTGTGTAGGTTTCTCATTTTGACAGCAAAACAATAGTAAGTAAACAGCACATATCAGATTTTATTTCTTTTTTTTTGTATACAAGATCGAGGTTCGTGTAAGAGCTAACATGAATCACAAAAAAAAAACAGACACAAAACATACAATAAAGGGAGCGGGAGACAAGTGGGGAGAGAGAGGGAAGCACACAAGTACAACAGCAGAGAGCAGGGACATGGGGAGATCTGTGGGAGGGAGAGGGCTTGGGGGGAAGGAGGCATGGGAAAGGGGGGAGGGGGGTGTTTTGATGAGTTTCTACTAGGCAGCGGGGATGTAAACATACAAAGATATACTAGTATTTTATGGAGAAAAAAATTAATGAAATGAGAAAAGAAAATACTGCAGGTTAATATTCGGGGACGAACGCGTGTATTTTGATGTATTTGATGAGTTTACGTGCAACGCTTGCGGTTCATAAACAATTATTTTATGAACCAAACAGGGACTGCAAATTATCCCGGAACCAAAAGAGATGTGAGTACGTTATTGGCATGGCATAAAAATCGAGAAAGCCAATTTGTTTGGTTTAATATTGAAAGAGTGGTTGGAAACAAAGACCTTTATGTTATTGGAAAGAAGTAGCTGTAACGAGAAAAATATCAGTCTCACTGACGCCATTAATGAGACTGTTTAAATGTTAGGCTACAGCCTTACTGATATGTCCTTGCTAATCACCTTAGTTGTTGAGTCTGCGTTGAAGGTGAATCTCAGGTGCGAATAGCCCGAGGATATGGTTTTACGTAGTAATTCTCATCGACGTAACATTTTAAATTTATCACACATTTAAACCTTCCATGGTCTACACACACTCACTGTTACTCCCAATAGGCAAACATTTCTAATTTTTCATTTGCTGGTGAAAGCACTGTGAATGTTACGGTTGGATTAAACAGGTGTAGGTAGGAATATGATTTATCTGCTGAGAGTCAGCTCACATTACTTAAGACAACATTATCCACACAAATCAGGTCATGTGAGCAGCCATAAGAGGAATATGTCACATTTATGGGTATTTGGAGGGGTCAGGGAGGAGATCGTTTTTTTTTTAAATCCTGTTAGAACGACACAAAATTAGCATTTAGACGTTCTAGAACATTCGATGACAACTTGTGCACGTATTATAAGCTTTTATTTATTTATTTTCCTACAAGATCGAGGCTCGTGTAAGAGCTAACATCAATCACAAGAAAGGGAAAAAAACGGACACATAAAACATATAATAAAGAGAGCAGGAGACAAGATGGGGAGAGAGAGCAGCACACAAGTACAACAGCAGAGAACAGGAACATCGGGAGATGTGTGGGAGGGAGAGGGCTTTGGGGGAGGAGGCGAAACTGAAAATTATCTTCGGAAGTTACGGAAGGTGGGGTGGGGGAGGTATAAAACACATGGACACTGTTAGGACTTCTAGGAAAGAAGTTGGTATTTCCAAAAAAGTGGATCTGGGGTTAATTAACAGGGGTAGAAGAGATCAAGGTTTTGGATGGGGGAAGATAAGAAATGGTGCTGAACAGCTGTTTTAAAGACGTGGAGGGAGGAGTGGGATTGAAGAAAGTGAGGGAGTTTGTTCCAGAGGTGGGAGTAAACAGTAGTGAAGGTGAGCAGAGAGTTGATTTTGGCAGTTTCACCATAAGAGGGTTGCTGGCAGATCTTGTGTGACCTGTAAAGACCACCCACCTGCCTGCGGTGAGTGAGTGAAAGGCCCTCGGAGTTAGCTTCATCGCGGGAGATTCCAATGATTCTGAACGCTTTGGTTTCAACAGCGTGAAGACGAGCTAGGTGTGAGGCAGGAGCACCAGCCCAGAGGGGAGAGCAGTATTCCATAGAGCTGCGGATGAAAGCCTTGTATGTGGTGAGGAGCTCAGGTGTGCCAAGGAAGGACTTCGCACGACGGAGTATGCCCAGTCGGTGACTGGCTTTGGAGGCCAGCTTGGAAATGTGGTTTTCCCAAGAAAGATCATGGCAGATAGTGAGACCCAAAAGCTTGAGTGACAGAACTTCTTGGAGAGGATTATTGAGAAAGTAGATGGGAGGGTTTTCCAGTCGTTCTTTTCGGAGAGACTGTGAGAGTGTGAGATTTGTCAGGATTGAAAGACCTGTTTGACCAGGATTGTCAGGATCCACTTGTTTGACCAGTCTGCGATTTTGTCCAGGTCTGCAGAGAGTGAGGAGTTTACAGCTTTGTATGAAGAATCAGTTACGATAAAGACATCTGAGAACCACAACAACTTGATTAGAAGAGCTGTCCGCAGGGCCGGATTAATCCACAAGCTAATTAGGTCTTAGGCCCTCATATTCTCCTTCAGCCATAAAATTTTCGAACTTCGTTTTTTTCCAGATGTTGTGCATTAATGATTGATCGACCGGTATGCCAGACGTTCTCCTGGTAGATTTTCCGAAAGAATTCCAGCAATTTGTTGAATTGACATCCCTCTTGCATATTAAGAGAAAGGATGATGAAAGCAACTCTATTTGGATGTGCCGCGTTATCATTGAATCCAACATGGCGGAATGTTTTCCAAATGGAGAAACTGCAATACGACTGTATTTGTCAGCAATGATCAGTAACTGTAGCAGAGAACGATCCCTTCTCTCTTCTAGGAAGGGTTAAAATGTGCTCCGATCCACCATGACTCAAAGGTATCTCACTGCTTTGTCCCTCTTGAGCATTGAGAGTGAAATTGTCAGGTGTTTGAATCACGACGCTATTATTTTATGACTTTCCCAAAACCAAAGTGAGAAAGAAAACTATTTCTGCTAAGGTAAAGCAAAGTGAAAAGTTAGGGAGAAGGGACAACTCATCCATCACCGTATTTGTGGTGCGGATCTGTTGATCAGTATTTTGGAATTTTGAAAATTTATGTTTGAATAAATTAGTGAAAAATTTAATGCATTTTTATGCAATATGTAGTACACCGACTTCGGGCTCTCTGTCCTATTAGCATTAGCCCCCTCATAACCTTAATCCGGGCCTGGCTGCATGGGTTGGAAAGTTACCCGGCAGGATGAAAGCGGTTGCCAAGTAAACGTGTTCAGCTGCACCCATCCTGAGGATGGAGTCGAATGTTCTTGATAAAAACGTTTGTCAAAGCGACTGCAGAACTCAACTAGAACGACACTCGGTAGAAGGCATACAGTATGTCCACCTGATTTGCCATATCACTCAACGGTGAAGAATCACTTTAAAAATTACACTATCTGGATCCGGATCTTCACCAAAATTGACGATTCTTCCCCGTCGAACACCCAACCTGTCCAATAGGTTTCATCCAAATCCATCCATAACTTTTGAGATGTCCTGCTATGTTTCGTTTTTGGACCTATCTCTCAATGGTGAAGAATCGGTTGGTTGAATGGTTGAATGTTGGTTGACAATTGGTTGAATGTGTTTTAATGAATGTTTCCCCCTGTACTGTCTTTCCCTCGTGGTCCCCCTGTGCTGTGTTCCTGGATGTCTTTTTGTTGAATGTGTTTTAATGAATGTTTCCCCCTGTGCTGTCTTTCCCTCGCGGTCCCCCTGTGCTGTGTTCCTGGATGTCTTTTTGTTGAATGTGTTTTAATGAATGTTTCCCCCTGTGCTGTCTTTCCCTCGTGGTTGTCAGCTCTTTCACGAGCCTCGATTCAGTATAAAAAATAAAAATAAATCACTTAAAAAAATTAAATAATTCTCATATCCGAATCCATATTCAGATCTTCACCGAAATCGAATCAAATCGTCCTTGTCAGGCACCCAACCGGTCCACCAAGATTCGTCCAAATCCGTCTACAACTTTTTGAGATATTCTGCTGTGTATAGTTTTTGGCCCGATCTCCCAATCATGAAGAATCACTTAAAAATTATAGTAGCCGGATCCGAATCCGGATCTTCACCGAAATTGATTTTTTTTTTTCTTGTCACACACACAACCTGTCCAACAAGTTTCGTCCAAATCCATCCATAACTTTTTGAGATGTCCTGCTATGTATCGTTTTGGCCCATCTCCCAATGGTGAAGAATCACTTGGAGAAATTAAATAATTCTCATATCCGAATCCATATTCAGATCTTCACCAAAATCGAATCTGTTTGTCCTTGTCAGACACCCAACCTAGATACCTAGTTTCGTCCAAATCCGTCCACAACTTTTTGAGATATCCTGCTATATATCGTTTTTGGCCCGAACTCCCAATGGTGAAGAATGACTTACAATTTCTAGTAGCCGGATCAGAATCCGGATCTTCACCAAAATCTAATCATTTCGTCCTTGTCACACCTGCTACATCTCTGCCAAATTTCGTCCGAATCTGTCCACAACCATTTGAGATATTTTGTTCACAGACAAACGGACAGACAAACAGACAGACAGGGGTGAAAGCATAACCTCCATCCACCTTTTGTAGCGGAGGTAACTAGAACGGCACAGAGTGTGAGGGTACAAAAGAAAGGACTTCCTGCTGTTGATGAGGGCATCGGGTGTCAGAAGTCAAGGTAGTTTATCCAATATGGCGTATTGTTTACTGTGAAGAATAATTATTACCCCACGCCACGAAGCAAAAAGCGGAGTTCAGTAATTGGTTCACTTCTGTCTGTCCTGTCCACAAACATCAGTTTATGAATGGGAGACAACTTAATTTCAATTGAAAGTTATATTTTGAACACAAATTGGACCATGAATCAGAAAAATCCTGGAGTTTAGCCGTACTTTGCCTGGCAGTGAAACAAAATTGAAAATCATTCCAAACAGGAAACTTACTGTTTTTAAGGATGTTATAAAGGACACAAACAACAGGCATAAATAATTAACGTAACGTGCTAAATAGGGCGGTGTATAAGCCAACTTCTGCAAAGCAAAAAATTATACAACATTTAAAATCTTTATTTTATTTCAATTTAATTATATACTTGAACACTAGAACATAAATCGCCTTCTTTGCACTTTCAAAACCCTTCAGTTTAGCCTCTCCGTTCCGTTTAGTCAAATGCTTTTTCATGCTACAATAAGCTCTACAAGTTGTGTACAATGAAACACAACTTTCTCTCGGCTCATTCTTCAAGGGAAAACAGCCTGCACCCCCACCAGCCTCTGTGGCGGATGACACGGATAACCCCGCCAACCCTCTCTCTCCCGACCATATCCTACCGACCGCAAATAAGGCGATTTATGTTCTAGTGTTGAAGTAAAATAAATTTTTATTTTTCAATATCTATATTTCAAAAAATAAATAAATTAAGTAAAATAAATAATTCAATATAATTAAATTGAAATAAAATAAAGATTTTAAAGGTTGTAGAAATTTTTGTTTTTCAGAAGTTGTCTTATACATATACATCGCCCTATTTAGCACGTTACGATAGTTATTCATGCCTGTTGCTACAACGTTAGCTCCGAGGTAAGACTGGTGTGTTAAATTTTTTTGGTTGTTAATTTATTTACACGTGTCATTATATTTTAGCATTTATATACTGTATATTAATCCGCATCATACAATCGACGATGCGAATGGAAGTTATAATTACAATTATAACATCGTCAGAACGCATCACCCCACGAATACATGCGAGTCTATGGGAAATTACACCCCGCTTAGCATCGTGTCCTTCTGGAACGCATCACCCCACGAATACATCAGAGTCTATGGGAAATTAGACCCCACTTAGCATCGTGTCCTGGAACGCATCACCCCACGAATACATGCGAGTCTATGGGAAATTAGACCCCGCTTAGCATCGTGTCCTTCTGGAACGCATCACCCCACGAATACATGCGAGTCTATGGGAAATTAGACCCCGCTTTGCATCGTGTCCTTCTGGAACGCATCACCCCACGAATACATGCGAGTCTATGGGAAATTAGACCCCGCTTTGCATCGTGTCCTTCTGGAACGCATCACCCCACGAATACATCAGAGTCTATGGGGAATTAGACCCCGCTTAGCATCGTGTCCTTCTGGAACGCATCACCCCACTAATACATGTGAGTCTATGGGAAATTAGACCCCGCTTAGCATCATGTCCTTCTGGAACGCATCACCCCACGAATACATGCGAGTCTATGGGAAATTAGACCCCGCTTAGCATCGTGTCCTGGAACGCATCACCCCACGAATACATGTGAGTCTATGGGAAATTAGACCCCGCTTAGCATCGTGTCCTGGAACGCATCACCCCACGAATACATGTGAGTCTATGGGAAATTAGACCCCGCTTAGCATCGTGTCCTTCTGGAACGCATCACCCCACTAATACATGTGAGTCTATGGGAAATTAGACCCCACTTAGCATCGTGTCCTTCTGGAACGCATCACCCCACGAATACATGCGAGTCTATGGGAAATTAGACCCCGCTTAGCATCATGTCCTTCTGGAACGCATCACCCCATGAATACATGCGAGTCTATGGGGAATTAGACTCCGCTTAGCATCATGTCCTTCTGGAACGCATCACCCCATGAATACATGCGAGTCTATGGGGAATTAGACTCCGCTTAGCATCATGTCCTTCTGGAATGCATCACCCCATGAATACATGCGAGTCTATGGGAAATTAGACTCCGCTTAGCATCATGTCCTTCTGGAATGCATCACCCCATGAATACATGTGAGTCTATGGGGAATTAGACCCCGCTTAGCATCATGTCCTTCTGGAACGCATCACCCCACTAATACATGTGAGTCTATGGGGAATTAGACCCCGCTTGGCATCGTGTCCTTCTGGAATGCATCACCCCACGAATACATGTGAGTCTATGGGAAATTAGACCCCGCTTTGCATCGTGTCCTTCTGGAACGCATCACCCCATGAATACATGCGTCTATGGGAAATTAGACCCCGCTTAGCATCGTGTCCTTCTGGAACGCATCACCCCATGAATACATGCGTCTATGGGAAATTAGACCCCGCTTAGCATCGTGTCCTTCTGGAACGCATCACCCCATGAATACATGCGTCTATGGGAAATTAGACCCCGCTTAGCATCGTGTCCTTCTGGAACGCATCACCCCACGAATACATGCGAGTCTATGGGAAATTAGACCCTGCTTAGAATCGTGTCCTTCTGGAACGCATCACCCCGTGAATACATGTGAGTCTATGGGAAATTAGACCCCGCTTAGCATCGTGTCCTTCTGGAACGCATCACCCCGTGAATACATGCGAGTCTATGGGAAATTAGACCCCGCTTTGCATCGTGTCCTTCTGGAACGCATCACCCCATGAATACATGTGAGTCTATGGGAAATTAGACCCCGCTTAGCATCGTGTCCTTCTGGAACGCATCACCCCGTGAATACATGCGAGTCTATGGGAAATTAGACCCCGCTTTGCATCGTGTCCTTCTGGAACGCATCACCCCACGAATACATGCGAGTCTATGGGAAATTAGACCCCGCTTTGCATCGTGTCCTTCTGGAACGCATCACCCCATGAATACATGTGAGTCTATGGGAAATTAGACCCCGCTTTGCATCGTGTTCTTCTGGAACGCATCACCCCACGAATACATGCGAGTCTATGGGAAATTAGACCCTGCTTAGAATCGTGTCCTTCTGGAACGCATCACCCCACGAATACATGTGAGTCTATGGGAAATTAGACCCCGCTTTGCATCGTGTCCTTCTGGAACGCATCACCCCATGAATACATGCGAGTCTATGGGAAATTAGACCCCGCTTAGCATCGTGTCCTTCTGGAACGCATCACCCCACGAATACATGTGAGTCTATGGGAAATTAGACCCCGCTTTGCATCGTGTCCTTCTGGAACGCCTCACCCCACGAATACATGCGAGTCTATGGGAAATTAGACTCCGCTTTGCATCGTGTCCTTCTGGAACGCATCACCCCATGAATACATGTGAGTCTATGGGAAATTAGACCCCGCTTAGCATCGTGTCCTTCTGGAACGCATCACCCCACGAATATATGTGAGTCTATGGGAAATTAGACCCCGCTTTGCATCGTGTCCTTCTGGAACGCATCACCCAACGAATACATGTGAGTCTATGGGAAATTAGACCCCGCTTTGCATCGTGTCCTTCTGGAACGCATCACCCCACGAATACATGCGAGTCGATGGGAAATTAGACCCCGCTTAGCATCGTTTCCTTCTGGAATGCATCACCCCATGAATACATGTGAGTCTATGGGAAATTAGACCCCGCTTAGCATCGTTTACTTCTGGAACGCATCACCCCACGAATACATGCGAGTCGATGGGAAATTAGACCCCGTTTAGCATCGTTTCCTTCTGGAACACATCACCCCACGAATACATGCGAGTCGATGGGAAATTAGACCCCGCTTAGCATTGTTTCCTTCTGGAATGCATCACCCCATGAATACATGCGAGTCTATGGGAAATTAGACCCCGCTTTGCATCGTGTCCTTGTGGAACGCATCACCCCATGAATACATGTGAGTCTATGGGAAATTAGACCCCGCTTAGCATCGTGTCCTTCTGGAACGCATCACCCCACGAATACATGCGAGTCTATGGGAAATTAGACCCCGCTTTGCATCGTGTCCTGGAATGCATCACCCCACGAATACATGCGAGTCTATGGGAAATTAGACCCCGCTTAGCATCGTGTCCTTCTGGAACGCATCACCCCACGGATACATGCGAGTCTATCGGAAATTAGACCCCGCTTAGCATCATGTCCTTCTGGAACGCATCACCCCACGAATACATGCGAGTCTATGGGAAATTAGACCCCGCTTTGCATCGTGTCCTTCTGGAACGCATCACCCCACGAATACATGCGAGTCTATGGGAAATTAGACCCCGCTTAGCATCGTGTCCTTCTGGAACGCATCACCCCGTGAATACATGTGAGTCTATGGGAAATTAGACCCCGCTTCGCATCGTGTCCTTCTGGAACGCATCACCCCATGAATACACGTGTCTATGGGAAATTAGACCCCGCTTAGCATCGTGTCCTTCTGGAATGCATCACCCCACAAATACATGCGAGTCTATGGGAAATTAGACCCCGCTTGGCATCGTGTCCTTCTGCAACGCATCACCCCATGAATACATGTGAGTCTATGGGAAATTAGACCCCGCTTGGCATCGTGTCCTTCTGGAACGCATCACCCCATGAATACATGTGAGTCTATGGGAAATTAGACACCGCTTGTAGTGAAATCGTATTAATGCTGAACCCAGGTGATGCTCGCTGCTCGCTGACACCGCTAGGGGGGCGCGGCTATAAGACCCGATGCAGCCGCTGCTCTTGGCGACTTCTCCTGTGACATGTTACATTGACTAGTAGACTCGCTAACGGTACGTACCGCATAGAATATTACGCTTGCTTTCATTGAACTATATTATGGATTGACCTATGTGATGCCAAACCTTATTTCTATTGCATCCCTGTATTTGCAGAATGATGTCAAAGGTCTTAATGGAATTAAACCAACAGATGGACTAAAGTTGTGGTCTTGAATGATTTCCACAACACTTAATTCCATTAAAATCTACGGACATGGCGGGAAGCAAGATGCTGGCGGTTTCGCAATTCTGCGCCGACCCGCAAGCCCCGGATGCTGGTTTGCAACTGACTCACTGGTTGAAAACTTTGGAGAATCAGTTCGCTGACCAGGACACCGAGCCTACAGCTGCCGCAAAGCTAGCAGCGCTCCAGTCCAGAGTCGACTACAAGGTGTACAACAGTATTGCGCGATGTGCGACGTACGACCTCGCTGTTGCGGAGCTCAAGCGATTGTACATAAAGCAAAAGAGCGTGATATATGCTCGGCATTTGCTATCATCACGACGCCAGCAACCAAACGAGTCGATGGATCACTATGCCCAGGAGCTCCGGCAACTCCTGCTAGACAGCACCCAAGAGCCACGGACTCACGAGCAGGTTCAAGATGACCTTCTCCTCGACACTTTCATCTCCGGAGTCTCCTCTCAGGACCTCAGGCTCAAGCTCTTGGAGAAGACCGACCTGACCTTCACGGCGGCTCTAGAACAAGGAAAAGTATACACCGAAGCGCGGCTGCAGTCGAACGACTATGATCGCACGCGCCTCTTGGCGGGGACCTCGCTACACGCACGGCCGGAGAGTGCTACCACCGATGAACCGGGAGCGGACCCGCTCGCGGAACTCCAGGTAGCCCCGGCGGAGGATCCGGAGATCCTGTCGGCTGCCACTAGGGTCAGACCCAAGGCCTTACGCGGAGCCGCATGCTACTTCTGTGGGGGTCAACGACATCCCCGGCCAGTGTGTGCGGCTCGGGACGCAATATGCCATATGTGCTCGCAAAAGGGGCACTATGCAAAAGTGTGCCGGAAAACCGCACGCGGTTCGCGGCCGCGCGCGACCTTGAATAGGCTTATTGCGGAGCCTATGGGCCGAGCACGGAACACGGCGCCTTACCCGGCTTTGATGGGCAGTGCCCCTCCTTGCGGGCCCCTGGTCGCCCAATCGACCTTGGCAAGAGACACCGGACAGCCACAACAGTCTCATCCTCAATCGGACACGGAATGTGCGTCCTTGACTAGACTCCGGGCAACGCGAGGGACTTTGGGGCCTCGCCAAACCCCGGCGGTACGTACACGCTACGTCTCTCAAGAGCGTACAGCGTCCTCTGTGGGCGACACACGTTTGGTACAAACTACGGAGGCCCATACTCGTCAAACGGCGATTTTGAATGGCAAGACTATGGAGGCCCATACTCGTCAAACGGCGATTTTGAATGGCAAGACTACGGAGGCCCATACTCGTCAAACGGCGATTTTGAATGGCAAGACTACGGAGGCCCATACTCGTCAAATGGCGATTTTGAATGGCAAGACTACGGAGGCCCATACTCGTCAAACGGCGATTTTGAATGGCAAGACGGCGGAATGCATGGGAAGGCTCTCTGACAGCTTTAACGGATGCCCCATGCACAACGAATACTCCGGCAATGACCGCAACACTGCTGATTGCATGGGAACGCTCCCTGACAACTTATACGAAACTCCCCGGGCACCCTCTGACGCCCGGAAAACTGCGGCTGGCATAGGACCCACCCGCGAGGCGCGACCGACTCACTCGGGAGGTTCGGTCCCACTCCCAGCAGGCTCGACCGGCCTGGCTCAAGCCGTTATTCCCCTCATGGTTGAGGGCCATTGTGTGCAGGCCTTGGTGGATACAGGGTCTACGGATAGTTTTATCGATCAGCGACTAGTGCACAGGCATGGTTGGCGGGTCATGGGGACTACGAGACGGATCTTCATGGCTTCCCAGGGACTTTGGCTCAGCACGAAGGGGGAATGTCGATTGAAACTCGTGATAAAGGGACGGGTTTTCCCAGATGTACACCTCATGGTCTTACCTGCTTTATGTGCTGACATTCTGTTAGGACACGATTTCCTTAAGCGACATGGACGACTGGAAATGGAGTTTGGTGGGCCAGACACGCTTGCTGTTGGTGGGACTGACACGCTTGCTGTGTGTGCCCTAGCGAAAATGGAAATCCAGCCACTTTCGCTGTTCCCCAATTTAACCTCCGACTGTACACCTGTAGCGGTAAAATCACGGCGCTACTCTCGAGCAGACATGCAATTCATTGCGGGAGAGACGGCTCAGCTCTTGAAAGACGGCATCATAGAACCCAGCCGGTCGCCGTGGCGGGCCCAGGTCTTAGTGGTGCGAAGCGACGCACACCGCAGACGCATGGTAATCGACTATTCCCAAACGATTAACCGTTTTACACAGCTGGATGCCTACCCCCTTCCGGGGATGGACGCGCTGGTGCGACAGGTGGCCCAATACTCGGTCTACAGCACTCTCGATCTCCGTAGTGCGTATCATCAGATCCCTATCTCTAGGTCAGATCGTATCTATACCGCTTTTGAGTCGGGGCAACGGTTGTACCAGTTTACTCGATTGCCTTTTGGGGTGACGAACGGGGTCTCCTGTTTCCAGAGGGCCATGGATGACCTCATTGCAAGGGAGAACTTGACCGATGTTTTCGTCTATCTAGACAATCTTACGGTTTGTGGGTATGACCAAGGGCACCACGATGCTGATCAGAAGCGCTTCTTCGAGGTCGCGCAGAGGTATCGCTTAACCATGAACGAGGCTAAGTGTCAATACTCCCTACGCAAGATAGATCTTCTGGGGTACACCGTGACCCATGGCTCAGTCACTCCGGATAAGGAGCGTCTGTGACCTCTGCTCGACATGGCCCCTCCCAGCGATCGGGCATCCCTGAAGCGCGCTCTCGGGCTATTCGCCCATTACTCTAAGTGGGTCCAAAATTTCTCCGCGAAACTTCGCCCCCTTGTGGCCTGCGACACATTCCCTCTGCGTCCGGCCGCTTTGGCGGCCTTTGGAGGCCTTAAGGCCGACATCGCCAGTGCCGCTGTGGTGACGATCGACGAGAGCGGATCTTTCGTCCTAGAAAGTGATGCCTCGGATCATGCTATAGCGGCGACCCTCTCCCAAGGTGGGCACCCGGTGGCTTTCTTTTCACGGACTCTTACCTCCGCTGAGCGGAGACATTCGTCCGTCGAAAAGGAAGCGTACGCGATCGTCGAGTCGATTCGGCGATGGCGCCCGTACTTACTCGGACGATGCTTTCAAATCATCACGGACCAGCAAAGTGTTGCGTTCATGTACGACACCTTACACGCCCAGCGCATTAAGAATGAGAAAATCACTCGCTGGCGTATAGAGCTTGCCGACTTCTGCTACACTATCAAATACCACCCGGGGAAGGATAACCAGGTCGCCGACGCCTTATCGAGACCGGTTACGTGCGCGGGTATCGTCACTCTGGAGGGCCTATGCGCTTTGCACGAAACTGCAGGGCATCCGGGCGTGACGCGTTTCGCTCATTTTGTGCGACGTGGCAATCTACCGTACTCGATTGACGATATCCGCCGTATCTGTCGCGACTGTGCTATCTGCGCAGAAATCAAACCACGTTTCTATAACCCTCCCATGGGGACGTTGGTTAGGGCTACGAGGCCGTGGGAAAGATTGGCGATGGATTTCAAGGGCCCGTTGCCGGTGTCGAGTAACTCTCGCTATCTGCTCACTATCGTCGATGAGTACTCGCAATTTCCTTTTGCTTATACGTGCGTGGATATGACGGCTGCCACGGTAATGCGATGCCTGCAGAATTTGTTCTCCATGTTTGGGTACCCGGCCTACGTGCATACTGATCGGGGTGCGGTCTTTTTGTCTCAGGACGTGCGAGGCTACTTGCTCCAAAATAACGTCGCTTCTAGTTATACCACGCCGTACAGACCCCAAGCGAATGGGCAGATCGAACGCTTCAACGGGATTATATGGAGGGCCGTCGTGCTCAACCTCCGGACCCTCGGCCGGGGCCTCGATAAATGGGCTTGGTCACTACCTGCGGCGCTGAACTCGATTAGGGCTCTCCTATGTACGGCCACCAACCAGACTCCCCACGAGAGACTTTTCCACCACCCGAGGAGCTCGGGGTGTATCCGGTCATTACCCAGTTGGCTCGCTGAGCCCGGGCCGGCCTATCTCAAACGGGCGGTCCGCACGAGCAAGTACGACCCCTTAGTGGACAAAGTGCAGGTACTCCAGGCTAATCCCGAGCATGCACGTGTGATGACGGCAGATGGGCGTGAGTCCACTGTCTCCGTATGCCATCTTGCCCCATGCGGGGTCACCGACCCTTATAAGGAATCGGACGAGCCAATCTATGAGACTATGGACTCTTCCGACACTTCCGTCACTGAACGTCTGCCGGTCCTCCCTTCGCCACAGCCACCCTTGCCTGAAGGCTTGGCGGTACCCCCTTCGTCACCTGACTCCGGCAGCTACTCCGACGCCGGGGTCTCTGGGTTACGTGATGCCATACCCGGGGAATTTCGGACACGTGCTGGCAGGGAAATTCGCCTTCCGGACCGGTACGGTTGGGCCGACTGATACCATAATTCCGCATCCTGTTAATGCTGATGCCTCGCTCGATTCTAGCCGCACGGCAGTGTAATTCTAACGGTGGGGAGAATGTAGTGAAATCGTATTAATGCTGAACCCAGGTGATGCTCGCTGCTCGCTGACACCGCTAGGGGGGCACGGCTATAAGACCCGATGCAGCCGCTGCTCTTGGCGACTTCTCCTGTGACATGTTACATTGACTAGTAGACTCGCTAACGGTACGTACCGCATAGAATATTACACTTGCTTTCATTGAACTATATTATGGATTGACCTATGTGATGCCAAACCTTATTTCTATTGCATCCCTGTATTTGCAGAATGATGTCAAAGGTCTTAATGGAATTAAACCAACAGATGGACTAAAGTTGTGGTCTTGAATGATTTCCACAACACCGCTTATCATCGTGTCCTTCTGGAATGCATCACCCCATGAATACATGCGAGTCTATGGGAAATTAGACCCCGCTTGGCATCGTGTCCTTCTGGAACGCATCACCCCATGAATACATGTGAGTCTATGGGAAATTAGACCCCGCTTGGCATCGTGTCCTTCTGGAACGCATCACCCCATGAATACATGCGAGTCTGTGGGAAATTAGACCCCGCTTAGCATCGTGTCCTTCTGGAACGCATCACCCCATGAATACATGTGAGTCTATTGGAAATTAGACCCCGCTTAGCATCGTGTCCTTCTGGAACGCATCACCCCATGAATACATGTGAGTCTATGGGAAATTAGACCCCGCTTGGCATCGTGTCCTTCTGGAACGCATCACCCCATGAATACATGTGAGTCTATGGGAAATTAGACCCCGCTTAGCATCGTGTCCTTCTGGAAAGCATCACCCCATGAATACATGCGAGTCTATGGGAAATTAGACCCCGCTTGGCATCGTGTCCTTCTGGAACGCATCACCCCATGAATACATGCGAGTCTATGGGAAATTAGACCCCGCTTAGCATCGTGTCCTTCTGGAACGCATCACCCCATGAATACATGCGAGTCTATGGGAAATTAGACCCCGCTTGGCATCGTGTCCTTCTGGAACGCATCACCCCATGAATACATGCGAGTCTATGGGAAATTAGACCCCGCTTAGCATCGTGTCCTTCTGGAACGCATCACCCATGAATACATGCGAGTCTATGGGAAATTAGACCCCGCTTGGCATCGTGTCCTTCTGGAACGCATCACCCCATGAATACATGCGAGTCTATGGGAAATTAGACCCTGCATAGCATCGTGTCCTTCTGGAACGCATCACCCATGAATACATGCGAGTCTCTGGGAAATTAGACCCCGCTTGGCATCGTGTCCTTCTGGAACGCATCACCCCATGAATACATGCGAGTCTATGGGAAATTAGACCCTGCATAGCATCGTGTCCTTCTGGAAAGCATCTACAAGACTCCAATGATAAGTGTACTTGAAGGAATGGCTCAGAAGTCATCGTCCTCATCGTCACATGGCTCATCTTCAGCAGAACTGTCATAACTTCCGACACTGATCACTTTCACCGATCGTCACAGGTACTGAGTTTGCACAAATTGAGGCTACTGTCCATGTATACACACTTGGGAAGCTTGCAGCTTTTGGGACAAGTCTTTTGGGACGGCTCCAGCACAGCTTGAGGTGCGGGTTGTCCGTCCATCCAGTCTACTGCCAGCTGTACATGTCCATCTTGGGTCTCCCAGTACCAGCCTCTCCCAATTGGACTGCAGGTGCCTCTGGGTTCTTCTTCAGACTCCTCTGGGCACTTATTTCTGTCACATTTGAAAGTTCATTGTGACCATTATATTTATCACTGGTACATAAATTTTATACCATTATATCAGGAATTGCATGTCCTTGCCAACAAGATACAAAGCTTTGGTGAAAATACTTTCCGTATATTCTTTACACACCATAAATTGACAATGACCTGATACATTTTGGGTGAAAGATCTGGCCATTGTCGACCATCCGTGTAGGGTTGTATTTGGGGTGATAACACAGAGAAGGAAAAGAGCTGCACACGGCTATCACACATTTTCCATCTCGAGGGACACTGGCCTTGCTAAAAATCACAATTAGCCTTGCTCCATCTGACTGACACCGACCAACCCTATTGGCCCACACCCTATTACACATTATATTTAATTACTTTGCATGGTTTTGTGTATGTGACCTCAATACGATCTCAGAGATGTATTTTTGTAAACGATGAGATGTGCCATACTCTTTACAGAAACTAGAACGTTTCCCTCCCCACCCCCCTTTCCCATGCCTCCTCCCCCCCAAGCCCTCTCCCTCCCACAGATCTCCCGATGTCCCTGCTCTGAAATCTTGTACTTGTGTGCTTCCCTCTCTCTCCCCATCTTGTCTCCCGCTCCCTTTATCATATGTTTTATGTGTCAGTTTGTCTTTTTGTGATCAATGTTAGCTCTTACATGAGCCTCGATCTTGTATACAAAAAAAAAAACCCCCCAAAAAATCTCGGTGCTGCCAAAGCAGTTTCTTAGCTGGGTGGTTTGCCATTGCCTTCCCAACTGTCAGTGAGCATAGGAATTTGGAATTTGTTCATGGTGCCGGCGTTAACTCACCCGCTCTTCATGGACACCGTAGCATCTTTAACGTCCACCACCAGCTCAACATCCCCCCGAGGGCACAAACATCCCTCCGAGGCCCTGCCTGAGAAAACATAAAACGTGACATTTTGTTACCTGGGACGAGATCTGAACCTTGGCTCGGCGACTCGGAAGCAAGTGTAATACTTTAGGCTATCCTGACAGCTCTTGTGAAACATATAATGGGTTGTTTGCCCACACTAGTATATGCAGAGATGAAAGGCTGCTCTGCACCCCATCTTTGACCATCTGGCCCATTCCAGCAGCTCCTCTTTCTGCAACCACCTCGCAGAACAGCTGTGTTAGTAGATCTGCGTGACTCCACTGGGGATTGCAGGCGCTAGACAAGCCACATTTATAGCAGTTAGGAAGTTGATGTTCTCTATAAAATATTTTATGATGCTCTTTTATAAATAATACAATCTCCAGGGAATTGATGAAATGTAAATTTGTCATGTTTGATGGATTTTCCATCATTAAAAACGACTTCCCATAACGGATAGATAATTCCAGACACCGATATAAGAACCATTAATCTTGCAGTAACCAGCATACTTATGGCAAATACATTCAGTGAATGACTGACTACCTTTTATGGCAAATGTATGTGATGAGTTAACGGGAGGTTTGTTAAATGAGTGCACTTGTTTGGTGAAACATTACATCAGCATTTGATGGAGGTTCAATGATAATTGATTATACCATTAGTGGGCAAATGAAATGTACGGGCTATGGTTATTACGACCATCTACATATTGCATTATGAAACAATGTGGGATTTCTGCCCAATTCCATCCCCAGTGGTACATACTGCCAGCTAGTCCAATTAGTACCACTCCGTCACCCATTTATGGGCTGGCAGGATAGCCTGGTGGAACACTCTCGCCTCAAAGCTGTCTCACCTGGGTGCAAATCTCGACCCAGGTACAAAGCCTTCAGAAAGTATTCACACCCCATGACTTTTTCACATTTTGTTGGATTCCAGGCTGAATTTGAAATGGAATAAAATGAGATTTTTTTTTGTCACTGATCTATATATTGTTACGTGTGTGGGGGGTATGGATACCTTAGTTCAGGTAGATTGTATAGATTAGTGTGCTCCGACTGCCGTGAAGAAGAAGAAACCTCAATGTATCATAAGTCGCGAATTTGTGTAGACCGGATGTCGGGTAAACTTGTATCTTCGTCCCCATCAGAGGGGTGGGGCTTGTTAAGTAGCGAGGGATTATGGGTAATTGATTCCCTGTATGTAATTGCCTCTGTATTCTATTCCTCTGTTCCTTATGACACCGCACTAGACACCTATCCAGAAATCGCCCTTTAAACACAATAATTAAAAAACCAACCGGAAATCAAGCATTACCGTGGATAACACCGACTTGGTGAGCACAGAGGACAGACAGCTCCGTGGAGACACACCCAAAGAGCAGTGATTGGACAGGGATTTTATTAGCGCAGAGGACTGGTAAGAAGGGACGATGGGATTGGTGGAGCAGGTGCAGATGACGTCAGAGCCACACGTACAAAACACTTGGAACGGCGGACATTGGGCCTTCTTGGTTTGGGTCTGGTGGTGGACGGTTGTGTGCCGACAGCTTCTCGTTTCTTCTCGTTCTGGACTTTGTTAGCGAACGGTCGGATTTTGGCTCTCTCAGCATCGACGTCCTCTGGCCCTTCTCGTTTTGGAACTGGCGGTGAACGGTAGCATTTTGCACTCTTGCGCAAAGAGGATTCATCGTGAACAGCTGTGTTCAGAGATCTTACTAGTGGTCATGAGGAGGACATCTTACTAGTGGTCGTGAGGAGGACATCTTACTAGTGGTCGTGAGGAGGACATCTTACTAGTGGTCGTGAGGAGGACATTCCTGCTAGTGGTCGTGAGGAGAAAGAGCCGCGGACCGAGAGCTGCAGTTTCCCACGTGAGGACGATGAAATAAGCGCGGCTGGAAAAGCGAACTGTGCACAGAGGCCTGGTTTTCCCGCCCACGCACCGCACCAATGTACGTGCGTTTCCTGCCAAGGCCTCAGACGATATTTGACGAATCCTGACGAGGTACACGGGCCGATTTGAGATAAGTGCCCACAAAATAACACATTTATTTTCAGTTATTTTATCCTTTGTTTGTATTTGCGTCTGCCTGTGAGAGCGCTCCAATTAGGAATTTAGTTTATCATGCATTTTCTTTGTTACCGGCATTTCTTTCATTAAACCTGTTTCTTTTTGTACATTTCAAACCTGTTTTGTTTGACTTAATTTATCCAGGTGTGAAGACTACCGGTGGGATCCATAAAGGTAAGCGCTTACGGCTTCTCCCCCACTCCCTCCCCATGCGTATAACGAATACCATCATATTGAATTGAACGCCTCGGAGTATAAAGCTCGTTCGGCAATCCGTTTCCTTGGACGATTTTAATCACCAGCAACGCGACAATATAATACACCATGATATCAAAGTAGAATATGTATATATATACACAAATATAATATTATATATATATATATATATATATAATTTTATATATATATATATATATATATATATATATATATATATATATATATACACTGTATATACATATTAATAAATATGATTTAGAAAGAAACGCACCTTTCTATACAAGGTCCCACAGCTGACAGTGCATGTCAAAGCAGAAACTTTATCATGAAGTCCAAGGAACTGTCCATATAACTCTAAGATAGATTTGTGAGGAGGCATGGAAATAAAATAATTTATAGTGTTGAAAGTTCCCAAAAGCACAGTGATCTCCATCACTAGGAAATGGAAAGAATATGGAACTACCCAGACTCTTCCAAGAGCTGGCCATCCGACCAAACTGAGCAACCGGTCAATAAGGGCCTTGGGCAGGGATGTGAACAAGAACGCAATGACCACTCTGACAGAACGACAGAGTTCCTTGGCTGAAATGGGAGAACCTGACAGAAGGACAACAGTCTCTGCAGCACTTCACAAATCTAAGTTTTATGGGAGAGTGGCCAGACAGAAGCCACTCCTGAGAAAAGGCACGTGAGAGCATGCCTGGAGTTTGCAAAAAAAGCATGTGAAACACTGAGAGCATGAGGGAAAAGATTGTGGTCTGATGAGATGAAAATTGAACACCTTCGCCTGAATGCAAAGCGCTACATCTGGCAAAAACCGAGCACAGTTCATCACCCATCTAACACCATCCCTACAGTGAAGCATGGTATTGGCAGCATCATGCTATGGGGATGCTTTTCAGCGACAGGGACTGAGACTTGTAAGGATAGACGGAACAATGAAAGGAGCCAAATACAGGCAAATCCTTGAGGAGAACCTGCTTCAGAGTGCAAAAGACCTACAGTGCATTCAGAAAGTATTCAGAACCCTTCACTTTTTTCACATTTGGTTATGTTGCAGCCTTACGCTGAAATAGTTTAAATTCATTTTTTCCCTCATCAATCTACACTCACTACCCCATAATGACAAAGAGAAAACAGGATTTTAGAAAGTTTTGCAAATTTATTAAAAATAAAAAACTGAAATATCACATTTACGTAAGTATTCAGACCCTTTGCCATGACACTTGAAATTTAGCTCAGGTGCCTCCCATTTCTCTTGATCATCTTTGAGATGTTTGTACACCTTCATTGGAGTCCACCTGTGGTAAATTCAATTGATTGGACATGATTTGGAAAGGCACACACCTGTCTATATAGAAGGTCTCACAGCTGACAACGCATATCAGAGCAAAAACCAAGCCATGAGGTCGAAGGAACTGCCTGCAGAACTCAGAGACAGGATTGTGTGGAGGCACAGATCTGGGGAAGCCCACAAAAAAATTTCTGCTGTATTGAAGGTTCCCAAGAGCACAGTGGCCTCCACAATTCTTAAATGGAAGAAGTTTGGAACAACCAGGACTCTTCCTAGAGCTGGCCGCCCGGCCAAACTGAGCAATCGGGGGAGAAGGGCCTTGGTAACAGAGGTGACCAAGAACCCGATGGTCACTCTGGCTGAGCTCCAGAGATCCTGTGTGGAGATTGGAGAAACTTCCAGAAGGACAACCATCACTGCAACACTCCACCGATTTGGGCTTTATGGCAGAGTGGCCAGACGGAAGCCTCTCCTCAGTGAAAGACACATGAAAGCCCACAGAATCTTGTTTCTCACAGTCTGAGAGTCTTTTCGGTGCTTTTTTAAAACTCCAAGCAGGCTATTATTTCATGTGTCTTTCACTGAGGAGAGGCTTCCGTCTGGCCACTCTGCCATAAAGCCCAGATCGGTGGAGTGTTGCAGTGATGGTTGTCCTTCTGGAAGTTTCTCCATTCTCCACACAGGATCTCTGGAGCTCAGCCAGAGTGACCATCGGGTTCTTGGTCACCTCTCTTCCCCAGGCCCTTCTCCCCCGATTGCTCAGTTTGGCTGGCGGCCAGCTCTAGGAAGAGTTCTGGTTGTTCCAAACTTCTTCCATTTAAGAATTATGGAGGCCACTGTGCTCTTGGGAACCTTCAATGCAGCAGAAATTTTTTTATTGGCTTCCCCAGATCTGTGCCTCGACACAACCCTGTCTCTGAGCTCTGCAGGCAGTTCCTTGGACCTCATGGCTTGGTTTTTGCTGTGATATGCGTTGTCAGCTGTGAGACCTTATATAGACAGGTGTGTGCCTTTCCAAATCATGTCCAATCAATTTAATTTACCACAGGTGGACTCCAATGAAGGTGTAGAAACATCTCAAAGATGATCAAGAGAAATGGGAGGCACCTGAGCTAAATTTCAAGTGTCATAGCAAAGGGTATGAATACTTATGTAAATGTGATATTTCAGTTTTTAAAATTTTTAATAAATTTGCAAAACTTTCTAAAATCCTGTTTTCTCTTTGTCATTATGGGGTATTGAGTGTAGATTGATGAGGGAAAAAATGAATTTAAACGATTTCAGCATAAGGCTGCAGCATAACAAAATGTGAAAAAGTGAAGTGTATATGCCTTGTTTTCTTTCTTTCTGAATTACTGAAATTGCATACTTTCTGAATGCAGTGTATATGCCTTGTTATATTTTTGGTGTGCGTTGGACTATTACAAGTTTCTCTTTCGTCAAACATTTTCAGTGGCCTTTGTAAATACAATGTTGTTTCATATGCAGCTTGTGGCTGCTGGTTGCATCCATTTCTGGAAGTGTGGCTGTGCCACTGATTCCGCTGTGCCGCAGTAAGCTGGTACTCATTGGTGACAGGCCGAGTCAACCTCGAACCTCCGAAGGGTGACAAGGCCGAATCAACCCACCTGGTGTTATTTCAATGGCACAACAAGGGCTCAGACTCAAGACCCTTAAGCCAGCCACCTTAACGGTTAAACCAACACAAAGCTTTGTAAATGCAATTGCATACCTGCATACTCACAGTTTCCATTCAACGAGACAAACTTGCTGTTTAGACTACCCGCATTAAAAAAACAGAATTTGGCCTCTAAGTCTCGTTGGCCATTAGGTGCAATGGTATAATTAATATTGCATCTGTCCCAGGACGTTGAACTGTCCCTATATTGAATCCAATAAGAAAATTTCCCCATTCTGCCCGATTTGTCTGTTGCTCCAGTGACTCGTTTTAAAAATACTTTGTTCAAATTAAAAGTTATAATTTCTTGTTCCCTGTATTTTATAATACTCCTTATTTCTCAGCAGATGCCATAAATACTGTTGTATGGTCATTCACATTTGTTCCACACTTTTATCATTTTTTTTTCCATCCTGTATTTTAGTAACAACCCGAACAACTACATGTTTAGAGAGTGTGGCTTCTTCCATTCTGAAATCCATCACACAAGCTGAAAAATACAATCGATAAGGTTTTGAGCCTGTTTATTCACATGCCACCCAAGTGTGGCTTTGTGCCCTTCAGCATCACTCAATGAGCTCAGTCAATTCACTGCAGTACCAAAGAAAATTAATCCAATGGGGATTTGGTACTTATCAAATTTCCTTTGTAGACTGAACTGTTTCGGCTCGAGGCTTGTGCAAGCTGGCTTTATAATCTGCAAGTAATTATGAGAATAATAATATTTATGCTCAGCTCTCTGTGCTGACACTTTTATGTTGGCATCTAGGTAGAAAAAAAGGGTCATCAGGAAGTGGGTGTGTGGGGTGGGGGACGAAGGGGACGAGGGGATGGGAGGGGCTGGGACTGTTTTTTATACAAAGCCGACGCTCATAGATGAGCTAGTACTAGTAAAATGAACGGATCAGGACCAAACAGTAAAAAAGGAACAGCAGAGAGAGAGAGAAAGAGAGGGAGGCAACACCAACAGCAGAGCCGAAAGTCAAGATGGAGGAGGACAAACAATGGGGGTGGGGAAGAATGGGGAAGGGCAGGATAGGATGAATGAGGTGGACAAGATGGATACAGAAAGAAACTCCAAGGAGGAAAACCTGGAAATTTGGAAGGAGGAAGGATTGTGGTGGGAGGGAAGGGGGGGTTTAATGAGGGTTGTAAAGATCATGGTTTAGGATTGGGGATGATCTGAGATGGTGGTGAACAGCTGTTTTGAAGACCTCGAGGGGGGAATAAGATTGAAGAGGATGGGGATGTTGATTCCACTGGTGGAAAGAAAGAGGAACAAATGACGAACAAATGATCTTGGTATTTGGTAATTTTCTTGATTCCTGCATTGTTTGGGCCAAAATTGCTAGGAACTGATACCTCAATTAGCAATATCTTCTTTTTCTTTTTATATCCGAGTACTATGTCTGGTTGCAGTGCTTTGTTTTCTATGTTCATGCCATGCTTGGTGGGATCATCAGGCAATACGTGAGTGACCATTATATCTTTGTTTTCATTGATTGCTTTTGCTTCGTGTTTCCATGAGTTTTCAGGAACTGAGATATTGAAAGTTTTTGCAGATATGGCAGTGGATTACTCTACATATGTTGTTGCGCCTTTGGGTGTACAGCTGTTCTGACATGAGTTTTTTACATCCCGATAGGAGGTGACTCATGCTTTATGTCTCTACCTTGCAGAACCTACACTTGTCCGATTCACTCAGTCCTGCCATCTTCTTAAAGCCATTCATGTAGTCTTCTTGATCTTAGGCATTTATTATGAGTTGTTCTATATCCCAGTTAAGCTGACCTCTTCTTAGCCATTCCAGGGATCCTTCTTTGTCTATCTCCAATCTGTCCAACTCTTTTTTGCATTTACCTGCTCTTTTATCCGTACCCAGTTGCTGGTGTATATCTGTTGATATTTTGTTTTATATTTCTATTTTGTCATATTTGCAGTCATGGGGCTGTATTTGTTGTCATTTCGGTTTCATTAGACCATGGGCCGACATCCGAAAACTCTACTTTTTCACTTTTGTGACTCACCTCTGGGATATACTTGAATTTTTGCATGAATGTAGGTCAAATATTGCTTTAAAATAATGCAAAACATGTCAGTGCAAAAAGTTGCACATTAATGTAATATATTGTTGCGAATATGGAATTTGGCCTCCATATCCGCTTGTAAATATTCCCCTATTTTCTCCAATACTCCCCAACTTTCCCCAATCCCCCATTCCCTAGTCCCATTGCATGTAAACAACAATCAGTAGAGCCGACCTTCCCCTTATTCCCCCATTAAATGTCGTGCCCAGGTCCACCGCACCACACGTAGACAACTTTCGGACATCTTCCTAGTTATTCTTAATCTATGTCAGTTAAGGCCTCGTTTCCATTAATTATGACTCTTCGTTGCACCAGAATGTGATTATATGGCATCAGTAGTGAGTTTAGGACCTTTCCCATACCTCCTCCCATCTTCTTCCCCAAACAACAACAATAACAACAACTACAACAACAATTACAACTACAACTACGACTACAACAACAGAGGGGCGGGGAGTGTGCGTCCTCACACCGGCTCGGTTACCCGCCATGACCATGCGCTCCACGGCGTTACCCCGAAGGGGCTGGCTGTCAGCTCCTCGTCAGGGGCGGAGCCAGTAACCCCCCCCCACGCACCCAATGAGAAGCAACGTGCCGATTCCATCTGGGGCGGAGCTAACGAGCCGAGGGCGTGTCACTCCCCGCCGGATATACGCGGCCCCGCGCCGGATGTGACGTCAGATGCGCCTCAGCTTGGAGAGAGAAGCCACCGCCACCCCCAGCGCGACGATACCTCCCCGCATCTTTGGACCGGACCGGACCGTACTGTACCCTGCCCCGAGCCCAGGAGGACCTGGAGCCATCGATACCCGCTTTCCTGCCATCAACCCCCGTGTGAGTCAGCCGTTGTCCCGTTTGTCTGTCGTCTGTCCGGGGTTAATATAAGAGTGTGTCTAAGTGCCTGTCTTTCTGTGATTATACCTCTAGCCCCTGTAATCTGACCTTTCCGTACGAATATAATCTCCTCCGGAGGTCTTGAGAATTGAAACATTGGTGTCGTATTGTGTTATTGTAATCCAGCCGGGTGTCTTCTTTTTCTTATTGAGCCAGCATCGCGCGACTAGTCAACGTTCGGGCACAATCGGGTAACTTGTGCAGACGTGGTCATACCATAAAACCGCTCGGTAAATAACATCCAAGCCACGTCTGTAACAATTGGTGTCGAGGAGTGGAATTCGAACCCGGGACTAAATTTATTAGGCCCAAATTGGTAACAAGTAGAATCGATTCGGAGCGCGTTTCCCGCGCGAAATTATAACGGCGAAATTTGAATTTGTTTTACGAAAATAAAATAAAAAACCGAATTTTGCAAGTCGCGCTATGGCGGATCAAGACGGCTGGGGTCCGGTAGGGGAGAGTGAAGCAGGGTCGGTCCAGGACCAAATTGAGACACGAGAGGAGAGCGAAACAGCGAGGGTAGCAAGCACGCAAAATGGCGCCTCGCTGGTCACCGCGCCGGCGACCGTGGCAGCGCCCCCGGTGGATTGGAACTTGTTTTTTATACAAATGAAGGCCCTTATGGCCCAGAATAATGAAGAAATGGCAAACAGAATGGGGAACCGGATGGATGCTCAGGGTGAGCGATTGGAGGGCCAAATGGGGTCCAATAGCGAGAAATTGAGGGAGGACATGGGGGCGCAGATCGGGGGGTTAGGGAGTAGAATAGAGGGATTAGACATGAAATTTGGGAAATTAGACGATAGATTAGGGGAAATACAGGATGGGTTAACGGGGGTAGAAAATAGAATGGCTGCCCAGGAGAATCAGATAGAGGGAGTGAAACATGGGTTAACGGGGGTAGAAAACAGAATGGCCGCTCAAGAGAATCAAATGGAAGGGATGCAAAAAGGGTTAGAGGGGTTAGAAAACAGTATGGAAGGCAAATTGAGGGACATGAGGGACCAAGCGGAAAGGGAAGTTAACCAAATGGGGCAGCAGATAGAGGGGGTCAGAATGGGGGTAGAAACCAAACTGGATGCTCACAGGGAGGAAATGGAGCAGATGAGGGTGGCATCTGGGCAGGAGATGCAAGTGATGGGAGAGCAGATCAGAAGAGGAGTGAGTGAGGAGGTCGGAGGAGTGCGCGAGGAGGTGAGGCACTGTAAGGAGCACATGGAGAAGGAGGTGAGAAAGGGGACTGTAAAGTTACAAGGGGGCATAGAGGTCCTGACGCAGGAGGTGGAACAGCTGACGGAGGGACAAAAAGGACTAACGGAGCAGGTTCAAAGGAACACTGCGGTATTAGGAGGGTTGAAAGCGACACAAAACGACATAAAAAACGACTTGATAGCGACAAAGAGGGAATGTCAGATGGTACGTGAGGGACTGACAACGAGGTTGGACGAGGTGATAGAGGTAATGGAGACGAAGGACCGGCAGGTGAGGACGCACCTGGAAACGGTCAAGGTAGCCTTAGAGGATGAGCTTGAGGAGACGTACCGGGGAATAAAAGAGGTGAAGCACAAATTAGAAGAAGTGGAAGAAGGGATGAGCGAAATTAAGAAGCGACGGAGAGGGGATAAGAAAGAGATAAAAGAGGAGATAAAAGAATTGGTCCAAAGTCTGTGTTTGGATCGTGATGATGTGCTCATTAACCGGATGAGGGATTCGCAGGTGATGGAGGAGAAGCGAAGAGGAAGAGGACCCGGTGTAAGTGGTGACCAATATGGTCGTGCGTATGATGCGCCAGGGGATTTAATAAGCTTGGGGGTCGAGATGGACCCGGGTGTTCGTGAGAGGCCATTGGTGAAGTGTGCGACAGGTCTGGTGTGCGAAAGAGGAGGTGTGCGAGAAAGTCCGACTCTGGGGTGTGTGAGGAAAAAGTGCGTGCCAAGGAGTGAGGGTGCTGGCGAGAGTGAGTCGGTCGTAGCGCGTGTGCGAGGGAGCACATGGAAGCGTGTTGTGGTGAGTGTTACAGAGGGTGTGACGGGAGAGTGTGCGCGAGAAAGGTGTGTGACGGACAGGTGCATGAGGAAAGAGT
Source organism: Myxine glutinosa (assembly GCF_964187855.1). NCBI lineage: Eukaryota > Metazoa > Chordata > Myxini > Myxiniformes > Myxinidae > Myxine > Myxine glutinosa. The sequence continues at coordinate 144,213,143 of NC_136267.1, forward strand.
GCGCTGTCAGAAGTAAGGAAGAGTGTCCACCTGTGGTGAGTGTTACAGAGGGTGTAACGGGAGAGTGTGCGCGAGAAAGGTGTGTGACCGACAGGTGCATGAGGAAAGAGTGCGCTGTCAGAAGTAAGGAAGAGTGTCCACCTGTGGTGAGTGTTACAGAGGGTGTAACGGGAGAGTGTGCGCGAGAAAGGTGTGTGACGGACAGGTGCATGGAGAAAGAGTGTGCTGTCAAGAGTAAGGGTGAGTGCGTTGTCACGAGTGGAGGTGAGAGTAGTGAGAGTGACAAGGAGCGTGAGTTGGTTGTGACAGGTGAGCGAGGATGTACACCTGGGATGGAAGGATGCACACCTGGAATGGTAGAGCGTGAGTGGGAATGCACGCTGGAGTTGGTGGTGAGGCACGTGGATGGGTGTGCGAATGAGGGCACACCTGTGATTGTCACAGAGGAGGTGACAGAGGAGGGGGCGCGAAGAGGTGTGTTGGTGTGGTGTGCTACCAACGGATGTGTGCCAAAGTGTTCGGTGGTCAGGTGTGTGACCAAGGCTGTGAGTGGAATGGGTGTGCCTGGGTGTGTAAGGAACGGTACAAGGAGCATGGAAACGGCTGGAGGTGTGAGCAAGGAACGGGCTGCGGGGTGTAAGCAAGCAGGTGAAGCATCGACGGTGACCGGGTTAAAGGTTAGGTCGACTTTTAGCCGAAGCGGGCCCTCGGTGCGTGCCGGGTTTCGCGTGCCGCGAGAACCAGCGGGGATCCGAGCCACGGCGGGTTCGAAAGGACCGCCGTGCGCGATCCGTGCTGGGCCTCGCTTTGAACGTCCGTGCTCCACTAGGCGGAGCGGGCGGCCCGATAGAAAGAGTCGTCATGGCGACCACTTTTTGTTGAGGAATTCCGGCAGGTCGAGATCGGGACATTGGATGGTTCCGTGCCGAGAAGGTGCGTGGGATCTCGGGCCGGGTAAACCTCCTTCCCTGCACCGAGTGCCGGACGTATCCAACCGCTGGCACAAAACAACCAGCATCCATTGCTTGGCTTTACGAAGCCGGGCTTTGGACAGGGATTGGCGCACCGAGAGGTATTAGTGAGTCGACTGGGTGATGAGGTTAGTGTTTTGGACCCAAAATTAGAGAAAAACAAAATTTGATGATTGGCAAGGGATTGGCAGTAGTGATTGGCAGATGATGGGCAGTGATTGGCAAATTTTTAATTTGTTGAAATTTGATGTGCAAAATTGGTAGTGAGAGACCCCCGATGTGGTGGGGTGGCATCCCTGCCACCCTTCCCATGGTGGGGGCAAAGGAGCAATAGCTTATGGGGTGTATGGCAGTGAAAACTAGCCCGGGTGGGTTAGGATATTGTGTGTAGGGATCTAGAGAAGATGACCTTAGGTAACGTTAAGATTAGTTAGTGACTGATACCTGTAGTGGGGACGCAGGTAGATTAGTATGGATGATAATGACGAGGGAGCGCAATAGTTTAAAGGGACGACTGGGAAGCGCAAGTTTCAGAAGGGAGTAGTTAGCTGAGATGATGCTGTGTGTGTGAGAATTGAACAGGTGTGATTGCACAGGTGTGCAACTGGACAGGTGTGTGGAGCAGTGTGTGAGTAGTGAGTGTGTGGATCAGCGCGAATGCGCTTGGGGAGAGAAGGGTGCAGGCGCCACCAAGAGTGAGAGCACAGGTGAGCAGGTACAGGTGTGTGGAGAGAGTTGGAGTGAGTGGTACGGAGTGGTGTGCATGGTGCGAAGGTGTGGATGGGGGAAGAGTGGACCCCTTTCACGAGTACCCGGGGCGGGTAGTGTAAGTGTTAGGTAGAGGGTGCAGGTAAATTGTGGTTGGATATTGGCATTTGTGGTGCGGTTGCAGAATGGTGTTGTGAATGGGTGCATTAGTGTTGTGGAAATGGCTGGGCGTGTAGCCTGTTAGTGCGTGTAGTTGGTTGGGCACTCCACCACTGTGAGGATGTCGGCCAGGTGAGGCCGCAGGTGGGCTCTGGGAGCCGGTAGAGTTGTGGATGGGGCCCGAGGATCCGGAGGACGGACCCGGGTAGCCCAGTGCCAGAGAGGGCACCGAGTGGGGAGAGTGCCAGAGGGCCTTCCCCAGGTAGTTAGGTTAGGGCAAGGAGCAGGTAAGCTCGGAGGCAACTGCAGTGGTGGAGGTGTGCAGGTGGGTAGACCCACTGGGAGAGGTACACGCCGCAGCCCAGAAATTGTGCGAGGGCACCGGGAGATGAATCGGGGGAGTGAGACCCCAAATTGAAGCGCACCACAGTTTGGCCAATGGGAATTGGTTTTTAGAACCCATAGTGTAAGAGGGCCAATGGTTAGGCCGGAGAAAGACCCCGGGTAGTGTAAAGTTGTTAAAGTCATTTAGGAAATAGTTAGGATTGAAGAACCTGTCGCACCATACGCAGCCACTTACCTGTGGTGATGATGATGACTCCACACCTGTGTTTTCTTTGTTTTGTTGCAGGAAATGAGATTGTGAGGATTTGTGAGACGCATCACGACGTGGATGAGACATTGGGGTGATTCCATCTCTCCCTCCCTAGGAGGGACTGATGATGAATTGGTAATGGCAAATTTTGATGTGCAGTTGGAGATGGCAAATTTTGATGAGAGTTGAAAATGGCAAATTTGATTGGTTAGGAGGGAGAGAAGACGAATTTGGTATATGGGAGGAACGGGGAAGACAGTAGGGATGTTTGTTGATTTGTAAAGTAGATGTTTATGGGTAGTGTTGTGTTGTGTGGATACAGTAAGGGGTAAGGGAGGGGCCATGTATGTTACCTGGTGGGGGGGGGGCGTACGATAGGAACGTACCTGTCTCACCTGGTTCCCATGTGCCCCCAGTGTGCATCACCTTACATTGCGTGCACTTTTGCGCCCTTACCACCTTACTCACTTGTTTCTTCTTTTGTCTCCCACCTCCGAGGATCTGGCTTTGGGGTAGAGAGAGAGGAGAGAGAGGTGCTGGCTGCGCAGTTGTGGGCCTGCACTTTCGCTGTTTGCTGCCGGGATCGATACACCATATGGACCGCAATGTTTGTGGCCACCCACAATGGACCGCAGTTCGTTTGCGGCCAAGCACCACCCGGGGATGGACCTATGGGTCAACGTGGCACCTATGCCATACAGGTGAACCACTTTTAGTTAACACCAAGTGCACCACAAGAAGAGCAAGAGACACCTGCAGGGTTAGGGGTTGTCGAATTTATTTTTATTCCAATGAACAATGGTGACTGCACCGATTGGTGGTGGGGTGGTGCTGTTGATGCTCGGGAAGGGTGCTCTGCACGTTATTAAAGGCCGTCGGCCACAGAGCACTCGTGGGTTGGTGTATCGATGTTGGCAAGCGCGCTCTCTCTATGCATAACATCTGCATGTGTTCCTCCAAAAACAGGTCCTGGATCGTAGTGTAAATAGCAGCGTAGTCTTGTAAATAATGCTCCCTACCGGCTGTATGTTTAGTTTGAGGATTCTTTCCGGATTCGGTTATCCTGTGGGTGTGTTTCTGTGAGGAGAAGGGTGCAACGTCGCAGGGGGACATATTTACTCATTTGTGAATATCTGTAAAACTGTCGCACTCAGGGTAGAGTTAATAGTAGAGGGAACTACATTGCGTGCCACACTAAAGTAGGTAAAAATTTATCGGGTCGGGACGCCCCGAGGGTAGAGAAGGGTGCAATGTTGCGAATATGGAATTTGGCCTCCATATCCGCTTGTAAATATTCCCCTATTTTCTCCAATACTCCCCAACTTTCCCCAATCCCCCATTCCCTAGTCCCATTGCATGTAAACAACAATCAGTAGAGCCGACCTTCCCCTTATTCCCCCATTAAATGTCGTGCCCAGGTCCACCGCACCACACGTAGACAACTTTCGGACATCTTCCTAGTTATTCTTAATCTATGTCAGTTAAGGCCTCGTTTCCATTAATTATGACTCTTCGTTGCACCAGAATGTGATTATATGGCATCAGTAGTGAGTTTAGGACCTTTCCCATACCTCCTCCCATCTTCTTCCCCAAACAACAACAATAACAACAACTACAACAACAATTACAACTACAACTACGACTACAACAACAGAGGGGCGGGGAGTGTGCGTCCTCACACCGGCTCGGTTACCCGCCATGACCATGCGCTCCACGGCGTTACCCCGAAGGGGCTGGCTGTCAGCTCCTCGTCAGGGGCGGAGCCAGTAACCCCCCCCCCACGCACCCAATGAGAAGCAACGTGCCGATTCCATCTGGGGCGGAGCTAACGAGCCGAGGGCGTGTCACTCCCCGCCGGATATACGCGGCCCCGCGCCGGATGCGACGTCAGATGCGCCTCAGCTTGGAGAGAGAAGCCACCGCCACCCCCAGCGCGACGATACCTCCCCGCATCTTTGGACCGGACCGGACCGTACTGTACCCTGCCCCGAGCCCAGGAGGACCTGGAGCCATCGATACCCGCTTTCCTGCCATCAACTCCCGTGTGAGTCAGCCGTTGTCCCGTTTGTCTGTCGTCTGTCCGGGGTTAATATAAGAGTGTGTCTAAGTGCCTGTCTTTCTGTGATTATACCTCTAGCCCCTGTAATCTGACCTTTCCGTACGAATATAATCTCCTCCGGAGGTCTTGAGAATTGAAACATTGGTGTCGTATTGTGTTATTGTAATCCAGCCGGGTGTCTTCTTTTTCTTATTGAGCCAGCATCGCGCGACTAGTCAACGTTCGGGCACAATCGGGTAACTTGTGCAGACGTGGTCATACCATAAAACCGCTCGGTAAATAACATCCAAGCCACGTCTGTAACAATATATATATTATATATATATAGCACCACCTCTCGTCCATATGTGGAGAACTGTGTATAATATAGGTCTATGGTAGTGTCAATACTCAAAATGTGTCCTGATGTAATAAATCCATCCAAATCACAGGCAAGAAAAAAAATCCTGCTCAGGAGGGGACAAAGAAACACTTAACAAACAAAGGACATCCAATAACCCAGTTGAGAGTAGGTTTAAGATGAAGGCAAATTAATGTCACTTGCACAAAAAAAAAATGAGGATGAAAAAGTAATCCACTTAAACCTTTGTTGCCATGTAATAGGAGATAAACTTATGAAAATCGATTCTCAGAGATAAACTTATAAAATGGATCTTGATGTCCGGATGTCTGTCCGTCTGTTCTTCTGTCTGTCCATATGTCCAGTCGTCCATTAACGTTTTGCTATTTCTGCTACTCCTCCCTTATCACCCGGTTGATTGTTCTAAAACTTGACACATGAATACAAGACTGGAGCCTGCACAATAGCTCGAACTTCGATTTTGGATTATGGGGGCTCCTTGAAGGGGTTACCCCAAAACGTTGAATCCACACTCGTCCCTTATTCACAAACAATTTCTCTGAAACCGTTCTGAAAAGTCATTCTGAAAACCCCTTTCTGTTCCATCTGATTTATTGAGCCTTGGAGTAAATTTCGTGAACCCAAGCTACAACTACTCCCCTCTGGTTCAGAGCACCTGCTATGTCTATCCTACTGTCAAGGGCTGCATGTGCGTGTCATATAGTCACCATCTGGTGGACTGACATCTGTGACTGGTAGAAAACCGACAGTGGATACCTCATGCACTTCCTTTTGCAGCAAAGTTTTACAGCCATTCCAGCCAGGGAATATTTTGTCCAGCACATCGGGCAGCTTCATCAAACACAACGCCAGATCCAACTTTCTTGAAGAATTCTGGATTCGTCAATAATGTTCTACCTGAAGATTAATACTTCCTCCAAATAGCTTTGCTGCCATAGTATCTCTTTGTTGTTAGGGGATGGTGGTTATAGAGAGAAAGTTCACTAGTTCTTGGAGGGGAATACATTGTGAGAGCAATGTATCAGATGATGATGGTGAAGGCCATTGAAGAAGAATGCCATTGGTATTGTGGGTAGTTCCCTTCCCGGAGATGGTCTCCTCACCAAAAATCACTGTTGTCCCATACATCAGTGCTGAAAATTGGTCGAGGTCCAGCTAGCTGGATGTTTATCACAAGAACCAGCGGTCTTTTTGCAAGGGCAGTGTCGTGCTCTAAAGTGAATGAATTCGATACACAGTGGCCATCTGTGTATTTTTTTCATTTTTTTTTCATTCAGAAGCCACTTCTGCCATGGCAAGAGATGTATGCTTAGGTACTAGCATCCTTCTGTTTGTCTTTATACACACTAGCAACAGTACCCGCCCTATGGGCGGGGCTTCAATTGGGAAGCCCAAATGAAAAGGTAAAATATCAGAAATTGAAGGCTTTTTTATTTTAAACGATTCATATAAACATCTGTTGAATCATATCACACGCAAATCATCAAAATCTAAACAGTACATGGCTAAACAGTACATGGACGATCACGTACCACGTACGTCTTGCGTCTCGCTCGCTCTCATGTTGTCCCGATAATGATCCTTCCGCAGGTTCACCGACGGAAACCTTGTTACGACTTTTACTTCCTCTTGACAGTCAAGTTCGCTCATCTTTTCAGTGCACCGGCACGAGCCGAGAATGGCCCGTGCAGGGGCTGATCCAAGGATCTCACCAAACCGTCCGATCGGTAGTATCGACGGGCGGTGTGTACAAAGGGCAGGGACTTGATCAACGCGAGCTGATGTCTAGTGCTTACTGGGAATTCCTCGTTCATGGGACACTGTATCAAGCCCCAGTCCCCATCACGGATGGGGCTCAGCGGTTTACCCGAGCCTGACGGCGAAGGGCAAGGTACACGCTGGCCCATCCAGTGTAGCGCGCGTGCGGTCCAGAGGCCGCGGAAGAACCACCGTACGCGATCCACGCTGGGCCTCGCTTTGAACGGCCGCGTCCGGGCTCCACTAGGCGGAGCGGGCAGCCCGATAGGAAGTTATAGACAAGTTATGACAATCTGCGTAAAAAAAACTTTAATGCCATCGAAGGGCATTAAACGTTCATTAAACATTAAACGTTCATTAAAGGATTACGAAACGAAAAACATTACGAAATTACGTTCACACCGTCACGTCAAACACTACCGTGAACACATACATCGTCACAACATCGTCACAATGAGAACATCGTCACAATGAACGTTATGCGAACGCGAATGCTATGCAGGAGTCCAAACCTGAGAATGCTGGAGACCAAAGCTGAAATTGGGAAAACGAAATAGCCTATTTTACTCCCAGGGGTCCCAGGATTACCCACCCAAAATATCTTTGCGATCGGTTCAGCAGTTTTTACGGTACCTTCGAACAGACAGACGGACATTTGGTGAATTATAGTAAGATGATGTCTTGAGCTGCTGACAGTAGATGCCGATGTACATTGTCAGGTATTACAACTGCCCCAGAATCAACGTAGTCATCACATCACTCATGCCTGTGCTCCATGCCAAAAAGTTAAACAATTTAACAGGAAGAAGCTCAGGTACCTTTTCCAACGATTCATCAGCTGAAGTTGGCAGCCACACGAAGTAAGTTAGAAAACATCATCCATGGCTGCTTTGAGAACTCGTGCAGCATGAAACAAATCTCTGAGAGACTGTATGGACTCGCTTGGCTGACTGGCTGACTGGCTGACATATTCACTGCTTTTGATGTCTTCACTCAAGGCATCTCGTATCACATCTTCAAGAACCTCTTCCACAGACAAAGCTTCTAAGAAGACAATATCACTCTCAAATTGCCGAGAAGGTCTCGTGAAGCACAGCACAGGATATGATTTTTTTTTCACCTGATCTTTCAAGTGGCCTGATTTGTATGATGATGCGTCAATCCCCTCAACTTCCTGAACGTCACCCCAGATCCACTTTTTTGAAATTCCGACTTCTATCCTGGAAGTCCTAGCAGTGTCCATTTGTTTTATACTTCTCCCATCCCCCCCCCCCCCCTACCCTTCCCATACCTCCACCCCGCAAGCCCTCTCCCTCCCACAGATCTCCTGATGTCCCTGTTCTCTGCTGTTGTACTTGTGTGCTTCCCTCTCTCTCCCCATCTTGTCTTCCGCTCCCTTTATCTTATGTTTTATGTTTCAGTTTGTCTTTTTGTGATTAATGTTCGCTCTTACACAAGCCTCGATCTTGCATAAAAAATATATTTTAAAAAGCTTGATGAACAACCTGTTCAATTTGGTGAATTGAAGGTTTACTTCTGATGACTAATTCACACAACAATGACCTTCTTACAAAAACTATTGTAAGATTTTTCACATACTTGCTGCTGATCCTCTACCTTATCAATGAACTTACAAACTACCTTAATATACCTCAATAGTAAGACTTGTGATTCCTTGCCTCAATGGCTCCTAAGTCTTTGTCTCTAATATGCAGCAACAGCCAATCATCCTGCCTAACTGCTACGTCTCATGCATGACTGTTCAACCCTTGTCTTTCCGGATGAGGGCTCCTTGATGTACCGTGTGATTTTGCAAATTATGCAATGTACCCGAAGCACATGACATCTACCAGGAAGAGATTGCGTCTATACACTGTCACTTGTTTCAGAACACAGCATTTGGCTCTTTCAGTGTCGGAAGATCATCTGGCATTACCTCTCCTGCCTCACGATCGCCTGCCGTTTCGGTAGATTTGTCACTTTCTGTACATGGCAAAGAAAACCAAACTTGCTTTCTTTATATGAAACATGTATTGAATAACCAATAGAAGAATAGCATCACTCTTACTGCAACAGAAGCTTTAATTTATTTCAAATTTAACAACAGTAATAATTCAAACATGTATTGCCCCAGATGTTCAATGATCAACAGTAAATGGTGCTTAATATTTGCCAAAAGCAATCATAAATAAGCTGGATGGAATCTGAAAACATAATGCCTTCATCACCTTCGGCTGCATAATAAATCAGGAGAAGAAAAATATCATCTGTATGTTCACTTTACTGTGACCTTTTTACATCATATTTTACGAACAAACTATTTTACTGCAAAGGCGAAGTCAAGGTTAGAGTTAGAATCATATTTCTCAATATGTATTATGTAAAAGTGTCATCTTTTTCTTGCCCCAAGCATGCTAAATAATAATTAAGCAACCTTTAAATTTCATTGTTACCATTTTAAAAATGATTCAAGTGTTAAATTTGGATTACTTTGTACGCTCAGGGAGAATATCTCTGGCCTGACATGTTTCCCAAGAGTCCACCACTGACTATATCAGCGTATGCAGATGATGTGTGCGTCATAATCAGAAGCAACCGGGATAGTGATGCTCTTGAAATCCTTGAGAACCTTTTTCCAGGCTTCTTCTCTGAAAGTTAATTGGAGGAAAAGCAAAGCTGTTTGGGTGCCTTACCTTAATAGTTGCCTCCCTGTCTCGACACATCTACCTCCTCTTCCAGAAAGCTTAGAATGGAAGGCAGATGGGATCGACTACCTTGGTGTGTCCCTTGGTTCCCCACAACTTATGGAAAAGAATTGGGAAGGCTTGATTGGAGAAATGAAGAGGAGACTGAACCTGTAGAAAAGAGCCCTTCCGCACCTTTCATTTAAGGGCCGTGTCTTAGTTGCCAATAACTTGGTTGCTGCAACTTTATGGCATCGATTTATTTGCCTACAACCGCCGGAAGTGCTACTTAGAATGATCCAGGCCAAACTTGTGGACTTTTTTTGGGGAGGCCATCATTGGCTGCGGCCAAACGTAATATGGCATACTTCATCTGAAGGAGGCCAAGGCCTTGTTCACGTGAAATCCCACCCCATGGCCTTTCGCTTGTGCTCCATTCAGCGCCTTCTACATGTTGAGCACCTGCCAAACTACCCATTGGCCTGCCATATTTTGCAACAGGCGGGCAGACTCGGCTATGGTCGTGAAGTATTCCTGACCCACCTCAAAGATGTGGATACAGCAACGCTCCCTATATTCTACCAGAGCCTTCTCGATGCCTGGAAAGGTCTTGCAGTGAGTCGCAAAGAGGACACACACTCCCCAGGGATGTTCGAAGTTGAACCACTGTTTTTCAACCCTTTCTTCCCTGATGTATTCAAGAGCCACGATTTGGGCCAACGCTTCATTGATGCAGGCATGAACAAAGTATGGCACCTACGGCCAAACTCTGGTGTAGGGTGGAAGACTGTGGAAGAAATTTCAAATATGACAGGAATTCGGTCCAAGAGGACATTCGGCTTAATATTGAGGAAAGTCGTACAAAAAGGTCATCAGCTACGGGTATTATGGACTCAGAATACACATGGACATCCTGATGAGTCAAACTTTCCTAAACTGATTTTTGACTGCTCCCCAGAGAACTTCCACCGGTTAGCACAGGGACAAATGAATTGCAAGCTGCCAGCAGCAAGAGCCTGTATAGGTGTTGTGTATCTCTACTTCTCGGTGTTTCTCCATTAAACGGAGTAGCACGCTGGAAGAGACTACTCCCTGCCGGGCCCCCCACTGAACCTGTATGGGAATCGATGTATTGTAAGCAAATCGCCAAAAGGAACAGGGGATCTCCAGTGGCGCATTGCCCACTGGATCATCCCATTCAATACATATGTGAGGAATTTTGCCCCAATATCTGCATGCTGCCCCTTTTGCTCTGTAAATGAGGATGTATGTGTCCTCTTTTCATTGGCTGTGAAAGACTTTTTCCATTATTTAACTGGTTGAACTTTGTGTCACACAAATTGAATTTCAGATTTACTTTCGTTCCTTTATTTTTGGGTTCAAAAAGAAACGTACACAAGACAAAACATATGAACTGTTGTGTTTTTTGTAGCAACAGTAAAACTTGCTACATACTTGTCCAGAATGAGAAGCGTAACGGTAAACCGCTTCACCAATGCAACGTCATGACGTTTTTCACTGCGCTTGTTTCTGCATGGGTAAAACTTGAATTTAATTTTTCCAAGACCATGGCTGAACTTGATGTGTTTGTGGGAAAATGGTGTTTAGAAAATGTTTGTGAAGTTCGCCAAAATGAGTTGGTATTATCTCTTTCTTAAATAATCAAGTCTTTATATATTTTTGGTAGTGTTGCTTTATTTTATGTTTTTGTAAAAATGAAATGATTAATTGTTATACTTGTTGTTTCCTTGCTTTCTTACTCTCTCCTGTTTTATTGGGATTTTTTGGGATTTGTAAATTGTACATACACACTTTTATATTTTTGTAATAAAAGGACCTTAAAAGTCTCAGTCAGTCTCAGTCAGTCTCTCTCTCTGTCTCTGTCTCTCTCTCTCTCTCTCTGGGGGATATCTGGGTCGCTCCTGCGAGATCGATCGGCTGTCTCCGTGCTACAGGCTTCTTCAAGTAAAGGGCCACAGACACAGAAAATCATGTTTGGTTTAATTAATAGATATTGCTTCACTTAACACTTAATCGTCCTTTTTAAAAAATAAATATCACTCGATTGGCCCCCGCTACCCCAAAAACGGCGATTTGATTGCTCATGTGACTGGCTACGTCATTGAGGGAATTTATTTTGCTGCTGGTAGTTTTTTTAAATAATGATTTTGACTATCAGAAGATTCTTGGTCAGGCAGTTCTCATTGCGTGCTGAGAAACCTTTCCCTCGATTACATCACACAGGTGACATCATGAATGAACATCACGATTTTAGGGGCGGGACTCCACTACCAGCTAAAAACTACCAGCAGCAACAAAAATTCCCTCGATGACGTAGCCAGTCACATGAGCAATCAAATCGCCGTTTTTTGGGTGGCGGGGGCCAATCGAGTGATATTTATTCAAAAAAAAGGACGATTAAGTGTTAAGTGAAGCAATATCTATTAATTAAACCAAACATGATTTTCTGTGTCTGTGGCCCTTTAAAAGTCTCAGTCAGTCTCAGTCAGTCTCTCTCTCTGTCTCTCTGTCTCTCTGTCTCTCTGTCTCTCTGTCTCTCTCTCTCTCTCTCTCTCTCTCTCTCTCTCTCTCTCTCTCTCTCTCTCTCTCTCTCTCTCTCTCTCTCTCTCTCTCTGGGGGATATCTGGGTCGCTCCTGCGAGATCGATCGGCTGTCTCCGTGCTACAGGCTTCTTCAAGAGAACTGTCTGGGGCTACACAACACCAACACACAGAGACACACACACAGACACACAGACAAAATAAAGGTGTTCCGAGGAAAAATATTGATGGAGCGAGCATCTGGGCTCATAGCTGCAACAATGAATGGAGTTAATAATGGCATAGCTATCGATATTAGACAATGTTGACCATTTGAACCCTCTGTTGGTGAGTTCCCATGATCATGAAATGACCTCAACAACACACCTGACCCAAAGAGGCACACACCTGAGCTTCTCCACGAGCTGCAAAAATTTTCTAGACAAGAAAACAGTAAAATTATATTACTGAAAATATGTAAGGCCTTGATTCATATTTATTTCATAGCAAAGCATCTCAACTTACCGTTTAATTTTAATCGCAAAAACCTTTACCTTGTATTATCTACTGAGCCTACATTGCAATGTCTCGAACCAATAAACCAAGGAGATGCTGTCCACGAGTTGCGGATGCTCTGCTGAGAAATCCTTGCCCTTGGAAATCATTGCCACTGCGGCTGAATTTCTTTCCAACGAAAATGTAAATTGCCTTGCCCTTTGGCGCCGAGCTGGAAACGTGTAATTCTTTTGTCTTTGTGTCCCGAAAACCCACTCGATGCCTACGAAAGCAAACATGGGAATTGTTGCAATTTATGCTAAGGCTGTGAAATTTACAACATAATCCCCCCTCCACTGATGGATTAAAGGGCATCGAGCAAATGCAAACACCTTAATTCATATAAGACAACCCACACGGATCAGACTCGTCGCGTATGTATAGATTGGCAAAGAAAGTTTGGTCAATACATTCCATTTGAACCTCACAATGAGAAACACAGTGAATCATCTTAAATACTGTCGTGTAAGTTCGCCATTTAACATGAAGAGGATTTCTTTCTTTAAAAAAAAGAAAGTCGAGGCTCACTGAGGATAAAACAACCAGAGGATCTCTCAAATGTTGTGTTTGTGTCCTTCCCCCTCTCTCCCCATCTTGTCTACCGCTCGCGATGTTATTTGTTTTATGTGTCGGTTTGTCGGTTATGTGTCGGTTTGTCGGTTTGTCTTTCTGTGTGATAAATGTTCGCTCTTTCACGAGCCTCGATCTTGTATACAAAAAAAAGAAAAGAAAAAAAAAAAAAAAGAGGATGAGAGCGAGTTCACCTGACACAAAAACTAATTTCTTGCCTTGAAAAACTTTGCAACTTATGAATAAGCTAAGGTGTGTGTGCCCCATTTGGGCCAAGTGTGATGTTGAGGTCATTTCAGCATAATCGGACGGGGGTGGCGTACAATCATGAACTGAAAGCAAAATGCAGGAGTTTATCAGGAATAAATAAAAAATATCATGAATAGAAATGGGAAATGACATGAAATGGCTGCAACCTTCACAAAGTGGAGGGAGGAACATAATTTGGCAGACAAACTCAGTTACACAGGTGCGAAAGAGGAACAAAGGAATGCAGTTCAGAAAGAATCCTGGTCTTTGAAATGTTGACAAGGAGAGGGGTTTATTGATTCACGTTTTCACTGTGGCAGATCTCGGGAGAGGGCTGGAGCTTCCTGAAAGGGCAGGATGAGCAAGAACAGATGAAAAACAGGAGAACATCAAAAGAGTGTTTCATCGGGAGAAAGCTGGCCCTGCGCTACAATTCCTCTTGGTGGGTAATGTCCCTGATCTTCAGGGTTTTGGCATTCTGGCGTCAGGAGTGTGAGATTGAATACAGGTGTGCTGGCCCATAAGGGCGAGAAAATGGAATGTGTGCCAAAAAAAATAGAGACTGCACCTCTGCCAGTGAGGAAAAGCTGAACCTCAATATGACACAGAGCTCCACACCAAAGCAAAAAGCTGAACAGGTTCCACCTGCCCCCAAAATAAGGCAAACTAAGCTCCAGATGGAAAGAAGAGAAATAAGAGATGCAAAAAGTGAGTTTGGGCATCGGGGAGAAGGAGATCATCCTCTATGGTTGAGGCCTGGGAAGTGGAAACAATATTCCATGGTTGAGGCCTGGGAGGTGGAAAAGCAAAACACTGAGGATGAATGACATCACCTTGGTAACAAATTGCAGCAGAGTCGTCAGTGTCAACAGAGTTATCAGACTCGACACAGTAAATTGCCAGACTCGACACAGTAAGTTGTCAGACTCGACACAGTAAGTTGTCAGACTCGACACAGTAAGTTGTCAGACTCGACACAGTAAGTTGTCAGACTCGACACAGTAAGTTGTCAGACTCGACACAGTAAGTTGTCAGACTCGACACAGTAAATTGTCAGACTCGACACAGTAAGTTGTCAGACTCGACACAGTAAATTGTCAGACTCGACACAGTAAGTTGTCAGACTCGACACAGTAAGTTATCAGACTCGACACAGTAAGTTGTCAGTATAGATACAGTAAGTTGTCAGACTCGACACAGTAAGTTGTCAGTATAGATACAGTAAGTTGTCAGACTCGACACAGTAAGGTGTCAGTAGAGATACAGTAAGTTGTCAGACTCGACACAGAAAGGTGTCAGTATAGATACAGTAAGTTGTCAGTACAGATACAGTAAGTTGTCAGACTCGACACAGTAAGTGGTCAGTATAGATACAGTAAGTTGTCAGTACAGATACAGTAAGTTGTCAGACTCGACACAGTAAGTTGTCAGTACAGATACAGTAAGTTGTCAGTATAGATACAGTAAGTTGTCAGTATAGATACAGTAAGTTGTCAGTATAGATACAGTAAGTTGTCAGTATAGATACAGTAAGTTGTCAGTATAGATACAGTAAGTTGTCAGTATAGATACAGTAAGGTGTCAGACTCGATACAGTACGTTGTCAGACTCGACACACTAAGTTGTCAGACTCGACACTAAGTTGTCAGACTCGACACAGTACGTTGTCAGACTCGACACAGTAAGTTGTCAGACTCGACAGAGTAAGTTGTCAGACTCGACACAGTAAGTTGTCAGACTCGACACAGTAAGTTGTCAGACTCAACAGTCAGTTGTCAGATTCGACACAGTAAGTTGTCAGACTCGACACAGTAAGTTGTCAGACTCGACACAGTAAGTTATCAGACTCAACAGTAAGTTGTCAGAGTCGACACAGTAAGTTGTCAGTATAGATACAGTAAGTTGTCAGACTCGACACAGTAAGTTGTCAGACTCAACAGTCAGTTGTCAGTCTCGACACAGTAAGTTGTCAGACTCGACACAGTAAGTTGTCGGACTCGACACAGTAAGTTGTCAGACTCGACACAGTAAGTTGTCAGACTCGACACAGTAAGTTGTCAGACTCAAAACAGTAAGTTGTCAGACTCGACAGAGTAAGTTGTCAGACTCGACACAGTAAGTTGTCAGACTCGACACAGTAAGTTGTCAGACTCGACACAGTAAGTTGTCAGTATAGATACAGTAAGTTGTCAGACTCGACACAGTAAGTTGTCAGTACAGATACAGTAAGTTGTCAGTATAGATACAGTAAGTTGTCAGTATAGATACAGTAAGTTGTCAGTTTAGATACAGTAAGTTGTCAGTATAGATACAGTAAGTTGTCAGTATAGACACAGTAAGTTGTCAGTATAGATACAGTAAGGTGTCAGACTCGACACAGTAAGTTGTCAGACTCGACACACTAAGTTGTCAGACTCGACACTAAGTTGTCAGACTCGACACAGTACGTTGTCAGACTCGATACAGTCAGTTGTCAGACTCGACACAGTAAGTTGTCAGACTCGACACAGTAAGTTGTCAGTATAGATACAGTAAGTTGTCAGACTCGACACAGTAAGTTGTCAGTACAGATACAGTAAGTTGTCAGTATAGATACAGTAAGTTGTCAGTATAGATACAGTAAGTTGTCAGTATAGATACAGTATGTTGTCAGTATAGATACAGTAAGTTGTCAGTATAGATACAGTAAGTTGTCAGTATAGATACAGTAAGGTGTCAGACTCGATACAGTAAGTTGTCAGACTCGGCACACTAAGTTGTCAGACTCGACACTAAGTTGTCAGACTCGACACAGTACGTTGTCAGACTCGATAGTCAGTTGTCAGACTCGACACAGTAAGTTGTCAGACTCGACACAGTAAGTTGTCAGACTCGACAGAGTAAGTTGTCAGACTCGACACAGTAAGTTGTCAGACTCGACACAGTAAGTTGTCAGACTCGACACAGTAAGTTGTCAGACTCGACACAGTAAGTTGTCAGACTCAACAGTCAGTTGTCAGACTCGACACAGTAAGTTGTCAGACTCGACACAGTAAGTTGTCAGACTCAACAGTAAGTTGTCAGAGTCGACACAGTAAGTTGTCAGTATAGATACAGTAAGTTGTCAGACTTGACACAGTAAGTTGTCAGACTCAACAGTCAGTTGTCAGTCTCGACACAGTAAGTTGTCAGACTCGACACAGTAAGTTGTCAGACTCGACACAGTAAGTTGTCAGACTCGACACAGTAAGTTGTCAGACTCGACACAGTAAGTTGTCAGACTCGACACAGTAAGTTGTCAGACTCAAAACAGTAAGTTGTCAGACTCGACATAGTAAGTTGTCAGACTCGACACAGTAAGTTGTCAGACTCGACACAGTAAGTTGTCAGTATAGATACAGTAAGTTGTCAGACTCGACACAGTAAGTTGTCAGACTCAACAGTAAGTTGTCAGTATAGATACAGTAAGTTGTCAGACTCGACACAGTAAGTTGTCAGACTCAACAGTCAGTTGTCAGTCTCGACACAGTAAGTTGGCAGACTCGACACAGTAAGTTGTCGGACTCGACACAGTAAGTTGTCAGACTCGACACAGTAAGTTGTCAGACTCGACACAGTAAGTTGTCAGTCTCGACACAGTAAGTTGTCAGACTCGACACAGTAAGTTGTCAGACTCGACACAGTAAGTTGTCGGACTCGACACAGTAAGTTGTCAGACTCGACACAGTAAGTTGTCAGAATCGACACAGTAAGTTGTCAGTATGGATACAGTAAGTTGTCAGTATAGATACAGTAAGTTGTCAGACTCGACACAGTAAGTTGTCAGACTCGACACAGTAAGTTGTCAGACTCGACACAGTAAGTTGTCAGACTCGACACAGTAAGTTGTCAGACTCGACACAGTAAGTTGTCAGACTCGACACAGTAAGTTGTCAGACTCGACACAGTAAGTTGTCAGACTCGACACAGTAAGTTGTCAGACTCGACACAGTAAGTTGTCAGATTTCCAGATAATTATGAGAGAACAGCAATGCATCACAACCTGGTCCTTGAAACATGATCCTCGACAAATGGTGGTGGATACTTTGAGCCCTGGGAGGACTCTGTTCCACCTTCTGAAACCTGCAAATGGGCATCACAACCAATGCAAGAACAATACGCCAGGAATCGTACTTTGAACAATTGTTTTATAGGTCATGAGACATTGTGCAGAAACGACGAAGGAAGCAATACCCGGTGCAGAATTCACAGTGTGCACCTAGCTTGGGATGTGGTTTGCTCGGAGAGGTCACAGTCATTGCGGAGGTCCAAAAGTTCAAAGGATTTATATCTTCAGAGATTGATCACTAAAGTAGATATGAGAGTTTGCTTGACAGTTCACAGAAAGAGAAATTGTGAGGATGTGATGCTTCACTTACTGGATTCACTGTTATGCTTCAAGTGTAGTTCAGTGTCTGCTCTTTTTTAGGTCAGCTGTGTGATGTGCAACCATTGCTAATCTGCCACTTTAATGGGGAACTGTTCAACATAATTCTAAATCCATCATGGCAAAGATAATTTTCCAAAGAACCAGAAGTTATTGATGAAAACTGAGCCTGAGATGCTGCCTTTGAGCATGCCAGCCTCCACAGGTAAGCAGTTGATATGGAGCCCAAAAGAACATCTACACTGCTTGCATGCATAAATGGAGTCTGCTATCCAGACGGGAAGTCATCTTTGAATGCCACAGGCAGAGTTTAGCAGGGATAGTCTGTTGAAAAACTGTCGAAGACACGAGATATGCCGGAGATGTTAGCTCTTTCACGAGCCTCGATTCAGTATACAGCAAACAAAAAAAAAAAGATACAACCCTGACACCTGATTTCTAATTCAAGGCTTCCGTTCCTTGGTGTGAGAGGAGAAGGAGCACGTCGGCAGTTGAGTGAGCGACGGTTAGACCTTTGGAGTGCTTTACTAATGACAAACATGTTGACCAGTCTGTAGGTAATCTTACTATAATTCACCAAATGTACGTCCGTCCGTCTGTCTGTCTGTCTGTCCATCCGTCCGTTCCCAGGTACCGCAAAAACGGCTGAACCGATCGCAACGAAATTTTGGGTGGGTAATCCTGGGACACCCTGGAGTAAAATAGGCCATTGTGGTGCGGGAGCACACACGTTGAAAAAGGTAGGCCACAACGCTTTGGTTATCATCGAGCTCTTTATTCATTGCTCACTCATCCGCACTGGAGCACTCCGGGCTGCGCGCCCGGTGTATATCCCGCGGCCACGCCTACCCCTCGGGCGTGGCCGCCGCCCACTTGGTGCGTGGAATGATGCCCTCACGCCAGTGAGCTTTCGTGTCCGCCACACGTGCCCCCCCCCAGAATTCCCGCACACCTGGAGGGCCAGTTTGCGGGGCAACCGGATGACCCGGCCAAAGCGCCCTCTGGCGACTGGCGGCGTCCGGGGTGCAGGGATGCCTCTGGTTGCACCCGGAATGGGTGCAGGACCGGGGGGCGGCGTGCCGGCGGGCCTGGGCAGTGCCGGGGTCCGCTCGCAGGGGGGCGGCCCCGACGCGGGGGCCGAGCCACCGGCGGTGGGTGGTCCACGTCGAGGTGGGCCGGCTTGAGGCGATCCACCGAGACGAGGTCGGGAGTGCCGCCGATGTCCAAGGTGAAATGTTTCACCCCGGTCTCTAGCACGCAGAAAGGCCCGTCGTACGGGGGCCGCAGTGGTGTCCGGTGGGCGTCGTGCCGGACGAAGACGTACTCCGCGGTGCGAAGCTCCAGGGCGACGTGCGTAGGCGGGTGCCCGTGGTGCGCCGTCGGCACCGGGGCGAACCTCCGGGCGGTCTCCTGCAGCGCGGAGCGCTCCTGCGCCGCGGACCATGGTGCCGTGGGGTCGGGGAGGAACTCGCCCAGCACCCGCAGCGGCTGTCCGAAGACCAACTCCGCCGAGGATGCGCGCAGGTCGTCCTTGGGCACCGTCCGGAGGCCCAGCAGGACACAGGGGAGCCTGTTGACCCAGCCGCCGTCGCGGAGGGTGGCCCGGAGCGTGGCCTTCAATGAGCGGTGGAACCGCTCGCACAGGCCGTTGGCCTGGGGGTGGTAGGCCGTGGTTCGGTGCAGCTGGACCCCGAGCCCCCGCGCG
This sequence comes from Myxine glutinosa, assembly GCF_964187855.1. Lineage (NCBI taxonomy): Eukaryota > Metazoa > Chordata > Myxini > Myxiniformes > Myxinidae > Myxine > Myxine glutinosa. The sequence continues at coordinate 144,232,462 of NC_136267.1, forward strand.
ACCACCCCCCAGAGCTCCGAGGTGAACTGTGGGCCGCGGTCGGACGAGATGTCCGAGGGGGTGCCGAACCGGGCGACCCAGGTGGCGATGAACGCCTGCGCGATGTCCGCCGCCGTCGTTGCCGCCAAAGGCACGGCCTCCGGCCACCGGGTGGTGCGGTCCACCATGGTGAGGACGTGGGTGAAGCCCCGCGAGGGGGGCAGAGGTCCCACCAGGTCCACGTGCACGTGGTCGAACCTACGTGCCGGCACCGTAAACGGGGCCAATGGGGCCTGGGTGTGCCGGTGCACCTACGCGCGCTGGCACGCGAGGCACGTCCTGGTCCAGCCGCGGACGACCTTCCGGAGGCCATGCCAGACAAACTTGTCGGCGACCAACCTCTGGGAGGCCTTCGTGCCCGGGTGGGACAGGCCGTGGATGGCGTCAAAAACCTGGCGCTGCCAGGCCGCGGGCACGATGGGGCGAGGCCGCCCGAGGGAGACGTCGCACAAGAGGGTCGCGCCGTCGAACGGCACCTCGGTGATGTGGAGGCCCGTGACGGCGGTCCGCAAGGCCTGGACGCCGGGGTCAGCGGCCTGGTCCGCGGCCATCCGGGCATAGTCGATGCCAAGGTGGACTGCGTGGGCGACGGACCGGGAAAGGCAATCCGCCACCGGGTTGTCCTTCCCCGCGACGTGCCGGATGTCCGTCGTGTACTCGGACACGGCCGAGAGGTAACGCTGCTGCCGGGCCGACCACGGCTCGGCGACCTTGCCCATCGCGAAAACCAGTGGCTTGTCGTCGACGAAGGCCGTGAACGCACGGCCCTCGAGCAGATGGCGGAAGTGCCTGACCGCCAGGTGAAGCCCGAGCAACTCGCGGTCGAAGGTACTATAGCGGCGTTCGGGCGGTTGAAGCTGCCGGCTGAAGAACGCCAACTGTTGCCAGGCACCACGCACCCATTGCTCGTGCACCGCGCCCACCGCGTAGTCCGAGGCATCGGTGGTGAGGGCGATCGGTGCATCGGGCGCCGGGTGCGCGAGCATGGTGGCGTTAGCCAAGGCGAGCTTCGCGCCCGCGAACGCCGCGTCCATCTGCTCGGTCCAGGTAACGTCACCTTTGCCCGGCTTGCCCCGGAGGGCCTCGTGCAAGGGGCGCAGGAGCTGGGCGATGCGGGGCAGGAACCGATGGTAAAAGTTTACCATGCCCAGGAACTCCTGGAGCCCCTTGATCGTGCGGGGGCGCGGAAACCCCTTCACCGCCTCCACCTTGGCCGGTAGGGGGACGGCCTCGTGCCTGGTGACGCGGTGCCCCAAAAAGTCGATGTCGGCGACGCCGAACCGGCACTTGGCGGGGTTCACGATGAGGCCATGCTGGCCCAGATGTTCGAAGAGCGTGCGGAGATGGTGTAGGTGCTCTTCGTGGGACGCGCTGGCGACGAGGATGTCGTCCAGGTACACGTAGACGAAATCCAAGTCGCGCAAGATGCTGTCCATTAGGCGCTGGAATGCCTGAGCCGCATTGTTCAAACCGAAGGGCATCCAAAGAAATTCGAAAAGGCCGAACGGCGTGATGTCCGCCGTCTTCGGGATGTCCTCCGGCCTGACGGGGACCTGATGGTAGCCGCGTATGAGGTCCACCTTCAAAAAGAAGGACATGCCCGCCAACCGGGCGGAGAAGTCCTGGATGTGGGGGACGGGGTAGCGGTCGGGGGTGGTGGCGTCGTTGAGGCGCCGGTAGTCCCCGCATGGTCGCCATCCCCCGCCGGGCTTTGGCACGATGTGAAGCGGCGACGCCCAAGCACTCTCGGAGCGCCGAACGATGCCGAGCCGCTCCAGCGTAGCGAACTCCGCTTTAGCTACGGCGAGCTTCGTCGGCTCGAGGCGGCGTGCCCGGGCGTAGACCGGTGGCCCGGCGGTGGGGATGTGGTGTTCCACCCCGTGCTTGACGGCCCCCGCCGAGAAGGTGGGCTGCGTGAGGGCCGGGAAACCCGCGAGGAGGCGGGTGAATTTGTTCGCCACCGGAAGCGTACAGATGAACCTGGCCGGAACCGAACCGCTCAGCAAGCCGCTCGGCGAGCCGCTCCGGGAGCTGCTCAACGAGGCGGGCAGCGCACAAGCGAGTGAGCTGAACGTCTCAGCCTGGACAAGCCTTCTGTGCTTGACGTCCACCAGTAGACCATTGGCACACAGGAAGTCCGCACCGAGCAGTGCCATAGGCACGTCGGCAGTGACGAACGACCATCGGAAAACCTGCCCTCCGAACCGCAGAGAAAGGCAGCGTTTTCCGTACGTGCGAATGGACGTACCGTTTGCGGCAAGCAGCGCGGGGCCCCGGCCCGCGGACTGCTTGTCGGACGTACCGGCGTGAACGACACTCACCTGCGCTCCCGTGTCGCACAGGTAACGGCGCCCGGATAAGGTGTCCGTGATGAACAACAGGCTGCCAGTATGGCCGACGCTCATGGCAGGAAGCGAGCGCCGGCCTGGTCGTTTCCCAACCTGCCAAAAGTACAAGGCGGGCGACAGGACCTGGCCTTGTGGCCGAACCTGGCATGGAAATGGCACCAGGTCTGGCCCGGTGGTGGTCGCCGCACCGGTTGCGACGACGGTGGTGGGCGGGGCATGGCGGTGGCCACGCACGGATCCGCCAAACCTACGCTGTGCTCGGAAGGAACCGAACGCCAGTCATTCCATGTCAAATCATCAAAGAATCTGCCGTCATCTCTCAGATTTTTGTAAAACTTTGGGAACCAATTGGGACCCATGAAAAACGGCAAGAACTCAAATATTTTTCCTAACAGCCTCTTAATTAGTGAGATACAGACTAACGAACTTTGGACTAATTAGCGCGACGTCGCGAATTCAAATGGCCATATCTCTAAAAGTATAACACCTAGAGAGCTGGTTTTGGTGTCATTTTAAAGGTATTTTCATGCCTATGAATTTGTCTGGGCAACATTTTCCTACCTCCAACCACAAAAAAGTTATCACAAAATATAAACATCAATTGTGAATCCCCAAAAAATGTATCCTTCAAATTTCCTCAAATTCATCCCAGAGGTACCTTATGATGTCAAGAAGCTTCCACATAAATTGTAAATGTGATGGGCACTCCAATAGTTTCTGAGATATGAGCAATAATGTACATGTACGTATGGCATATAGGTTCGAAAATCAGCATTTGTAATGTATTATACAATCAATAAGCGAGTTCAAGTACACAGTGTTCACTAACCTGACTTAGGTTCACTAACCAGTGTCACCGATTTTCTTGGTTTTGGATTTCACATATTTATCTGCAGCAAGTCTCTTTTTTGGAATAGGTGATTCTCCAATCAATCCCAAAGACTCATTCAGTGTATTCAGTTCCATTTCAGGAGAATGAAATTCAAACTCCCCTGAACTGCCTGGTATTGGTGATTCACCTCCACCATCATTGTCCTCACTACTGCTAATAGCGCTGCTGGTCACTGGTAATGGTATTTCACTCTGAGTCTCTACCACACCTGGTTGTCTTTTTGCCAGTTTCTTACGACACTGGGTACAGATTTTCTGTGCACTTTGCAGTTTGAGGCTTGGATGAGCGGCTATGGCTTTTTGGCTAACACCTCTCAAGCCAGACGACTTTGGTTTTTCATGAGCTCCAAAGGGATTGCAGCAGGATTTCTGCTTCAAGATGAACTTTTCCTTGGCAGTCGTCATTTTTCTGCAGCTCCTTCAGAAGTGAACTGCCAATTTCTGTTGGTGGCAGGCCTAAGCATTACACTAAGCCAACTTGGACTTTCCCTGGGGATCTTAGACTGTGAAAGTTGCATCACCTCGAATTACCCACATGGGAAATCCCAGTTGGAATTCCCCAGATGAGAATTCCCCTCAGGCCCAGTTGAAAATGAAAGTATATGATACTTCAAAGCAATTGATGGTTGTTCCCTGTGTTCCCTGTCATGGCTAGGTTAGAATGATTGTATAATACATTACAAATGCTGATTTTCGAACCTATATGCCATACGTACATGTACATTATTGCTCATATCTCAGAAACTATTGGAGTGCCCATCACAAAACTTATGTGGAAGCTTCTTGACATCATAAGGTACATCTGGGATGAATTTGAGGAAATTTGAAGGATACATTTTTTTTGGATTCACGATTGAAGTTTATATTTTGTGATAACTTTTTTGTGATTGGAGGTAGGAAAATGTTGCCCAGACAAATTTATAGGGCATGAAAATACCTTTAAAATGACACCAAAACCAGCTCTCTAGGTGTTATACTTTTAGAGATATGGCCATTTGAATTCGCGACATCGCGCTAATTAGTCCAAAGTTCGTTAACCTGTATCTCACTAATTAAGAGGCTGTTAGCAAAAATATTTGAGTTCTAGCTGTTTTTCATGGGTCCCAATTGGTTCCCAAAGTTTTACAAAAATCTGAGAGATGACGGCAGATTCTTTGATGATTTGACATGGAATGACCCACTGCCATGCCACGCGGCGATCCGCCAAACCTACGCCGTATTCGGGAGGATCCGAACGCCATGCCACGCGGCGATCCGCCAAACCTACGCCGTGCTCGGAAGGATCCGAACCACCCGTGCCGTGCGCGGTGCCGGGACCCACGACGGCCGTGCTATATGCCGGCCGCGCGTGGTGGGCTGCGAAGTACTTGTCCGCCTCCCTGGCCAGGGCCCGCGGTTCCGTAATGGTCGACCCGGCCAACGCGAGCCGCACCTGTACAGGCAGCGCGCGGAGGAAGAGAGCACGGAACAGGAAATCCATGCGGCCGTCGCCGAGCAGGGCTAGCATGTAATCCATGCGGGCGGACGGGCGTGTGTCGCCGAGGGCGGGAAGGTCCAAAAGACGGTCGGCGTGGTCGGCCTCTGGGAGGCCAAACGTATCGAGGAGCAGCTGCTTGAGCGCCGCGTACTTGCCCTCGTCCGGCGGGTGCCGGAGGAAGGACACGACGCGCGCGGCCGTGCCGGAGCCAAGGGCAGCGACCAAGTAGACGTACCTCGTGTCGTCCGCCGTGACGCCCCGGAGCTGGAAATGGGCCTCGGCTTGAAGAAACCAGGTGTCGACCTGCGCTTCCCAGAACTCCGGCAGCTTGATCGCGTTGATGGCCATTGCGCGTTCGGGGGTTCAACTACGGTTGATCCAGTCGGAGGTCACCAATGTGGTGCGGGAGCACACACGTTGAACAAAGGTAGGCCACAACGCTTTGGTTATCATCGAGCTCTTTATTCATTGCTCACTCATCCGCACTGGAGCGCTCCGGGCTGCGCACCCGGTGTATATCCCGCGGCCACGCCTACCCCTCGGGCGTGGCCGCCGCCCACTTGGTGCGTGGAATGATGCCCTCATGCCAGTGAGCTTTCGTGTCTGCCACACCATATTGTTTTTCCAATTTCAGCTTTGGTCTCCAGCATTTTCAGGTTTGGATTCCCGCCGAACGTTATTGTTCCGGGTACTGCAAAAACGGCTGCATCGATCGCAACGATACACCTCCATGCTCGTGGGAGTCCCACAGGTGACCCCACTTGTTGGTTTAATCTGCTTTTGCACCCATATTGTGCATGAGTGTGATACATGCCACCTTTGAAGCACATGAAGAAAAAGACTAACTACTCTTTTCGCATCTTCAGACGCATAGGGCTTCGGAGGCAGGTTCCACATGGCTAGGAGACACAATCCTGGACAGGTTGCCACTTCCACGCAGGATATTCGAATGGCTCATTCTTCCCAGAAAGCTGGTATTCATTTTGCCAACCTCGGAAGGATGACAGGCCGAGACAAACCACCTGGTGTTATTTATTGCTACGTCAGGGGTTCTAACTTAAGACCGAAGATCTTAAGCCAGCCACCTTAACCGTTTAGCAAATACCAGGCTTATTTTCCTGAATTAACTGTTTGAGTGCTGTTGGCCACGATCGTGGCCCACGTCATTGTTCAACAATCTGCATTGTTTGTTCCTATTTCCGTATTTGTTCATATGGTTGCCTTTTTATTTTTATATTCTTTGTATATGTAGTCAAGACTCGTGGAAGAGCGAGTACACTTAAGGGATCAGGAAGTAAGAGACAAAAACAGGACACAAAAAACGCATGTATGGGGTGAATAAGTTGGACACAGAGAATGCATGGGGTGGACAAGTTGGACTTAGAAGAATATTAAAAGGATGGAAAACTGGAAAGAGGAGGAAAAAGATCATGGTTTTGGATTGGGGACGATCTGAGATGGTGGTGAACAGCCTTATCGACATTTTAGGACATTTCATTCAGCTTGGCTGAAACAAATACCATATTTTTGTATTACATGCTGGAAAAATTCAGCACTCGAAAAGTTAAGAACATAAAAGAAAGTTTCTTTTCTTGAGTTAAGATCATGAAACTAACCCTTAATAATAATGGTGATAAGCTTGATCCAATAATGTGATGGCGATGTTGATGATGGTGATGATGATGTTGGATGGTTTGAGGAGGTTATTGTGTTGACGACCCATGTTAATTAGGTGAATAAATGTGGAAAAATAATTTGCGAAGCAGCAATTATTTGAGCACATTGACCAAAATCCACAAGCATTGCCTCAATAAATTCATAGTGACAGAGCGAATCCATGACAAGGAAACACATGAATGGCAAGGCCCTCCTGGACTTCAATTTTAATAAAATAATGATTTTGAAGATCGTTAAAACCAATCTGGAAGTTTAGTGCTACTGAAGCAGTCTTATACACGTACCAATTTAGGAAATGGAGGATTTATTGATCACCATTGAATGCAGGACAGTCATCATCCAACAATCAACATCCAATATGGCGGCCTCTTCTTTCACCCTGAAACACATGCCATGCCCTCTCATGCTATATATCGACATATTGCATAGTTCTTGAAAGTATTATGAAGGAGATTTGTGTTCTATTCTTCAAATATACAATTCAATTTAAATAAAGGTTTAAAGGCATATAAATAAATAAATTCTAGGTTGTACCGCCATTTTCCCAGTGTCTCTTACACCACCCTATCTAACACGTTATATTAGTTCTTCGTGCCTGTTGTTTGTGTCCTTTATAACGACCTTAAAAACAGTAAGTTTCCTTTTTGGAATGATGTTCAATTATGTTTTACTGGTAGGTAGGTGAAGAGAGAGTAACAATGTTCTTGGGTAAAATGACAGGGGCATAGAAAAGGCCCCTTTATATAAGGGTATGTGCCATGTGGCAAAGTATAGACAAGAAGGGACATTCCATGGCTTGTAGAAAATGCCAAACAATACAAAATAAGGGGCATTAAAAAAGTCTCGTGTGCATGCTGGACTACCCTTGTGTTCTGAGGAGGAACCAAGTAATGCTCTAGAAAAGTTAATATAAAGGGGCGCCAATTTGATTCATTCACCTGCATGAAGAAGTAAATGTATTTTATTTGCCAGATGTATTTGAAACGAAAGTTTGGAAACTAGACCTATTGGCCGATTTATATTCCAAGTTTCAATGTGTAGTCCTTGAGATATGAGCAACAACACATTTTGGGCAGATGGACGGACGGACAGACACCAATGTGATATATTGTCGCGTGAATCCCTCAGTGAATACTATGGGATCGCGGATGGCCAAACAGACTTAAATGGAGGCGACGATCAATGATGGATTTGACGATGCTAGCATGGGAGGAATAAGGAAGAGGAAGAAGCGGCAAGTTCTTACCTGACGCCCCGACGGCAGCCCTCGATCCTGTAGGTAATGAACTCAAAACGGACACGGTGGTAAAATGTACAAAAATAAAGATTTATTACGGAACCCGATACAAAGAAATGCGATGGAAGAACTAACTATGGTTCCTAAACCGGGATCCCGCACACCTCACTTCAACAACAGCACAGGGGAATGAATTAAATAAAAGAATGATCGTGTTGTGCGCATTTGTGGGTGCGAGCTTATCTGTCTAGCAGTGTAGCGTCGTCAGGAATCGTCCAGGCTCCGGTGTTCGCGTGAAGCAAGCCTCCGTCCGCCTTGTTCATGCCCTGCTAGGCCCCGAGCCTCCCGCCTAGCGGCACGCCTCGCTCGCCCGTGGCGTCGGTCGCAAGCGAGGTCCCGTTTGCTCATAGCACCAAGCCTCGCTCCAAGCACCAAGAGCACCATGAAGAACCCAGGGAAGACACCGACGACCACCAGGGAAGAATGCGGGGAAGAAGAACCAGGGAAGATGACGACCAAACCCCAAGCACCAAGCACCCACGAAGAACACAGAATGCCCGCAAGTGAGTCGTCTTGTCACTTGCGGTCTGACGCCGATTCTCCCACGTTACCAATCAGTCCCTCGCTTCTTTGTGGTCTTTCCCGCCTTCTGATGTCACCGGCCCTTTTTCTCTAATCAGCGACGTGCTTCTAAGTAGTGGTTTTGCGCCTTCCGCACTGATTGGCCGAGTGTTCGTGCCTTCCGCACTGATTGGCCGAGGTGTCCACGGTCGGTGGCCAATCAGTGTGCCACTGCCTTCCACCTTCCTTTCACCAATCAATGGCCAGATTCTTATCCCAACCAATCACACGTTCCCTGGGCATGGTCCCAGCCTGCCTGGCACGATGTTTGTCGCCCATGGTGGCGTACTACGTGGCTTCTGGCTATTGCTCTTCCAAAGTCAATGTGGTGGCGGGGAATTATTTAATGTGTGTACTAATGGACCTATATAAGTGTCTATAGGATGTATTGTGATAAGGGACACTGGCTTGCTCACAGAGGGAACGACACATGAGGGAATTTTACCCATAATCCCTGCACTAATGAGAATGCCCCGCCCTCTCGTGGCAGGGACACAGATACAACTTATTCCGACATACGGCTAAATATAGAACTTATTACAGGTGAGGTTCCCCATCACGACAGTCGAGAACCTACCTATGCAGATCTACCTGGATCTAGATATTCTTCTACCCCCCGACATAATATATATATTGTTGTGGTTTTGGAATAAAGGTTAAATCCCCCTCGTAGGTAGATGCACCACAACATGAAGCCTCGCGATAGTTCAGTCATTTCTTAGTGAATGTAAGCGTAGTCCTTTCCTGTGTTTAGTTTTGCGTCGAGTAGGCCAGTGAGCTTAGGTGTTCTTTTGGCGATAGCATGCCACGCGGCAGGCCTGAACAAGTCTAGCGAGGCCGAAGGGAGGCCCTGCAAGAGGAGTGGCCGGTAAGGAACGAGCCCCCAATCAGGGCTCGAGGGGAGTGCCTAACCATGACGACCAGAGGCGGGGTTTAGAACATTCGAGTGAGGCTCTGGGGCGGGGCCATAGAACCCTGCTCCGAACCCCCCAACCCCCACCTCAGTTGAGTCCTGGCAGTTGAGATGAGTACGAGTCAGTTGAGTCGAGAGACGGGAGATGAGTCAGAGTCGTGTGCTGAGTTACAGTTCCCTGTGAGACGAGTTACAGTTCCCCGTGAGAGTGAGTTGGGTTGAGCTTGAGAATGCGAGTGGAGCTGCAGAACGAGCGAATTGAATTGCCTATTGTACACGAACATTCCCCGTGCCGTGCGCTCTGTGCTGTATTAATCGCACGCTCGAGAGGACGACCCACGCCGGGTCACAGACGCACGATTTCCTCCTGCCTGCCTTCGCCTGATTACGTGCCGTGAACATCAGAGGGCTACGCCCGGCGAGCTGCACGGGAGCGACCGACGGCAAAGCGCGCTTGGCGTGTGAACTTCCTCTCTTCTTTTACCCGTGTGAATGAGTGGGCCCTTTGTCTGGAGAATAAGTTAACATTGTTAAGCATCTGCTCTGTGTCCCCTTTCCTTTATCCTCATCATTATACAGTAATAATAAATTGTGTTCTTCCTCTGATTTGACCGTTCCTGTCCCTTCCATCAATTGGCTTCGCATGGTACGAATAGAACCGCTCGAATCGGGATCCATAAAAGTAACAGCACGAGTCACGTGATACGCATACCGCTCGGGCGTACTCGATTAAGCGTGGCTTGTGCGAGGTTCGGTCCCCGCTTTCGGGGCAGCGTGGGTTAAAGGTACGTGCGAAGTTGTCCCGATACCCTTTTTCACGTTTGCTCCGGAAGTGGCGATTCGGCCTCGCGGACCCGAAGACCCAGGGGCAAAAAAGGGGTTTAATCCCCCCTTTGTAACGGAAACGGGCTTCGGAAGACAGGAGCTTTGGGGACGGGCTCCCACTCCTGACACCAATTTGTTGTGGATCTCCCGAAGCCCATTCCCATTACAAAGAGGAGATTAAACCCCTTTTTTCCCCCTGGGTCTACGGGTCCGAGAGGCCGAATCGCCACTTCCGGAGCAAACGTGAAAAAGGGTATCGGGACAACTTCGCACGTACCTTTAACCCACGCTGCCCCGAAAGCGGGGACCGAACCTCGCACAAGCCACGCTTAATCGAGTACGCCCGAGCGGTATGCGTACAACGTGACTCGTGCTGTTACTTTTATGGAACCCGATTCAAGCGGTTCTATTCGTACCATGCGAAGCCAATTGATGGAAGGGACAGGAACGGTCAAATCAGAGGAAGAACACAATTTATTATTACTGTACAATGATGAGGATAAAGGAAAGGGGACACAGAGCAGATGCTTAACAATGTTAACTTATTCCCCAGACAAAGGGCCCACTCACTCACACGGGGAAAAGAAGAGAGGAAGTTCACACGCCAAGCGCGCTTTGCCGTCGGTCGCTCCCGTGCAGCTCGCCGGGCGTAGCCCTCTGATGTTCACGGCACGTAATCAGGTGAAGGCAGGCAGGAGGAAATCGTGCGTCTGTGACCCGGTGCGGGTCGTCCTCTCGAGCGTGCGATTAATACAGCACAGAGCGCAGGGCACGGGGAAAGTTCGTGTACAATAGGCAATTCAATTCGCTCGTTCTGCAGCTCCAATCGCATTCTCTAGCTCAACCCAACTCACTCTCACGGGGAACTGTAACTCGTCTCACAGGGAACTGTAACTCAGCACACGACTCTGACTCATCTCCCGTCTCTCTCCTTAACTGCTCTCGACTCAACTGACTCGTACTCATCTCAACTGCCAGGACTCAACTGAGGTGGGGGGGGAGGGGGGGGGTTCGGAGCAGGGTTTTATGGCCCTGCCCCAGAGCCTCACTCGAATGTTCCAAACCCCACCTCTGGTCGTCGTGGTTAGCCACTCCCCTCGAGCCCTGATTGGTGGCTCGTTCCTTACCGGCCACTCCTCCTGCAGCGCCTCCCTTCGGCCTCGCTAGACTTGTTCAGGCCTGCCGCGTGGCATGCTATCGCCAAAAGAACACCGAAGCTCACTGACCTACTCAACGCAAAACTAAACACAGGAAAGGACTACGCTTACATTCACTAAGAAATAACTGAACTATCGCGAGGCTTCATGTTGTGGTGAGTCTAACTACGAGGGGGTATTAACCCTTATTCCAAAACCACAACTATATATATATATATATATATATATATATATATATATATATATATATATATATATATATATATATATATACATACATATATATATATATATATATATATATATACATACATATATATATATATATATATATATATATATATATATATATATATATATATATATATATATATATATATATATATATATATATATACAGTCACGTGAAAAGTAAGTACACCCCATGTAATGTTTTGACTTTTTCAACATATTTCAACATACAGCTATTTGATCTTCATTTCAACAATGAATGAATGAATGATCGTTTTAAGGCCATTTTCCCCGCTAGAGCGGGGGTTAGCCTTGCGGGCCCCATGACAATCATGGTTCCCTGTTTGAGGCAATGTTTTTATGGCCGGATGCCCTTCCTGACGCCAACCCCTAGTCGCCTCTTAAGATGCGCAGGGATACGGTGTACCTATTCTAAATCGGGGTACACACTGTGATCATTCATCCCAGCAAGCTGGTACTCAATTTGCCGACCTCGGAAGGATGACAGGCTGAGTGAACCCCCTGGCATTAATTCAGCGATCGACCGGGATTAGGAACCCAGGATCCTAGGATCCCAAGCCGGCACCCTAACCGCTAAGCCAACACCAGGCTTATAATGATAGTTAAAGGTGATATAATAAAACAAATATCATGAAACATTTACATTTTGTAGTCCATTGTATAATTTAAATAAACATAAATGCAAATTTTGCATGTGGAAAAAGCAAGTACACCCCATGTAAAGTTTTTAAAAATCTTTTTCACATATGTGGACATATCAATATTTGATCTTCATTGAAACAGTATCTATAGACAAAGGTGATCTAATTGAACAAAAAGAACAATGAAAAATTGACTTTGCAATAAGTTATTCAAAAAAAAATTGTTGCACAGTATGCACAATTGCATGTACAGCTCGTTTCAAATCCCCCCACAACATCTCGATGGGATTTAGATCCGGGCTTTGACTTGGCCATTCCAGAACCCTCCATTTCTTTCTTTTCAGCCATTCCTTGGTGGATTTACTGGTATGTTTAGGGTCATTGTCATGTTGCAAGGTCCACCTTCGGTTGAGCTTCAACTCTCCGACAGATGGCCTCACTTTATCCTCAAGCACCCTCTGGTACAATGAAGAATTCATAGTGGATTATATGATGGTGAGCTGCCCAGGCCCTGGTGCAGCAAAGCTGCCCCAAACCATTAATATTTCCACCACCATGCTTTACAGTTGGTATCAGGTTCTTGTGGTCAAATGCTGTCTTTGGTTTTCGCCAAACATGTCTTCCAGTACTGTGGCCAAATAGCTCTACCTTTGACTCATCTGTCCAGAGCACATTGTTCCAGAAGTGCTGGTCTTTGCCGAGGTGTTCATTGGCAAACTTTACTCTTGCCCTGATGTTCTTTCTGATCAGCAAAGGTTTCCTCCTGGCACACCTCCCATGTAGATCAAATTTGTGCAGCCTCTTTCTAATGGTAGACTCGTGCACTTTGACATCAACAGTGGCAAGAGCTACCTGTCGGTCCCGTGATGACATTCTGGGGTTCTTAGAGACTTCTTTCAGCATCTTGCGGTCTGCTCTCGGGCTGAACTTGCTGGGGCGGCCTGGCCTGAACAAGTTGGCAGTTATTTGGAATCTTCTCCACTTGTAGATGATATTCCGGACAGTCGAATGATTGATTTCAAATTGTTTGGAGATCTTTTAAAATCCCTTCCCAGACTCGGAGGCATCGATAACCTTCTTTCTGAAGGCCTCAGAGAGCTCTTTTGATCTAGGCATGATGACGCCGTACGGCGTACACTTCAACAACAAAGAGCAAACCAAGTTAAATGTCAGAGGTTTAAATAAGACAGGTTCCTCCAAGATCCTCTCTATGATGTTATAATCATTTGCACCTGAGCTGGTGCACCTGATTCTAATTTTAGGTATTTGAAGTAGTGATAAATGGAGGGGTGTACTTACTTTTTCCACATGCGAAATTTGCATTTATGTTTATGTAAATTATACAATGGACTGCAAAATGTAAATGTTTCATGATATTTGTTATATTATATCACCTTTATCTATCAATATTGTTGAAATGAAGATCCAATAGCTGTATGTTGAAATATGTTGAAAAAGTCAAAACTTTACATGGGGTGTACTTACTTTTTCACGTGACTGTATATACAGACTTGGCATTTAATATGGAATTCTTTTTTTTCTTGACATGGGTTTACTTTCTTAACTCATTATATCAATCTGGTGAGTTTATTTTACCCTTCGGTGATGTCTTTGTTGAAAGAACCATGTCACTGATTGTCTTTCACAGCAAGAAGTCAATAACAGGATTATATCACAGGTGGCGTGGCAAAATGTACGGACAGGTGCATTTGATGACTGGCTTCACAATCGGGTATATAAGGGTTGTTGCGTTCTGTATTAGTGGAAAACAACTGCTGCACGTCTCGAAAAGTTATTGCCGCTTCCTCTGGAGATGGTCCGTCAACTCGACAATGCTGTTTGTCATGGAGTGGTGGCTTTACGAAATTACGGCATGAAACAGCGTGCTATTGCTTGGCAGTCTGGCATCACTCAAGGTCAGGTGTCAAAGATCCTGAAACGAAATGGTCAGATGGGTGTCCCTACTCCAATACCGAGGCCAGGACGTCCCCACAGAACCACAAGGAGGGATGATCGCCAGCTGCACCGGTTAGTCCGCAATGGCCGTACCAAGTCAGCTAATCGGCTTAGGGCTGGGTGGCAGCAACTGACAAATGTGCCTGTATCCAGAAGGCTAGTCAACCAACGACTGGTTCAAGCAGGCTATCGTGCCAGGCGTCCCCTGAGAAAGCCACGCCTGACCAGACAACACCGCCAGCGCCGATTGCAGTGGGCCAGAGAGCACCGTCAATGGCAGCCAGGACACTGGAATCATGTGATCTTCAGTGATGAGTCTAGATTTCTGGTGTATCGTCAAGATGGCCGCATCCGAGTGCGCAGACAAGTGCATGAAGCCTACAACAAAGATTGTACAGTGCCAAGAGTCCAAGCTGGAGGTGGTGGGGTGACCGTTTGGGCTGCTTTTCATGCAGGGGGCAAAACTGACCTGGTTGTTCTGAATGGAAACCTGAACCAGTTCAAGTACAGGGCCATTCTGGAAGAAACATTGCTTCCATTTGCTCGGGCAGCCTTTCGAGGAAACTTTGTCTTCCAGGATGACAATGCACGGCCTCATCGTGCTCGCATGATCCAACACTTTCTTGCTGACCGTGGTGTAGAGCATATGGAGTGGCCTGCCATGTCCCCGGATATGAATCCGATAGAGAACTTGTGGGCAGAATTAACGTGTCAAATCGACCACTTGGACCAGCAGCCGACCTCTGTGCGTGAATTGCAGCAGGCTATTGTCACTGCATGGCAAGCGATTCCTGTCCAAACCTTGGCAAATCTCGTGAACAGCATGCTTCAACATGTACGTGCTCTCCTGAATGCTCGTGGGGGTTACACGAAGTACTGAACTGTAATTTTACTGTCCGTAATCCCAGTCGTAATTTAACTTTTGTTTTTGTTTAAAAAATTTTTGGCTAATGTGCAAAACAAAGAGATACTTCTGGAAAACGTACAGAAGCTTAACACAGTACTGTCCATGAATTGAGTTCGATATCAGTTTACATCACTTTCAAGGATCAATTTATTTGTTTCGAAATGTCAAATGTGGTTTTTGTTTCTTTTAAAGGTCACATTAACAAAATCTAGAATAATTTCAACATAATTCCAATGAACTTTTGGTTCTAAGACATCTTGAAAAGTAAGTTCACCCCCACGAAAAAAATATTCAATTTTAAATGCCAAGTCTGTATATACATATATATATTGTATACAAGATCAAGGCTCGTGAAAGAGCTAACATTAATCACACAAAAAATCAAACAGACACATAAAACATCATAAGGGGAGCGGTAGACAAGATGGGGAGAGAGGGGGAAGCACACAAACACAACATTTGAGAGCATGGACATCAGGAGATCTGTGGGAGGGAGAGGGCTTGGGGGGAGGTGGGAGAAGTATAAAACACATGGACACTGCAAGGACTTCCAGGAAATAAGTTGGTATTTCAAAAAAGTGGATCTGGGGTGAATTCGTGGGGGTAGAAAAGATCAAGGTTTTGGATGGGGGAAGAGATGGTGCCTGTCATCATGTCATCATTTCGAGGGTTTTCTCAATAAACCTCAAGAATGCAGAAACCGACGTTGCTGAAATTTGGAACATATTACCTCAACGTACAAAGCATTTACTTCTGAAATTTGCAGCTGATTCCATCCAGTAGAAGCTGAGAAACATATTTTCAGTCCCCATGTAAAAGCTGCATCCAGAGAAACGATCCCTTATATATCGGGAGGAGTGCTTTGTGCCTCCCTTTGAATACCTCACTCCCCTCTGCACATGTGCGGTCAGGATGAATTTTCAGAGCCAAATTACAGTAAAACGGCAAACTAGTCTTCCTATTCATGTTCCGATTCGTGTTCAAAATGGACCTTTCAATTTAAATAAGTTGTTCCTTCATCATAAACTGACGATCATAAACTTACAAGACAAACAGACGGACAGACATGACTCAATCTCTTAACCCAGCTTTTCGCTTCGTGTGCGTGGGGTAACTAGAACTCTTCATGAACA
The DNA here is from genome assembly GCF_964187855.1 of Myxine glutinosa. Taxonomy (NCBI): domain Eukaryota; kingdom Metazoa; phylum Chordata; class Myxini; order Myxiniformes; family Myxinidae; genus Myxine; species Myxine glutinosa. The sequence goes on from NC_136267.1 coordinate 144,248,536, forward strand.
GAATGATTAAAAATAAATTAATGCACCAACGATCTTGGAATGCGGAATTTCTATTTCCTTGCACTGCTTTTGCATTGCTTTTTCCTGGAACATGGAGAAACAAACTTCCCTTAAAGACCTTGGTGAAAAAGGTTGATACTGACACATAGCAGAGCGAGAATGTCTGTAGATTTATAGTTTAAAGGAGAAGCTATGGCTGTTTTTACAATGTATATTGTTATTCATGAATACGTTTGACATTTATTTCCGATTTCAACAGAAATGGAGTTCTATCAATCAGTGGCACCCACATTGTATAAGATGGAAACGTCTATTGGATGATATACAGTATCTATTACTTCCTTAACGGCCGCAATTATTCCCACCTTATGGCGTTCATCGCTGGGGAAAGATTTTTTGGCTCAAGTCTTCACGAACAGGCTGGCCAGGTTTGACGTTCGACTGAAGGTGACAGGGATTTTTGAAGTTGCTCCAGCATGGTGGTGATATCTCACATTGCGATTACATGGTTATACAATTATATATGTGTGTGTGTGTATATATATATATATTTCTGTTACGTGCTCCTCCCCGACCCCCTGGTCACGGTGTACCTCCGAGCCCCACCTCATATATTTATTTATTTATTTATTTAAATTAAACAAAAGCAGCACACTAACCCCATGACATGACACTGACATCATGCACATAAATTATACCAACACATCACCTCCAAACTAGGAGGTATCCACGTGGTACCCAAGCCATTTCCGACTGAGATTAAAGCTCTATGGTCACAAATAGACAAAGGCAGAGATGTCGATCTAGATTTTACCCTTATTATGGGCTCATCAGGATGTCAGCATCATGTCATAGGGTCAGTGTGCTTCTTTGGTTAAATTTAACATTCCTGACTGCAAACCTCCTAACTGTTGTTGAGCAGGGCAGAGACAATTTGTTCACGTGACAGGCGACGCTTGTTGCTAACAGGTTGTGCAGCAATTGCTGGGGTGAGACTCAATCTGTCCCTTGCTTCCTTGTCATGTTAGGGGGTTCGATCTGCATATATATATATATATTGTTGCGGATCTCCCGAAGCCCGTTCCCGTTACAAAGGGGGGATTAAACCCCTTTTTTCCCCCTGGGTCTTCGGGTCCGCGAGGCCGAATCGCCACTTCCGGGCAAACGTGAAAAAGGGTATCGGGACAAATTTGCACGTACCTTTAACCCACGCTGCCACGAAAGCGGGGATCGAGCCTCGCACAAGCCACGCTTAATCGAGTACGCCCGAGCGGTATGCATATCATGTGACTCGTGCTGTTACTTTTATTGGAACCTGATTCGAGCGGTTTTATTCGTACCATGCGGAGCCAATGGATGGAAGGGACAGGACGGTCAAATCAGAGGAAGAACACAATTTATTTACAATGTACAATGATTCAGAATGAAGGAAAGGGGGACACAGAGCAGAAGCTTAATCAATCTTACTTATACCCAGACACAGGCCCACTCACGCACACGGGGAGAAGAAGAGAAGAATGTTCGCGCACCAAGCGCGCTTCGCCGTCGGTCGCTCCGGGGCAGCTCGCCGGGCGTAGCTCTCCAATGTTCGCGGCATGTATGCAGGCGAAGGCAGGCAGGAGGAAATCACACCTCTGTGGCCCGGCGCGGGTCGTCCTCTCGAGCGCGTGATTAATACAGCACAGAGCGCAGGGCACGGGGAAAGTTCATGTACAATAGGCAATTCAATTCGCTCGTTCTGCAGCTCCACTCGCGTTCTCAAGCTCAACCCAACTCACTCTCACGGGGAACTGTAAATCGTCTCACAGGGAACTGTAACTTGCACACGACTCTGACCGAGAACTTCCCTTACTCAACTCAACCGCCAACTCAACTCCTTCTCAACCCATCTTCTCACCTCTTCTCAACTGCTCTCACCGGGAACTGAGGTGGGGAGGGGGGGGAGTTCGGAGCAGGGTTTTATGGCCCCTGCCCCAAAGTCTCACACAAATGTTCCAAACCCCGCCTCTGGTCGTCGTGGTTAGCCACTCCCCTCGAGCCCTGATTGGCGGTTCGTGCTTACCGGCCACTCCTCCTGTCGCGCCTCCCTTCAGCCTCGGTAGACTTGTTCAGGCCTGCCGCGTGGCATTTCAGCGCCAAAACCTAACCAAAAGCACCAAAGCTCACTGGCCGACTCAACGCAAAACTAAACACAGGAAAGGACTACGCTTACATTCACTAAGAAATAACTGAACTATCGCGAGGCTTCATGTTGTGGTGCGTCTACCTACGAGGGGGAATTAACCTTTATTCCAAAACCACAACAATATATATATCCCGGGTTGAGTCAGAATTTTTTCACACTAGCCCCGCGCATGAATTTACTTCATGTTTCTGAAATTGTTGGATGAGTTCACCTTCATACACTTACATACACATTCATACACTCATGTCCCAGGTTGTCAGAATTTTTTCACACCAGCCCTACGCAGGAATTTACTTCCTGTTTCTTTAAAAAAAAAAAATTATATATATATATATATGTATATATTTATACTACTAGCAACGGTACCCGCACTACAGGCGGGGCTTCAATTGGGAGGCCCAACTGAAAAGGCAAAATATCAGAAATTGAAGGCTTTTTTATTTTAAAGGATTTATATGAACATCCGTTAAATCATATCACACGCAAATCATCAAAATCTAAACAGTATTTGTAGAATTTCAATAAAAGCCACATCACTGTTCATATCGTTAAATATTATTCCATCGTGTTTGGAAAAACTGTAAAATTGGAAAATAGAAAATCGGAAAAACAATATAGCCTATTTTACTCCAGGGTGTCCCAGGATTACCCACCCAAAATATCGTTGCGATTGGTTCAGCCGTTTTTGCGGTACCTGGAAACAGACGGACAGACATTTGGTGAATTATAGCAAGTGTACAAGTGTACAAGCACAAGCAAGTGCTCCTCCCGACCTGGTCACGGTGTACCTCCGAGCCCCGAGAGGAGCCACGGCAGAAAATATGTTATTCTGCGTCAAACAGAATTCCCTAAATCTATAAAATTCGTCTATAAAATTCCCTAAATTTCGTCCGGGAAAGAAATCCCTAACATTCCCAAAATTCCCAAATTTCGAATTTTTTCTAACATTCCCAATTTTTTCCCAAAAAAAAAATTTTTTTTTTAATTTTTTTGTGTGAAGGTTAATAGGTGTTAACTGATAGTCACCATGGTGTTTGACGCAGGAAAGTTTGCGGCGTCCCCTAATGAGGCACAGTTCCTAGTGTTAAAAAGATCGGAACTCTTGAGATTGGCCAAACATTTTAACTTAGAGGTCCGAACTCATATGAAGAAAGCAGAGATGCAGACATTGGTGGTAGAATCTCTGGTGGGACAGGGAACATGGACAGAGGTAGCCTTGGATTGGTTACCCGAGGAAAAAGAAAATGTGGAGCTTCGGTTAAAAGAGTTGGAATGGAAGAAGGAGAGAAGAGCAGAGGAAAGGAGAGCTGAAAGAGAACTCTTGGAAAGAAGAGTAGAACAGGAACGAGAACTCGAGGAAAAAAGAGCAGCACAGGAACGAGAACTCGAGGAGAGAAGAACAGAGGAAAGGAGAGCAGAAAGAGAACTCGCGGAAAAAAGAATAGAACAGGAACGAGAACTCGAGGATAAAAGAGCAGAGGAAAAAGAGCCGAAAGGGGGTTAAAGGAACGTGACATGGAGCTTCAGAAGGAAATTAAATTCAAGGAGCTGGAGTTAATGAGAGAACGGGGAGAGGTAGCATCCATGCCGGCTGGTTCGACAACTAGTCAGAACACCTGGGATGTTGGTAGACATGTGAAGCTGGTTCCACCCTTCAATGAAAAGGAGGTAGCCAAGTTTTTTTTACACTTTGAGAAAGTGGCTCAAATGCTAAAATTGCCTGTGGAGTCCTGGACCATGTTAGTGCAAAGTGTTCTGGTGGATAATAATAATAATAATAATTCATTTATTTTGTATAGCGCTTTTCAAGAAGCCCAAAGGCGCTTTGACAGAGTGGAAAACATAATGCATAACAATACATGAAAACAACAATTGCAAAAAGACAAGAATCAATAGGGAAATATTTAAAGCAAAAGGAGGGAGAAGGAGAAGAGATAGTCAGGGGTTAAACGCTGTGGGTTGAATGTTGAATGCAGTGTTGAACAGGTGGGTCTTTAGTGATGTTTTGAATGTGGTGAGTGAGGAGGAGTCTCTGATGGTGTGAGGTAGTGAGTTCCAGAGGGTGGGAGCAGCGATGGAGAAGGCCCTGTCCCCCCAGGATCTGAATTTGGTCCGGATGGAGGGGGTCAGGAGGTTGGTACCAGCAGAGCGGAGGTTGCGGGTGGGAGTGTGTCTGGAGAGGAGGTCAGCCAGGTAGGATGGGGCCAGGTTATGGAGGGCTTTGTATGTCAAGAGGAGGATTTTGTACTGGATTCTCTGGGGGATGGGGAGCCAGTGAAGCTTGTAAAGGACGGGGGTGATGTGGTCACGGGTCCGGGAATGGGTGAGTAGACGCGCAGCGGAGTTCTGAATGTATTGGAGTTTATTGGTGATTTTTGAGGGTGAACCATAGAGGAGGCTATTGCAGTAGTCCAGACGGGAGGTGATGAAGGCGTGGATGAGGGTTTCTGCAGCCGTGGAGGAGAGGGATGAGCGGAGACGGGCAATGTTTTTCAGGTGAAAGAAGGCTGACTTTGTGATCTGTTTCGTGTATTTGTCGAAGGAGAGGGTTTGGTCAAAGATAACGCCAAGATTCCGGATGTGAGGGGAGGTGGATACTGGGATACCGTTGATGTTGAGGGCAAAGTTATGGGTGAATTTTGTGAGCGTTTTTGGGCCAATGATGATTATTTCAGATTTATCACAGTTAAGCTTGAGGAAGTTGATTTGAAGCCAGGATTTTATTTCAGTGATGCAGTTTGTCAGGATAGAGTGGGTGTCGGTGGAGACGGCCTTGGTGGAGATGAAAAGCTGGATGTCATCAGCGAAGCAGTGGAATTGGAGACCATGACGGTGGATTAAGTGACCGAGGGGGGACAGGTAAAGGATGAAGAGGAGGGGGCCAAGAACTGAACCTTGGGGGACACCTTGGGGGAGGGGAGCAGTGGGGGATTTGCAGTTATTGATGGAGATGAACTGGCGTCTGTCAGAGAGGTATGATTTAATCCAAGAGAGGGCAGTGCCGGTAACGTTAAAGGTGGATTCAAGTCGGGTGAGGAGGATGGTGTGATTGATGGTGTCACAGGCAGCGCTGAGGTCGAGGAGGACGAGAATGTTGAGGTTGCCAGCATCAGAGGAGAGGAGAAGGTCGTTGGTGATTTTGAGGAGAGCAGTTTCAGTACTGTGGTTGGAGCGGAATCCGGATTGGAATGTTTCATACAGGTTATTGGCAGAGAGGTGATGTTTGAGTTGAGTGGCTACAGCGTGTTCCAAAACTTTTGACAGAAAGGGTAGGTTGGAGATGGGTCTGAAGTTGTTTAGGGTGTCAGGGTTTAGACCAGGTTTTTTTTAGAATGGGGGTAACAGCAGCAATTTTGAGGGAAGGTGGGACGATGCCTGTAGACAGGGAGGAGTTTATTGTTGCAATGATAAGTGGAGAGAGAGCAGGGAGGGAGGCCTTGACAAAGCTGGAGGGGATGGGGTCAAGAGTGCAGGTGGCAGTTTTCATTCCTATGAGGAGTTCAGAGAGGTCAGTAGGGGAGATTGGGGAGAACCGAGACAGGGGATGGCAGGACAAGGTGGTTGGAGGGGGAGTGGGTGCGGCGGTGGTCAAGCTGTTGTAGATGTTGTCAATTTTGCGTTGGAAGAAAGAGAGGAAGGAGATGCAGTTGTCTACTGGGAATGACTGGGTGGTGGTGTTCAGGGGGCGGAGGAGTTTGTTTATTGTCGAGAAGAGTGCTTTTGGGTTTCCGGAGCCAGAGTGGATAATTTGAGAGTAGTAGGCGGAGCGGGCACGGGAGAGGGCATCTTTGTAGTGTTGTAGGTGGTCCTTGTAGGCTTGGGAGTGAACTGTGAGACCTGTTTTATTGCGGAGTCTTTCAAGTTGGCGAGCACGAGTTTTCATCAGGCGGAGTTCAGGGGTAAACCAGGGAGCAGAATGGGTGAAAGAAACTGTTTTGGTTTTTACAGGCGCAAGCTGGTCAAGGCAGGAGGAGAGAGTGTGGTTGTAGTAGTCAGTGAGGTCGGAAGGGGTGTGGAGGTCAACGAAGGGAGAAGTGGACATTTTTTCAGAGAGGGTGGATGAGAATGAGGTAGGTGAAAGAGCGTTTAGCTTACGGAAGGTGATAGTGCGATAACGTCTTGGTGTTGGGGTGGGGATGTTGATGGTCATAGTGATAGCTAAGTGGTCAGAGAGGGTGAGGTCGGAGCCAGAGAGATGGTGCAAATTTAATCCAGTGGAGCAGACAAGGTCCAAAATGTGACCACGGATATGGGTAGGAAAGTCGACATGTTGAGTGAGGTTAAAGCAGGTGAGTAAATCAGTGAAGTCAGTGGTTATTGTGGAGTCAGTGGAGTCCATGTGGATATTGAAATCACCAAGGCGGAGGATTGAGGGGGAGAGGGAACATAGCTGGGTCAGAAAGTAGGAGAAGTCAGACAGGAATGATGGGTGTGGCTTGGGAGGACGGTAGACGACAGCCATGACAGACTGCGTGCGACCAGAGAGTTTAAAAGCCAGGTGTTCAAATGATGAGGATGAGGCGAGGGGGATGAGGCTGGTCTTGATGTCTTGACGGTGGAAAACGGCAATTCCACCACCTCGCCCCCCCCCCCCCCCCCCCCCCCCCGAGCGTGGTTTATTGATGTAGGAATATCCATTGTGTGTGGTGAGGTTGAGTGTGTAGTAGTCCAGAGGTTGTTGCCAGGTTTCGGTGAGACAGAGAAAGTCCAGTTTGTTATCCAGGATGTATTCGTTCAGGATGAGGCATTTGTTGTTGAGGGACCGGGTGTTGAACAGGGTGAGCTTGATGTTGTTTTGAACAGCAGGGATGAATTCAGGTGATTTAGCCAGGGTTCGTAGGCAGGAGGTGCGTTGTGTGTGCGTTGCTGCGTTGCTGTGACCAGGTGCGCTGGGACGAAGAGTGAGAGTGCGCTGAGCTGACCAGAGGACGGGGATGGAGTGACCTGATTGCAAATATACAAACTTACGACCGGAGCCACGGTGAATGTACCTGGGTCGTCGGAGGAGTCCATTTGATTTGATGGCAGAGATGCATGATGGGGTGGAGCGGGTATTGAGCAGAAGGAGCCTTGCGGCGGAGTACCGCAGAGCCATGTCAGGCAGGAGCGGAGAGACGAGACAAGGCCAAGGTTGAGGAGGTGAAACAATGGTCCCAACCCACGGGAGCGGGCCCGAGGAAACGAAGGAGCCAGGTAGGTGAAGCCAGGAGCAGAGCCGGGACCAAGCAGAGGGCAGGCAGGAGCAAAGAGACGATCACGAGGCCAAGGTTGATCACGGCAAAGCGGCAAATGCAGCGGCAATCGACCGCCGCCGCTACAAATCTAGATCACGGCGGGAAACCGCCACCAAACCGCTGCGATGGTCACAACCCACGAGAGCGTGCCCGAGGAAACAGCGAGCAGGCGAAGGAGCCGGGCAGGCGAAGCAGGGAGCAGAGCCGGGGCTATGCAGAGGGCAGACTCAATGGCCAAAAAATCCGCACGACCACCAAAAAAGCAAGCAACTGACAGTGGCCCGGTCGAAGAAGTGGCGAGCATGTGACGCCTGCATCCTCTTCATACCGGACCGTATGAGGTAAAGCTCAAGATATATTTTCGGCTTTACCGATTGACCAATGTGCAGATTATGAGATAGTGAAGAAACCATTCTCAAAGCCTATGAATTGGTCCCTGAAGCTTACCGGCAAAAATTCCGGAATGCCAGGAGGAGGGAGAGTGAGACCCATGTGGAGTTTGCCAGAATGAAGGAAACCATGTTTGATCGGTGGTGTGATTCGAAAGGGGTTGGGAAAGACTTCAAACTGTTGCGACAATTGATCTTGGTGGAGGAATTCAAACAGTGTGTCCACGAGGACATTGAAGTCCATCTGGAGGAAAAGAAGGTACCAGAGTTGTATGAGACAGCAACCGTGGCAGATGACTATGCCTTGACACACAGGATGGGGTTCCACAAACCTAACTTCCCGCCTAGAGTTCGCCAGGGGAGTTATGGTACATCCGGTGCGGAGAATGAAAAATCATGGGGGCGGCCTAGAGATGACTATGAGGACAACTCTGATACCGCCACTTTTAGGGATCAGAAGACTACAGTTCCAAGACAGACTTATCTTCCGGGGGGCTCGAGACAGACCACGAGTTTCTCCTCCGGGCCTACTTGCGCTTTTTGCAAGAAACCTGGACAATTGATGTCCCAATGTTATGCTCTGGAAAGGAAAAATCAAGAGCAGAGTCAGACTAGTACAACTCCGAATGCATTGGCAAATGCGAGAAATCGTCCTTGGAAGACAGTGCCTTGTGAAGGTTCCCATGCCAAAGTTACGGCATCACAGAACGACCTTGTTCAAGAGGGTTACAAAACTTTTATTTCAGAGGGGTTTGTGTCACTGGATGGAGACGTGACTAACCAGAGACCTGTTAGGGTATTGAGGGACACAGGAGCACATCAATCTATGATGCTTGAGGGCATTTTGCCATTGTCAGAGAAGACGGCAACTGGTGTTAGTGTTCTTTTGCAGGGGGTTGGTGGCTATGTTAGAGCTCCACTTCATGTCATCCATTTGAAGTCTGATTTGGTGTCAGGACCGGTCACCGTAGGTTTACAAGCCACTCTTCCTGTAGAGGGAGTATCTTTTGTTATCGGGAATGATTTGGCCGGTGGTCAAGTTTCTGGTAACCCGATGTTTGTTGAAAAGCCTAGTATGGAAAATAACCGCACAGGTAGAGCAGGAGATTCCGGGTATCTTTCCATCCTGTACCGCGACTTGTGCTATGGGTAGGAAGCGACCTGAAGAGAAGAGGAAGTACCCTGAAACTAAGAGTCAGCACACACAAGTCAGGGATGGAAGCAATGGAAGATTAATTTGCAGTTCGCCGACTGAGCCGTGAAAGTTCAGACCTGGAGAGCGCCTTTGGATTTCCCATTCGCCTTGAGTTTGCTTTACGCAGTTTTGGACCACGTGAACCACAACACCGGAAGTGACGAATCCGTAACACAAGATAAATAGTATTTATAGTATATATATATATATATATATATATATATATATATATATATATATATATATATATATATATATATATATATACTAGGACGTGCCCGTACGTGGGTGCCCGTTCCTTGGTGCGGCCCGCGTGACCGTACTATATATATATCTAAAATTATATCCCCCCCCCCTCTATTTACATGAAATGGTTTGGTCCATTCGCAAAGCCAAAGCGAACGGCTTGCGAGTACGGTGACAATCCCCCCCCCTCTATTTACATGAAATGGTTTGGTCCAAAGCGAACGGCTTGCGAGTACGGTGACAATCCCCCCCCCTCTATTTACATGAAATGGTTTGGTCCAAAGCGAACGGCTTGCGAGTACGGTGACAATCCCCCCCTCTATTTACATGAAATGGTTTGGTCCAAAGCGAACGGCTTGTGGAGTTTGGTAAAGAAATCGCCATAGCGTGCACAAACGCGCAGGAAAGCGAAAGAATCGCAAATTAGTTTTAATTAGTTTTAAAACATAGTTTAACGCCAACATAGCGGCAACATAGTTTGCCAACGTGAAATAAATGAATACGCTCTCAAATGTGCCGTCCGAGGCAGAGTCTGTTCGCCACGTTCGGCACACGTGATAACTCGCTGCTCTCTGATTGGTTGAATCGTTTTTTGGACATAGCTCGGTAACTACTTGTCCGATTAATATGAAACCTTGAAAAGGCACATCCTCGGGTCCCCAGCAATATACCTGGCAAGTTTCAAGTATATCGGACCCGTGGTTGTCGAGAAACAGCGGTCACAGACAGACACACAGAGATTACTGGCATTATAGATAGACTAGGGCATGCCCGTACTATATATACTAGGGCATGCCCGTACTATATCTATATCTAAAATTATATCCCCCCCCTCTATTTACATGAAATGGTTTGGTCCAAAGCGAACGGCTTGCGAGTACGGTGACAACCCCCCCCCCTCTATTTACATGAAATGGTTTGGTCCAAAGCGAACGGCTTGCGGAGTTTGGTAAAGAAATCGCCATAGCGTGCACAAACGCGCAGGAAAGCGAAAGAATCGCAAATTAGTTTTAATTAGTTTTAAAACATAGTTTAACGCCAACATAGCGGCAACATAGTTTGCCAACGTGAAATAAATGAATACGCTCTCAAATGTGCCGTCCGAGGCAGAGTCTGTTCGCCACGTTCGGCACACGTGATAACTCGCTGCTCTCTGATTGGTTGAATCGTTTTTTGGACATAGCTCGGTAACTACTTGTCCGATTAATATGAAACCTTGAAAAGGCACATCCTCGGGTCCCCAGCAATATACCTGGCAAGTTTCAAGTATATCGGACCCGTGGTTGTCGAGAAACAGCGGTCACAGACAAACACACAGACATACACACATACACACACACACACACACACACACACACACACACACACACACACACACACACACAGAGATTACTGGAATTATAGATAGATATCTAAAATTATATCCCCCCCCCCCTCTATTTACATGAAATGGTTTGGTCCAAAGCGAACGGCTTGCGAGTACGGTGACAATCCCCCCCCCCTCTATTTACATGAAATGGTTTGGTCCAAAGCGAACGGCTTGCGGAGTTTGGTAAAGAAATCGCCATAGCGTGCACAAACGCGCAGGAAAGCGAAAGAATCGCAAATTAGTTTTAATTAGTTTTAAAACATAGTTTAACGCCAACATACCGCCAACATAGTTTGCCAACGTGAAATAAATGAATACGCTCTCAAATGTGCCGTCCGAGGCAGAGTCTGTTCGCCACGTTCGGCACACGTGATAGCTCGCTGCTCTCTGATTGGTTGAATCGTTTTTTGGACATAGCTCGCTAACTACTTGTCCGATTAATATGAAACCTTGAAAAGGCACATCCTCGGGTCCCCAGCAATATACCTGGCAAGTTTCAAGTATATCGGACCCGTGGTTGTCGAGAAACAGCGGTCACAGACAGACACACAGAGATTACTGGCATTATAGATAGACTAGGGCATGCCCGTACTATATCTATATCTAAAATTATATCCCCCCCCTCTATTTACATGAAATGGTTTGGTCCAAAGCGAACGGCTTGCGAGTACGGTGACAATCCCCCCCCCCCCCCCCTCTATTTACATGAAATGGTTTGGTCCAAAGCGAACGGCTTGCGGAGTTTGGTAAAGAAATCGCCATAGCATGCACAAACGCGCAGGAAAGCGAAAGAATCGCAAATTAGTTTTAATTAGTTTTAAAACATCGTTTAACGCCAACATAGCGGCAACATAGTTTGCCAACGTGAAATAAATGAATACGCTCTCAAATGTGCCGTCCGAGGCAGAGTCTGTTCGCCACGTTCGGCACACGTGATAGCTCGCTGCTCTCTGATTGGTTGAATCGTTTTTTGGACATAGCTCGCTAACTACTTGTCCGATTAATATGAAACGTTGAAAAGGCACATCCTCGGGTCCCCAGCAATATACCTGGCAAGTTGCAAGTATATCGGACCGGTAGTTGTCGCGAAACAGCGGTCACAGACAAACACACAGACAGACACACAGACACACAGAGATTACTGGAATTATAGATAGATATATATATACTTATTTATATATATAATATATATACAGTATATATATATATTTATATATATATATATATATATATATATATATATATATATATATTATATTTATATATATATATATATATATATATATATATATATATATATATATATATATATATAAATATATATATATACTGTATATATATTATATATATAAATATATATATATATATATATATATATATATATATATATATATATATATATATATATATATATATATATATATACTTATTTATAGTGTATATTGGTGCTCTTTAATGGCCACTATTGTCCCACCTTGTCGGGTCGACTCGGGCAAACTTGGCCCAAGTCTCTCACGAACTGAGACATTCACCTAGTTTGGGCAGGAATTTGGAAATATTGGTCACGGTGCCGGTGATACTCACCTACTCTTTGCGAAGGACACCATGGGATCTTTAACATCCACCAACCCATGCTTGCAGACGGGACGCCCAGTTTAATGTCCATCCGAGGGATGGCCCAAGCATTGATGAATCTCCCTTCTTGTGAAACACTAGGATGGCACTTTATAACTGGGTCGGAATTCGATCCCAGGCTCGGACATCCTGCCAGTCCTTTTATCCAGATTGAGGCGTACATATAAGTAAAATGAACATTGGCTATTGTTTCACAACTGATGGTGCTTTTGGGTGAAAATGCATACTAATTATGTTTCGGTGTTTCGAAGATAGTTTTGGAAATAGCAAATAATTTTTTTTTTTTTGTGGTTTCATTATCTCCGCCACCGACGGTGATGGAGGTTATGTTTTTGCCACTGTCTGTTTGTCTGTTTGTGAACAGGTTATCTCAAAAAGGTTGTGGATGGATTCGGACGAAAGTTGGTGGACATGTTGGGTATGTGAAAAGGAAAAATTGATTCAGTTTTGGTGAAGTTCTGGATTCGGATCCTATAATTGTTCAAGTGATTCTTTACAATTGAGACATGGGGCCAAAAACGATATATAACATGATATTTCAAAAAGTTGTGGATTGTTTTAGTGGTTATTTATGAAAAGTAAAAAATATGTCAAAAAGTTGTGGATTGTATTCGTGGTTAGTTATGAAAAGTCAAAATATGTCAAAAAGTTCATCCGTCCAAAATCTATCAAAAGTCAAAAAGTTGTGAATATTTATGACAAAACTTGATGGACGAGTTGGTTTGGTGACAAGAACAAGCCGATTCGATTTTGGTTCAGGTCCGAATCCAGATCCGGCCTATCAGTGGATACAAAACGTAAACCTGGCCTGGCGAGGTCTATGCTCTTTTTTTTTTTCTGCTCATTCTTATTCAATCAGACATCACCAGGGACCATTATTTATTTATATACAGCAATTTTCACATTCGTGCACCCACTGCAGTGCTGTACAGGTACTTCACATGAAACGATCTGTGTAAATCACCGGTGCAGTGTAATAAATATATCGAGTGACAATAGTTATAGTCAATATTGATAACGTCATTAATGCTGTTGCAGCTTTACTTGTCATGTTAGAGATTAACATAACCATGGTATGGGGCATTACTTTGTTGGTTTGCTTGATGTCTGATCGTTTGTTAGAAGGAAATTTGAACACACGAACTTGGGGTGAGCTCGATCTCTTGTGTGATCATTTACAAAAGTAAATTGAGATGAAACAAAAACTTTATCAATACTAACTAGAAAAAATAACGTCATCGGTGATCGGCGATTGACATGTTGGTGTTATAAACAGTTTAGATACCGATAAGCAGTTTATAAGTCATGTGATACATGGAAATCATTCTTTACAAGTATCGGTGATACTTTGTGTTATCAATATATAATTTGTTCAACTTCATCATGAGACATGAGTTATCAATATATAATTTATTGTCCCTCGCCCCTACGACAAGGTCAGACGGGTGGGGAACAATAAAATGAGCTGAGTCCGACCAACCGATCATCCTTTGGACCGATCATCCGTTTGACCGATCATCCGTCCGACTGATCATTCGTCCGGCCGATCATTCGTCCGACCGATCATCCGTCCGACTGATCATTCGTCCGACCGATCATCCGTCTGACTGATCATTCGTCCGACCGATCATCCATCCAACCGATCATCCGTCCGACCGATCTTCCGTCCATGGTCAATCATCCGTTCAACCGATCTTCCGTCTGACTGATCATCCGTCCATGATCGATCATCCGTCCATGATCGATCATCCCTCCGACCGATCATCTGTCCCATGATTGATCACCCGTCCAACCGATCATCCGTCTGACCAATCTTCCAACCAACCGATCATCCATCCATGATTGATCACCCGTCCAACTGATCATCCGTCCGACCGAACTTCCAGTTCCAACCAACCGATCATCCGTCCAACTGATTATCCATCTGACCTATCATATGTCCATGATTGATCACCCGTCCAACTGATCATCCATCCAACCGATCTTCCAACCAACCGATCATCCATCTGACCGATCATCCGTCCATGATCGATCATCCGTCCGACCGATCATCCATCCGACCGATCATCCATCCGACCGATCATCCATTCGACCGATCATCCGTCTGACCGATCATCCGTCTGACCTATCATCCGTCTGACCTATCATCCGTCTGACCTATCATCCGTCTGACCTATCATCCGTCTGACCTATCATCCGTCCGACCGATCATCCGTCCAACCGATCATCCGTCCAACAGATCATCCATTCGACCGATCATCCATTCGACCGATCATCCGTCTGACCGATCATCCATCTGACCTATCATCCGTCCGACCGATCATCCATCGATGATCGATCATCTGTCCATGATCGATCATCCGTCCGACCGATCATCTCTCTATGCAATTTTGTGTGCGTGATATTAAAAAAACCGTTGAACATTTACCTTTCATATTGCAGTTTTTTTGTATACTAAGTCGAGGCTCGTGTAAGAGCTAACACACAGAACATATAATAAAGGAAGTGGGAGACAAGAGGGGGAGAGAGAGAGGGAAACACAACAGATATCTATTCTTCATAACATTATCTCAACCTGATTAGATCACGGCTGTGATTGGCTGAATTGTGCTGAATTGTGTTGCCATGGCAACCATATGGTAACTTGACTGATGTACTCGACATTTCAAAACCCGTTCAAGATTGAGCTTTCATAATGCAGATATCGATTCTTCATACAACCAAAAACGCGGGGGACCTCGAGTATCATCTCCTTGTTGGTATTATATCTTACTATAATTCACCAAATGTCCGTCTCTGTCTGTCTGTCTGTCTGTTTGTTCGAAGGTACCGTAAAAACTGCTGAACCGATCGCAAAGATATTTTGGGTGGGTAATCCTGGGACCCCTGGGAGTAAAATGGGCTATTTAGTTTTACCAATTTCAGCTTTGGTCTCCAGCATTCTCAAGTTTGGACTCCTGCATAACATTCGCGTTCTCATAACGTTCACTGTTCTCATTGTGACGATGTTGTTTTCCCGGGTGCGGCACAAACGGCTGCACCGATCGCTGCACGGCTGCACGGATTGGACTCGGTGACCTCGGACAAAGACCTTTTATAAGGACACGGGTTGAATCCCTGCTTGAAAGAATTCTAACCCATTTCAACTGAAGGAAACACGTATCGGGAGTACATACGACATAGCGATTGTGAACACAATTAGTTTAATCTCCACATGAGAGAATTCCACATAGCTATTTGGGCAGTGTATACGCTAATAGATCGCTGTCTCCATCGATGTTGCCAAGGTCGTAACACCTATCGGCTCAAAATCCTTTTAACTGTTGACTTGGTAGTTTTTACAATGAAGGAAACACGTATCGGGAGTACATACGACATCGGGAGTACTAACTGCACGCATCTTCAGTATCAAGCTTAAATCTGTCATGGCGGATCTGAAGAGCAGAATGCTTGAAGGATGGGCTACTTCGGCATGAAGGAGGATCAGAAACGTGGACTCCCACACTACCACATCCTGCTGATACTTGCTCCCGCATGACGTTATTTTCCCGGGTGCCGCACCGATCGAGATTTAACGGATGTTTATATAAATCGTTTAAAAGAAAAAAAAAGCCTTCAATTTCTGATATTTTGCCTTTTCATTTGGGCCTCCCAATTGAAGCCCCGCCCATAGGGCGGGTACCGTTGCTAGTTCATACAATGATGGGATCAGCCCAAAGTGATTATGAGTTGTGATCCTCCAGTTACAGCCCCAGAAGCACCCATTCATAGTTAGTTCACATCTTCTGATGGAACAACTGGACCTCAAACGATTTATCCTGCATACCAGGATGCATACCTTCCCAACTTGCCAAGGCAAGGGTACATCATGGCCTTCTATTTTGAAAGACAGCTGTGAGATCTTTCACATCCACATGGGAGTGCCAGTACACGAGGCAGCCGACTTGATTTATCCCCTCTCATAGGACTTCAGACGTTTCCCCTTCACATGGCGGAATCAGCACCCCAAGGATTAATAAATCCTGAGACCCTGACCCGGTTACTCGAACTTGATCTCTGCTTTAACAAAGGGTTCCTCTACGTGAGTTTCCTGTCTTCAAGATGCTATTGTCGACTGTACTGTACAGAAGGATACACGATGAACTTGGAAACAGGAGGCCATTTAACACATCAAGCCTGCACGACAACTGCACTATATTAATTCAATCTATCAGTTTATCAAGTTAAATTCACTGAGGGAGGGATATGGGGATGGGGTGGAGGAGTGGGGAACATAAAATGGGGGCCTGAACATAAAAAAGTTATATTGTTCTATAATGGTAAAACATATATCCATAGAAATACCAATAAATAAAAGCTGACCTTCTGTACTTTTGCCTCATATTCTTATTTTGATCGTAAATCCAAATTTCTTGAGTATGAATAGCAATAATAACAAATTTGACTCTTCTGTTCCAAAACTTATGGAGGACACTGTACATACAATCACTCATATTTGTACCATTCCAGCCGGCCTCCGTCCATGTACCCCTCTCTCCCCAATGATTCAAGGTACACCTATCTAGCTCTAATTCGAACCCAGCTAAAGTGTCTCTGTCTGCGTTAATTCATTCCTTTTCCATATGGAGACTATATTCCATGCATTTCTTATTTCTGAGTGTAAGATTTTCCCTCCCCCTGCCTTGCAACCATCCTAGTCCTTCTCTTTACTCTCAGACTGTGGCCCCTGGTCCTGTAACTAAATAAAAAGGATATACGAAGAAACATATTCAGAACTTTTCCCTCGCGGTCCCCCTGTACTGCCTTTCCCTCGCGGTCCCCCTGTACTGTCTTTCCCTCGCGGTCCCCCTGTGCTGTCTTTCCCTCGTGGTCCCCCTGTGCTGTCTTTCCCTCACGGCCCCCCTGTGCTGTCTTTCCCTCGTGGTCCCCCTGTGCTGTCTTTCCCTCGTGGTCCCCCTGTGCTGTCTTTCCCTCGTGGTCCCCCTGTGCTGTCTTTCCCTCGTGGTCCCCCTGTACTGTCTTTCTCTCGCGGTCCCCCTGTGCTGTCTTTCCCTCGCGGTCCCCCTGTACTGTCTTTCCCTCGTGGTCCCCCTGTGCTGTCTTTCCCTCGCGGTCCCCCTGTGCTGTCTTTCCCTTGCGGTCCCCCTGTGCTGTCTTTCCCTCGTGGTCCCCCTGTGCTGTCTTTCCCTCATGGTCCCACTGTGCTGTCTTTCCCTCGCGGTCCCCTTGTGCTGTCTTTCCCTCGCGGTCCCCCTGTGCTGTCTTTCCCTCGCGGTCCCCCTGTGCTGTCTTTCCCTCACGGTCCCCCTGTGCTGTCTTTCCCTCGCGGTCCCCCTGTGCTGTCTTTCCCTCATGGTCCCCCTGTGCTGTCTTTCCCTCGTGGTCCCCCCTGTACTGTCTTTCCCTCGTGGTCCCCCTATGCTGTCTTTCCCTCGTGGTCCCCCTGTGCTGTCTTTCCCTCGCGGTCCCCCTGTGCTGTCTTTCCCTCGTGGTCCCCCTGTGCTGTCTTTCCCTCGTGGTCCCCCTGTGCTGTCTTTCCCTCGTGGTCCCCCTGTGCTGTCTTTCCCTCGTGGTCCCCCTGTACTGTCTTTCCCTCGCGGCCCCCCTGTGCTGTCTTTCCCTCGCTGTCCCCCTGTACTGTCTTTCCCTCGTGGTCCCCCTGTGCTGTCTTTCCCTCGCGGTCCCTCTGTGCTGTCTTTCCCTCGCAGTCCCCCTGTGCTGTCTTTCCCTCGCGGTCCCCCTGTGCTGTCTTTCCCTCGTGGCCCCCCTGTGCTGTCTTTCCCTCTCGGTCCCCCTGTGCTGTCTTTCCCTCGTGGTCCCCCTGTGCTGTCTTTCCCTCGTGGTCCCCCTGTGCTGTCTTTCCCTCATGGTCCCCCTGTAATGTCTTTCCCTCATGCTCCCCCTGTGCTGTTTTTCCCTCGTCGTCGTCCTGTGCTGTCTTTCCCTTGTGGTCCCCCTGTACTGTCTTTCCCTCGCGGTCCCCCTGTGCTGTCTTTCCCTCGTGGTCCCCCTGTGCTGTCTTTCCCTCGCGGTCCCCCTGTGCTGTCTTTCCCTCATGGTCCCCCTGTGCTGTCTTTCCCTCGTGGTCCCCCTGTACTGTCTTTCCCTCGTGGTCCCACTGTGCTGTCTGTCCCTCGTGGTCCCCCTGTACTGTCTTTCCCTCGTGGTCCCCCTGTGCTGTCTTTCCCTCGCGGTCCCCCTGTGCTGTCTTTCCCTCGTGGTCCCCCTGTGCTGTCTTTCCCTCGTGGTCCCCTGTGCTGTCTTTCCCTCGTGGTCCCCCTGTGCTGTCTTTCCCTCGCGGTCCCCCTGTGCTGTCTTTCCCTCGCGGCCCCCTGTGCTGTCTTTCCCTCGCGGTCCCCCGGTGCTGTCTTTCCCTCACGGTCCCCCTGTGCTGTCTTTCCCTCGTGGTCCCCCAGTGCTGTCTTTCCCTCGTGGTCCCCCTGTACTGTCTTTCCCTCGTGGTCCCCCTGTGCTGTCTTTCCCTCATGGTCCCCCTGTGCTGTCTTTCCCTCGTGGTCCCCCTGTGCTGTCTTTCCCTCGTGGTCCCCCTGTGCTGTCTTTCCCTCGTGGTCCCCCTGTGCTGTCTCCCTCATGGTCCCCCTGTGCTGTCTTTCCCTCGTGGTCCCCCTGTGCTGTCTTTCCCTCGTGGTCCCCCTGTGCTGTCTTTCCCTCGTGGTCCCCCTGTGCTGTCTTTCCCTTGCGGTCCCCCTGTACTGATTTCCCTCGTGGTCCCCCTGTGCTGTCTTTCCCTCGCGGTCCCCCTGTGCTGTCTTTCCCTTGCGGTCCCCCTGTGCTGTTTTCCCTCGTGGTCCCCCTGTGCTGTCTTTCCCTCATGGTCCCCCTGTACTGTCTTTCCCTCGCGGTCCCCCTGTGCTGTCTTTCCCTCGTGGTCCCCCTGTACTGTCTTTCCCTCGTGGTCCCCCTGTGCTGTTTTCCCTCGTGGTCCCCCTGTGCTGTCTTTCCCTCGTGGTCCCCCTGTACTGTCTTTCCCTCGCGGTCCCCCTGTGCTGTTTTCCCTCGTGGTCCCCCTGTGCTGTCTTTCCCTCGTGGTCCCCCTGTACTGTCTTTCCCTCGCGGTCCCCCTGTGCTGTCTTTCCCTTGCGGTCCCCCTGTGCTGTTTTCCCTCGTGGTCCCCCTGTGCTGTCTTTCCCTCGTGGTCCCCCTGTACTGTCTTTCCCTCGCGGTCCCCCTGTGCTGTCTTTCCCTCGTGGTCCCCCTGTGCTGTCTTTCCCTCGTGGTCCCCCTGTGCTGTTTTCCCTTGCGGTCCCCCTGTGCTGTTTTCCCTCATGGTCCCCCTGTGCTGTCTTTCCCTCGTGGTCCCCCTGTACTGTCTTTCCCTCGCGGTCCCCCTGTGCTGTCTTTCCCTCGTGGTCCCCCTGTGCTGTCTTTCCCTCGTGGTCCCCCTGTACTGTCTTTCCCTTGCGGTCCCCCTGTGCTGTTTTCCCTCGTGGTCCCCCTGTGCTGTCTTTCCCTCGTGGTCCCCCTGTACTGTCTTTCCCTCGCGGTCCCCCTGTGCTGTCTTTCCCTCGTGGTCCCCCTGTGCTGTCTTTCCCTCGTGGTCCCCCTGTGCTGTTTTCCCTCGTGGTCCCCCTGTGCTGTCTTTCCCTCGTGGTCCCCCTGTGCTGTCTTTCCCTCGCGGTCCCCCTGTGCTGTCTTTCCCTCGTGGTCCCCCTGTACTGTCTTTCCCTCGCGGCCCCCCTGTGCTGTCTTTCCCTCGCGGTCCCCCTGTGCTGTCTTTCCCTCACGGTCCCCCTGTGCTGTCTTTCCCTCACGGTCCCCCTGTGCTGTCTTTCCCTCGTGGTCCCCCTGTGCTGTCTTTCCCTCGTGGTCCCCCTGTACTGTCTTTCCCTCGTGGTCCCCCTGTGCTGTCTTTCCCTCGTTGTCCCCCTGTGCTGTCTTTCCCTCGTGGTCCCCCTGTACTGTCTTTCCCTCGTGGTCCCCCTGTGCTGTCTTTCCCTCGTGGTCCCCCTGTGCTGTCTTTCCCTCATGGTCCCCCTGTGCTGTCTTTCCCTCGTGGTCCCCCTGTGCTGTCTTTCCCTCGCGGTCCCCCTGTGCTGTCTTTCCCTCATGGTCCCCCTGTGCTGTCTTTCCCTTGCGGTCCCCCTGTACTGATTTCCCTCGTGGTCCCCCTGTGCTGTCTTTCCCTCGCGGTCCCCCTGTGCTGTCTTTCCCTTGCGGTCCCCCTGTGCTGTTTTCCCTCGTGGTCCCCCTGTGCTGTCTTTCCCTCATGGTCCCCCTGTACTGTCTTTCCCTCGCGGTCCCCCTGTGCTGTCTTTCCCTCGTGGTCCCCCTGTACTGTCTTTCCCTCGTGGTCCCCCTGTGCTGTTTTCCCTCGTGGTCCCCCTGTGCTGTCTTTCCCTCGTGGTCCCCCTGTACTGTCTTTCCCTCGCGGTCCCCCTGTGCTGTTTTCCCTCGTGGTCCCCCTGTGCTGTCTTTCCCTCGTGGTCCCCCTGTACTGTCTTTCCCTCGCGGTCCCCCTGTGCTGTCGTTCCCTTGCGGTCCCCCTGTGCTGTTTTCCCTCGTGGTCCCCCTGTGCTGTCTTTCCCTCGTGGTCCCCCTGTACTGTCTTTCCCTCGCGGTCCCCCTGTGCTGTCTTTCCCTCGTGGTCCCCCTGTGCTGTCTTTCCCTCGTGGTCCCCCTGTGCTGTTTTCCCTTGCGGTCCCCCTGTGCTGTTTTCCCTCATGGTCCCCCTGTGCTGTCTTTCCCCCGTGGTCCCCCTGTACTGTCTTTCCCTCGCGGTCCCCCTGTGCTGTCTTTCCCTCGTGGTCCCCCTGTGCTGTCTTTCCCTCATGGTCCCCCTGTACTGTCTTTCCCTTGCGGTCCCCCTGTGCTGTTTTCCCTCGTGGTCCCCCTGTGCTGTCTTTCCCTCGTGGTCCCCCTGTACTGTCTTTCCCTCGCGGTCCCCCTGTGCTGTCTTTCCCTCGTGGTCCCCCTGTGCTGTTTTCCCTCGTGGTCCCCCTGTGCTGTCTTTCCCTCGTGGTCCCCCTGTGCTGTCTTTCCCTCGCGGTCCCCCTGTGCTGTCTTTCCCTCGTGGTCCCCCTGTACTGTCTTTACCTCGCGGCCCCCCTGTGCTGTCTTTCCCTCGCGGTCCCCCTGTGCTGTCTTTCCCTCACGGTCCCCCTGTGCTGTCTTTCCCTCACGGTCCCCCTGTGCTGTCTTTCCCTCGTGGTCCCCCTGTGCTGTCTTTCCCTCATGGTCCCCCTGTACTGTCTTTCCCTCGTGGTCCCCCTGTGCTGTCTTTCCCTCGTGGTCCCCCTGTGCTGTCTTTCCCTCGTGGTCCCCCTGTACTGTCTTTCCCTCGTGGTCCCCCTGTGCTGTCTTTCCCTCGTGGTCCCCCTGTGCTGTCTTTCCCTCATGGTCCCCCTGTGCTGTCTTTCCCTCGTGGTCCCCCTGTGCTGTCTTTCCCTCGCGGTCCCCCTGTGCTGTCTTTCCCTCATGGTCCCCCTGTGCTGTCTTTCCCTTGCGGTCCCCCTGTACTGATTTCCCCCGTGGTCCCCCTGTGCTGTCTTTCCCCCGTGGTCCCCCTGTGCTGTCTTTCCCTCGCGGTCCCCCTGTGCTGTCTTTCCCTCATGGTCCCCCTGTGCTGTCTTTCCCTCATGGTCCCCCTGTACTGATTTCCCCCGTGGTCCCCCTGTACTGATTTCCCCCGTGGTCCCCCTGTGCTGTCTTTCCCTCACGGTCCCCCTGTGCTGTCTTTCCCTCGCGGTCCCCCTGTACTGATTTCCCCCGTGGTCCCCCTGTACTGTCTTTCCCTCGTGGTCCCCCTGTGCTGTCTTTCCCTCGCGGTCCCCCTGTGGCTATACTGTCTTTCCCTCGTGGTCCCCCTGTACTGATTTCCCCCGTGATCCCCCTGTACTGTCTTTCCCTCGTGGTCCCCCTGTGCTGTCTTTCCCTCGCGGTCCCCCTGTGGCTATACTGTCTTTCCCTCGTGGTCCCCCTGTGCTGTCTTTCCCTCGTGGTCCCCCTGTGCTGTCTTTCCCTCGTGGTTGTCAGCTCTTTCACGAGCCTCGATTCAGTATTAAAAAAAAATTAAAAAAAGAACTACCAACAACAAAATCAAAAGTCATTGCTCTATGAAATATAACGTTGTCTGACATTGAATAACAGACTGCCATCATTTAAAGCATAATAATATATAAATAATCTTCCTGTAAAATAACAACACTGAAATATATTCACGCCTTTCCTTTACTTATTGCTGGTCGTATACTTTGGACAACGCTGCACAACTGGATTTACTGCAACATCACATTTAAGAGCTATTACGGTCTATTTGCATGAATTGCTGTTTGTCATCAATTGGTTCCAGTACAATAACAACTAGAAAGCATCTGAAAATGCAAAGCCCGTCTGCATACGTTTGAATTCAGATGTCTTCTTCTTCTTCTGTATGCTCAAAATAATGAAAACCGTTTTTTAAAAAACAATACAAAATAAAAATTGATCATTTTATGCAGCCTTGGCCTTTGAGCCTTGGATCTAAAAAAAATAATCGGCTTGTAGCTTTTGATTGGTGAACCACTTCAGTGACCCGATATGCAAATTCTTAAAATTTCAGGTCAATTGGATGAAAAATGATGATTTTAGGTGACACTGACCTAAAATTTCACCTTTGACCTTTGAGCTTTTGACCTTTTGACCAAACTATTAATTTACCTTCTCCGTATTATCATAATAAAGCTTTGTTGAAAATTTGATGACAAAACTCAAATGGTAAATTAAAATTTCCGGTCAATTGGATGAAAAATGATGATTTTAGGTGACACTGACCTAAAATTTCACCTTTGACCTTTGAGCTTTTGACCTTTTGACCAAATTATTAATTTACCTTCTCCGTATTATCATAATAGAGCTTTGTTGAAAATTTGATGACAAAACTCAAATGGTAAATTAAAATTTCAGGTCAATTGGATGAAAAATGATGATTTTAGGTGACACTGACCTAAAATTTCACCTTTGACCTTTTGACCTTTTGACCAAATTATTAATTTGTCTTCTCCGTATTATCATAATAAAGCTTTGTTGAAAATTTGATGACAAAACTCAAATAGTAAATTAAAATTTCAGGTAAATTGGATGAAAAATGATGATTTTAGGTGACACTGACCTAAAATTTCACCTTTGACCTTTGAGCTTTTGACCTTTTGACCAAATTATTAATTTACCTTCTCCGTATTATCATAATAGAGCTTGGTTGAAAATTTGATGACAAAACTCAAATGGTAAATTAAAATTTCAGGTCAATTGGATGGAAATTAATGATTTTAAGTGGCACTGGCCTTTAATCATTTGACCTTTTGACAAAATTATTAATGTATCTTCTCCATATTATCGTAATAAAAGTTTTGTGAAAAATTGATGACAAAACTCAAATGGTAAATTAAAATTTCAGGTCAATTGGATGAAAAATGATGATTTTAGCTGATGCTGACCTTTGAGCTTTTGACCTTTTGACCAAATTATTAATTTGCCTTCTCCGTATTATCATAATAAAGCTTTGTTGCAAATTTGATGACAAAACTCAAATGGTAAATTAAAATTTCAGGTCAATTGGATGGAAATTAATGATTTTAGGTGACACTGACCTAAAATTTTACCTTTGACCTTTGAGCTTTTGATCTTTTGACCAAATTATTAATTTACCTTCTCTATATTATCATAATAAAGCTTTGTTGAAAATTTGATGACAAAACTCAAATGGTAAATTAAAATTTCAGGTCAATTGGATACAAAAATGATGATTTTAGGTGACACTGACCTAAAATTTCACCTTTGACCTTTGAGCTTTTGACCATTTGACCAAATTATTAATGTACCTTCTCCGTATTATCATAATAAAGCTTTGTTGAAAATTTGATGACAAAACTCAAATGGTAAATTAAAATTTCAGGTCAATTGGATGGAAATTAATAATTTTAGGTGACACTGACCTTTAACCATTTGACCTTTTGACAAAATTATTAATTTATCTTCTCCGTATTATCATAATAAAGGTTTTGTGAAAAATTGATGACAAAACTCAAATGGTAAATTAAAATTTCAGGTCAATTGGATGAAAAATGATGATTTTAGGTGGCACTGACCTAAAATTTCACCTTTGACCTTTGAGCTTTTGACCTTTTGACAAAATTATTAATTTACCTTCTTCGTATTATCATAATAAAGGTTTTGTGAAAATATGTTGACAAAAATCAAATGGTAAAAAAGTTAAGCTTTGTGATTTCATAATTCGAAGCTTTGCATTAAGTGTGCTGTTAATCCTTTCATTCACCCTTATTCATTCTGCCCACAGACAAACATACAGACAGATGTGAAAACACAACCTCCATCATACCTTTGGTGGCGCAAGTAACTAGGACACGTTATCTCCGACCTAAACCACTCCCAAAGGCAGATACTTCATCTCAGAAGGCATCTTGGAAAACCTGTACTTGCTATACGTTAAAGGAGTATTGTGTATGGGTCACAGCCTCGAATCCAGAAGGTTTCTGATTGGCGGAATTTTCAGAGCAGGAGTCATTAAGAAAGTCGAACTTATTGGAAGCATTCTCCAAAGAAAGCAACAATATTACTGCCTTACAAGTTACAACTGTGAAGGGTTTGACCTCGCAATTCTCGACTATGAGTTAAAGGAGGTTATGCAAGAATGGAGTAACTCTCATCATGGAGAAGGCACTAACATAATGTGAAATATGTTCGGAGAGATTTCTTTTTTGACGACTTTTGGTGTGAATTTTTTTTCCCCATTCCATACAATCGTGACCCATCAGATGATAAACACCTGCAGAGAGAGCACTTGAGTGCGCAGACCATTTTGGAATGCCCAACCGCTGACCTGTTGCATGCAATTCAAATACTGCTCGATGCATAGAGATCTGGTAGTGGTCATGAAAGAATACCGAGTCGTTGATACCATGGAACAGCTCACTACAGTGCTTGTAATTCAAGCAATCATTATCACAGGGACAAATTGCAATTAGCAGCAAGCGGCAAGTTTGCATGTTAATGCGCTCAGCGGCTAATGTAATCGGTCGCAATTACACGTATGGTACTCTCCTTTGGAACTGTAGAGCAGTACGCATTGTCCTCATGGTAAGATTATTTAGCACAGAGCTCCATCTGTTGGATTTTGTTCGACTGCATTACCTGTTTTCCCATTATCCTGACCTGAAACCTGGGGGGTGTGCTCCCTCCGATTAGTTATATCTACCATATCGGCTTCCCGTCTTGTGCACACACATTGGAAGCCATTCGTTAATGTCAAACAAAGCAAAATGTATTGAATGGTGGCCATCACTTGTAACCTGCTGGACTTTGGAATTTCAACTGCTCTTTCTTTGTACGATTGTCTGATTCCAGAATTGTATGCACCCATGAGTCTTGCGTGTGTGTTTCTTGCAATGAAAATAAACAAACTCGTGTAGGCAGGTGTTTATTTTCACACCTGTGCTCCACCTCCTCCTCCTGCCTCCTCCAATTCCCCACACACCATTCTCATTCATCCCTACGAGCCACAACTAAATACATTCGTCGATGTATTTAATTGAAACCTTCTGTCATCGTAAGTGTGAGTTATTTATGGGAAACGACACTCATCGTCCATGCTACAACAGGGGTATTGTGGATATACGGATGTCCAAACGATGTTTAATGTATCTCTGATCTCATCATATGCTGACCTTTTGTACCCTATTGTGTTGTACAGTATAGCATAAAACTTTGGATTAGTTGAAAAATAATTTTGACAGACGTCGCTGATTGTATGTCTAGGACTGGTGTTTCTATGAACTTGTAAAGATGTATAAATTGACCACGGCAAACTGCCTCTTGGGTAATGGCAGCAAAAACACGAGCGAGGAGCTAGGTTGCAATTAGAGTTACATAGGTACATATAAGCATTGGGAATAGTGGATGCATGGATAGTCAGGAATGGTAGCTATATATGGGTAATTATATATGTATATATATATATATATATAGTCATAGCCAAAAAATAATGGCACCCTTGCACTTTTTTCAAATAATGCACCATTTCTTCCAGAAAATTGTGAAATAAAAAAATCTTTTTGTATCCACATATTTATTTATTTGGTTTGCAGTGGAACAAAACAAAAAAAGCTGAAAAAAATACTAAATCTTAGCTTATTCCACACAGAAATCCTAAAATGACCTGGACAATATTATTGGCACCTTTTAGAAGTTGTTATAAATAATTAGATTTCAAGCAGGTGATTCTCCTTTACTTTGGAATTGCACTCACCCGTGGTGAGTTGCAGGTGCCTGCAATATAAAAATCACTCATTCAACCAGTTTGAATAGAGAAAAGGAGTGATTCTGATGTTTTGTGGCACTGTGTGAGCATGGAGCATGGAGAAAAGAAAGAAAAACAGAGAATTGTCTGAGGAGGTCAGACACAAGGTTGTAGCCAAGCATGGACAATCTCAAGGCTACAAGTCCATCTCCAAAAACCTTGATATTCCTGTGTCGACTCCACTGTATGCAATGCTATCAGGAGGTTTAAGGCCCATGGCACTGTAGCCAATTTCCCTGGACGTGGCCGCAAGAGAAAACTTGATCGTAGAGTGCAGCGAAGGATTGTTCGAATGGTGGAGAAAGCACCTCGATCAACTGCCAAACAGATTCAAGCTGAACTTTAGACACAAGGTACAACAGTTTCAACTCGCACCATCCGTCGCCAACTCAATGAAAGGAGGTTCTATGGAAGGAGACCCAGGAGGACCCCACTGCTGAGAGAGTGACATAAGAATGCCCGACTGGGGTTTGTCAAAACAAACCTGAACAAGCCAAAATCATTCTGGCAGAATGTCCTGTGGACATATGAGACCAAATTAGAGCTTTTTGGAAAAGGACATCATCTCTATGTTTACAGAAAGCAAAATTAAGCCTTCAAAGAAAAGAACACCTTCCCTACAGTCAAACATGGAGGAGGTTCAGCGATGTTTGGGGGTTGCTGTGCCCCCTCTGGCACTGGGTGCCTTGAATGTGTCCATAGCATCATGAAATGAGGAGATTACCAAGGCATTGTGGAGCGCAATGATCAAACCAGTGTCAGAAAGCTGGGTTTCCGTCGAAGGTCATGGGTCTTGCATCAGGACAATGACCCCAAACACACTTCATAAAGCACCCAGGAATGGTTCAAGACAAAATGCTGGACTGTTCTGAAGTGACCAGCAATGAGTCCAGATCTGAATCCCATTGAACACCTGTGGAGTGATCTGTAAACAGCAGTTGGGAGAAGGCACCCTCAAATCTGGGAGAACTGGAGCAGTTTGCACAAGAAGAGTGGGCCAAACTGCCAGTAGAGAGATGTAGGAAGCTCATTCATGGCTATAGGAAGCGCTTGACTACAGTTATTTTGTCCAAAGTCTGTGCTACCAAATATTAAGTCTCGGGTGTCAATAATTTTGTCAATGACATTTCTTTTTATTCTATGATTTAAAAGGATATATTTAGTTCTGAATCAAAAACAACGGTTCTGTAATATTAACTGTGAAAAAAAGAATTGTGGAGACCAAATACTTTCGTCAATTTCAACTTATTTTTAGAGAATGGAAGTATGTACTGAGTTAAGGAAGGGTATGAATACTTATGTGAATGTGATATTTCAGTTTTTTATTTTTAATAAATTTGCAAAACTTTCTAAAATCCTGTTTTCTCTTTGTCATTATGGGGTATTGAGTGTAGATTGATGAAGGAAAAAATGAATTTAAACGATTTCTGCATAAGGCTGCAACATAACAAAATGTGAAAAAAGTGAAGGGGTCTGAATACTTTCTGAATGCACTGTACAACATGATATTTAAAAAAGTTATAAACGAGTTATGACTAAACTTGGTGGATGAGTTGGGGACGTGACAAGAACAAGCCGATTAGATTTTGGTTTAGGTCCGAATCCAGATCCGGCCGATCAGTGGGATACAAAACATACACTGTTTAGCCAGGCGGAGCTATGCGCTCTACCGAGTGCCGTTCTAGTATTTCCTACGAGTCCAATTTACATCTTGGAACACAACAAGGCAGATTAAAGTTGCTCAGATGAGCAGAACCAGTCACTGAAAAAACAAACACATCACATGCCCAAAAGGTGTCGTTATCATTAACACGTCGTTTTGAAAGTCGCATATTGGCAGAAACATCTAATGCTGCTGTATGAGGCCATCTATTTATTAGGTAGTTATCCCCCCCCCCCCCCCCTTCCCACTTTTAAACCCAAAAATTCCTCTTCCCCCATACCTCATCCCAGTTCCATTTTTCTTCCTGTTCATCCCTCTCAAATCCCTGACTCTCCTTTCACTCTCTTTTCCTTTCCGTTTCTCTTCCTTTTTATTAATTTTACTTTTTCTCCTCCAAATCCCACTTGTCTGTCCCTAAGCATATCTTATAAACAGGTAGCCACTACGTAGTGGATGTTCTTGTATCACATTACTTGTTAGCAATAACATCTTTCTTCAATGCTTTCGGGCATCGGATTGAGGTTAAATCCCGACAGTACCCCGACATAAATCGATCCCAACTTTACACGCAGACTATATTTCTCAAAAAAAAAGGTCAATGTGTCGACTCAACCTGCCAAAAAAAAATTTTGAGATTTTTTTTTGTACCAGAAACAGTTGAAATAATGATGAAAACAGTTGGAAGACTGTGAGATTGCCATGACCTTACACGTATGACACCTTAAATAAAGAATGGCCCGAGAACGGTATCCACACTTGGCTGCGTTATCCAATCCAGATAGGAATCTGACCATCCATCACCGTGGGCGATGTAACATAACTGCTGGCCTTTCACCAGAGGCATGATCCTCCATTCTTCAGGCAGCTTTTTGATGCGAAGTGCCATCAGAACCAGAAAGCAGAAACGCTGTAAGTTCGTTCGCTTGTGATGAGAATTCCCTCTGCCAAAGCTCCACAGCTATCCAAAGTGCAAGTGATATGTCATTTTGTTGCACCGCAAACTTTGAACCCCGTTTCTGGTGGAATGGCACTGCGTCGTAAAACATCGCAGATCGGTCAAAAGATGTACCGCATACCCGATCCGCTAGCTACCTGCTTCAGTAAAACTTGGATTTGATGATGGAACTGTTGGGAAGGACATTTGTGAACTCGAAAGTGGGATAAAACTGATTACAATGGAAACTTTGTTTAGCTCCCATCTTGAAATGCAGGTCCACTGCTGAAAAGGTTTAAGTAATTTAATCGACTCCAAACAATGAAAATAGATCCAAACAGTGGACGACAATCAAAAGTAGGCCATAAGGTTATTATGAGACAAAGTCATCCCAGGGTCTCAAGTCCCTCAACTGTATTTTTCATTATGGGGGTGGTGGTGGCTAACAGGTCCCTCTCTTCCGAAAATATTTGAAATTTATATCCTTTCTGAGGAATTCCTTATATCTTCTCGGGCACGAACAAATCCCATGGAGTTGGGGGCCTATCGGTTTAGAGGAAAGTAGTGTGGCCTAAACCAGTTGATTCCAATTACCCTGACAAACTCCTCAATTTTTAAAGGGTTAAAATGTCTGTAGTTTTACACTAATAGTTTCTGGTATTTTGCCTACAATTCAAATTTTGGGGATGTGTTCTCATAGCAACCATAAATACGTGGTATTTGGTATTTGTCTTTGATTGGCGGAGTCAGTCTTTGGTTGGTGGAGGACAGGGGGAAGTGGAGGAGTATAGTGGTCAAGGCAGGGCAGAAGCTTGTTTCCATTGGACCTCGCCTCTTATAAAGAGAAGAGGAGGAGAAGAAGAAGGTGTGACTCAGCTGAGTCTGGTCACCTGATCTCCAAAGTCAGTCAGACGGTCTAACCATTACACCATCGCGTATATCACTAATATCTGAACCACAACTTATTTTACGAAAAAGCAAAGCGAACACAAGTTTCAAAATTCAAACACAACATCATTGAGATGAAAATGACCCATTGGTCATTCATTGCCAATGAAGATTTTAAAGAACTGAATACGATAACTTCACTTCTCATAGTCTTCTACCGACTCCTCTCCGGCCTTGCTCCCCCAGCTCTCTCTGGGCTCTGTCCCCCTAATATTCCTACAGGTCGCACAAGATCTGCCTGCAACCCTCTGATGGTTAAACTGCCGAAATCAATTTCTTTGCTCACCTTCACTCGTCTTTACTCCCGACCGTGGAACAAACTCCACCACTCCCTTCAATCCCACTCCTCCCTCCAGGTCTTTAAGACAGCTGTTCACCACCATCTCTTATCTTCCCCCATCCAAAACCTTGATCTTTTCTACCCCCGTCAATTCACCCCAGATCCAATTTTTTGAAATGCCAACTTCTTTCCTGGAAGTCCCTGCAGTGTCCTGGTGTTTTTTTGTTTTTTTTTACCTCTCCCACCCCCCCCCCCCCCCCCCCCCCCTACCCCTGGTTCCAGTGCCTCCTCCCCTCCAAGCCCTCTCCCTCCCACAGATCTCCCGATGTCCCTGCCCTCAAATGTTGTACTTGTGTGCTTCCCTCTCTCTCCCCATCTTGTCTCCCGCTCCCTTTATTTTGTCTTATGTGTTGGTTTTTTTGTTTTGTTATTAATGTTAGCTCTTACACGAGCCTCGATCTTGCATACAAAAAAAACTAATTAAAAAAATGGTTTAGCTTCTGAGATGGTTGATCTCTAGTATGTGTGATCCCCAACAAGTTTTAGACGATTTGACAACGCCTTTCTCATATCTTATCATCAGGTAGAGCTACATCTCGGAGAACTCACCATCCAATTCAGATGGAGGACGTAAAGCCATTTTCCCCGTCTTGATTTCGATTTCCCTTTAATAACATCCAAAACCTCGACAAGAAACCATTGTTTGGTGGTTACTTTGCCAAATTCTCGGCATGGAGTTACCTTTAAATTTAGAACTGCCTGCGGGAAATAAAGAGGGAGTACTAGGTTTGGATGTCGAGTAGACTCGATGCGCTAAATGGCTTTTACCCTGCGCTTTAAATACAACAAGAAAAATGTATACACCTCTGATCCTTTCCAGCTGAACAACAGATGTTTGAGCAATCTGCCCACTGTTTGGATGTGACAACTGATGGACCTGGGAAATTGCTTTTGTGTTATTTGAAAACCTTTCTCGGAGATCCACAGGAGTTGACAATATACAGGTGCAGGTAATAGCAGCTCAAAAGGAATGCTCGCAGGGACAATTCGCGGTTCAATATTCCGACTCGACATCCGACGAAGGAGTCTTTTGAAGCCACGGCTCACAGAGGAGTGAATTAAAGTCCCCGCGGATGGAATGGCAAATCTTTCTCTTAATCCATTGGAATGTTTTCAGTGGCTCTTCATTCCCATGGTAGAAATCCTGATCTGGAAGCTTGTAGCAGAGTCTTTCGCAACTACATCTCTATCTTTTGAATGCACACAAGGAATATGCTACAGATGATCCAATTAAAGCAGTGCACTCGAGAACCCCCCCCCCCCCCATTATCTCGCCATTTTGAATTACATTCTTCTTCTTCTTTCGTATGCAGCACTCGTAGCATCATTTTCTGGCTGCTGATACATTCAGTGCTGCTGATGCAGTGTCCCCTTGTAGGTTTTAGCTGGAATTTTTTTTCCCCCAGGGTTCCGGTGATAGCTCACATACTCTTCGCTAAGGACACTGTGGTATTCCAGGATGACGGTTTATAGCTGGATTGAGATTCGAACCCACGCCAGACAGCTCTGATGGATTGTTCATCCTTCTCGGCTTTCCTGCCAGGGTTCTACTCTAGATGGATGAGTTGTGTGTGTGTGTGTGTGTGTGTGTGTGTGTGTCATACCTTTTGTGTCTATTAATTACGTACATCCAATTGAATACGCATTGCGTAAAGTGAGAGCTTCGTCGACAATGGTCAGTCGATCGAGTACGCAGCCCTCGCAAACATCTGTAGGCCTAGGCCTAGCTAGGCTAGGTTGTTTGATCTTGGGCTTAGAATTAAAATTCAATTAATTTTATTGAATGGATAGATCGGGATAGAATGCAGGACTTACCTACTATCGGTTATATCTAGGTACGTGACAAAATTTTCAAAAACAAGGAACTCCTTTGCAACTGGTACCATTGGAAAGAGCATGAAAATACCATTACAATGATACCCAGATCATTGTCCTGGGTCTAATATTAAGAGAGTTAAAGCATTTTGACATTTACCAATTACGCGCAATTTTGGTCCTTTGTAATCAATGGAAACAAAGGAAAAATGTGTGACCTTTTTATTATTATGGTCAAACACAAGATTTCGGTGCTCAAATTAACTAAATATTAAAACTAGATGTGGATAAATATATTAACGAATACATTAAATTGGTTTCATAACGATATAAACTTGCCTTCAATTAACAAACAATTGTGGGAGGAGTGAGGAGTGGTTAGGCAGTGGGGAGGAGGGAGTGAGGAGTGGCTAGGCAGTGATGGGGGGGAGGCGAATGGTGGGAGGGAGGGTAGGTAAGCAGCGGGGGGGGGGGGGAGGTGGGAGGAAGGGGTGGGTGGGGGGAAGGAGTGAGGGGTGGGTGGGTGGGGGGAGGAGTGAGGGGTGGGTGGGTGGGGGGAGGAGTGAGGGGTGGGTGGGTGGGGGGAGGAGTGAGGGGTGGGTGGGTGGGGGGAGGAGTGAGGGGTGGGTGGGTGGGGGGAGGAGTGAGGGGTGGGTGGGTGGGGGGAGGAGTGAGGGGTGGGTGGGGGAGGAGTGAGGGGTGGGTGGGTGGGGGGAGGAGTGAGGGGTGGGTGGGTGGGGGGAGGAGTGAGGGGTGGGTGGGTGGGGGAGGTGTGAGGGGTGGGTGGGTGGAGGGAGGAGTGAGGAGTGGGTGGCTGGGGGGGGAGGAGTGGGTGGGTGGGGGGGAGGAGAGTGAGGGCCAATTAACAACACAAACGTGTGATTGCATGCATGTCATGACATGCATGAGATGCATGAGCTGTGAGCGCACGATGCACCGCGACGACATATTTTGTAATTTCCATCCACGACACGTTTTATTATTATCATCAAAAATAAGGTTTCGGTGCTCAAATTAACTAAATATAAAAACGGGATGTGGATAAATATAAACGATATAAATTTACCTTCGTCAAAATCAGTGAATGGTTTTGACAACCCAAACTTGCGGCAATAAATTCACCTACTTCTCGAAGTCGGAAAATAAAGGTTGGAAGACGAGGTCAAAGGGGAAAATCTGAACTAAGTCATAAGTATTTCCGGTTCATCTAAGAAAAACAAATACGATCTCTGCAGCGATAGTAATAGTAATAGAGGGCTGTGCAGACAGCCGAGATCGCTGGCAGACCAGGTATTGGTGCCACAGCGACGCGCTACTCAGCATCCGATAGTCACGTACCTACTAAGGCTACTATACTACATTAGGCCTATATAGTCCAGACTTCTAGTCGACTGGACCAGGTACGTAGGTCCGATTGGCAGGGGCGTACTGAAATCGGTGTACCTGGCTTAAATGAAGTCGGTGTAGCTGGCGGAAAACTGAAGTCGGTGTCGATGGCGGAAAACTGAAATCGGTGTACCTGGCTTAAATGAAGTCGGTGTAGCTGGTGTAAATGATGAGCGGTTTCGAAGTCAAAATCCGTTCTGTACAGTACTGTATTGTAATTTATTGATTTTAATCACCAGATGAAAATAATTTATCGGTCGCGCCAGACCAAAGCAAGATCACGTGAGCAAGATGGCGGATCATGGAAGGGACAAGATGGCGGATCATGGAAGGGACAAGATGGCGGATCATGGAAGGGACAAGATGGCGGATCATGGAAGGGACAAGATGGCGGATCATGGAAGGGACATTTCAAATGACAACATGAAATTTTGTTCCCAAGGGAATGGGAATTTTTTTTATTTTTTTTTGCAAAATTTTAAATGAAAGTGACATTTTGAATGGATTTACATATACTGTACATGCAATTGGCATAGAGGTTCGCTTAAGAAGCTCTCTATTAATCAATTACTACTATGGAAATGTACCTTTTAACCGTTTAGACTGCTGAGACCCCTTCGACCTTTTAAGACCCTTTAAGATACTTAAGACTCCAAAGACTGTCAAAGACCAAGAGGACCCAAACGTCCCCAAGGACGCAAAAGTCCCCAAAGGCACAAATGACTCAAAAATCCCTGAAGACCCAAGACCCAGGCACCCCAAAAGTCCCTGATGATTCAAAAGACCCAGATGACCCAAAAGTCCCTGAGGACCCAAGACCCAGATGACCCAAAAGACCCAGATGACCCAAAAGTCTCTGAGAACCCAAGACCCAGATGACACAAAAGTTCCCGAGGACCCCAAAAGACCCCGTATACCCAAAAGACACAGATGACCCAAACGTCCCTGAGGATCCAAAAGACCCAGATGACCCAATATTCCCTGAGGACCCAAAATACCCAGATGACCCAAAAGTCCTTGAGGTGAGGACCCAAAAGTCCCCGAAGACTCAAAAGGCACAGATGACTCAAAAGTCGTTGAGGACCCAAGACCCAGATGACCCAAAAGTCCCTGAGGACCCAAGAGACACAGATGACCCAAAAGTCCCTAAGGACCCAAAAGTTCCCTAGGACCCCAAAAGACAGCAAATACCCAAAAGGCACAGATGACTCAAACGTCTCTGAGGATCCAAAAGACCCAGATGACCCAAAAGGCACAGAGGATCCAAAATACCCAGATGACCCAAAATTCCCTGAGGACCCAAAAGACCCAGATGACCCAAAAGTCATTGAGGGGAGGACCCAAAAGTCACCGAAGACTCAAAAGGCACAGATGACTCAAAAGTCCCTGAGGACCCAAGACCCAGATGACCCAAAAGTCCCTGAGGACCCAAAAGACACAGATGACCCAAAAGTCCCTGAGGACCCAAGACCCAGATGACCCAACAGTTCCCTAGGACCCCAAAAGACCACGAATATCCAAAAGGCACAGATGATTCAAAAGTCCATGAGGACCCAAGACCCAGATGACCCAAAAGACCCAGATGCCCCAAAAGTCTCTGAGAACCCAAGACCCAGATGACCCAAAAGTTCCCGAGGACCCCAGAAGTTAATACTTGTATTAATATGTATTAATTATTAATATTATAATGTTTCATATAACAGATAACATATAACATATAACATATAACATATAAATGTATTATTAATTAATATTATAAAATTATAATTATAATATAATATAATTAATATTATAATTATAATATTATAATATTATATATATAACATTATAAGGTTATAATGTTTATTATAATAATTATAATATAATGGAAACATGTATTAATAAACATGTTAATACATGTTTCATCTGTCCCCTGAAGAACTTTATTATTATGTCATATTCTATAACACTTTTTTCTACTTCTTCTATAAAAGGATGCTTTCGACTTGCTCACCAATTCTATTCATTCAAAAAAAAAATTCCATCTCTTACAGTGCATCTTTCATTCATTCCCTAAACTCTCCAGAACTCCACCCACCCTTCAGCGTCCTCAAACGTATTTTTGACTCGAATGTCTCAAGAAACTCATTTTGCAATAAATGTTCGTTTCCCATAAATCGTACACTTTTCAAAATCCAATCACACCCCTCCCCTCCAAATCTTCCCCATCACCCATCTCTGTCAAATCTTCCCCCTTGCCCCTCCCCCCAAAATCTTCCCAAACACCCATCCCTTTCAAATCTCCCCGCTGCCCCTTCCCTCCTAAACTCTCCCCACACCCCTCCCCTCCGAGACTCTCCCTCACTCCTCCCCTCCTAGACTCCACTCTCACCCCTCCTCCTCAAAGCGTCTTCCCCGCTTCTTCCCCCTTCCAACTTACACCTTCATCTTCCTCAACCTTCTGCCTCACTCTTCCCCCTCCTCAAATAACACCTCACTGCGCCTCACCCAAACACCATCAAACCTTTTGTCCGCCCCATTCTTCCCTTTCTCCAAGCTATTCTGTAATCTCTGACACACCTGCAACAGCTCTCCCTACCTCTTCCTCCTCTTCCACATCCTGCCCTACCGCTCCCCCCCCCCCCCCCCTGTTCTGTATCCGATGCTCCCCCTTCCTCTTCCTTAACAGTATGGACCTCAAACATCTGGGGCCTTCGCTCAAACTTAACTGATCTCTCCATACAGGTTGCTTCTGACAAACCAGACATGATCTGCTTAACAGGAACCTTCCTTCTTCATGATGTCTCTGATTCCTTGGTATCTCTCCCAGGTTACTCCCTCCTCCGGTATGATAGACCTGAGCCTCGTCCTGGAGGTGGGGTTGCTATCTTTATAAAAAAAACTCTCTTCCTCACTCGCCCTGCACTGCCCTCTCTCCACCTCACCCCCAGGAATACCTTTGGCTACGGCTTCCCCTTCGCTCCCACCTTTTGTTCATATGCGTGTTGTACCGTCCACCAAACAGTGATGACTCCATCTACATCTCGCTGTCTGATAATATGGACCAACTTCTATCTACCCATCCCAACTCTCTCTTCCTCATATGTGGTGATTTCAACTGTCACCATGCCAGTTGGCTGGGGGTGGGTACCTCTCTCACCAGCCATGGCTCTTCAGCAAAGGACTTCTGTGACTCACTGGGACTGACACAATCTGTCAATTTCTCAACCCGGATCTCAGTCAACGGAGAATCTTCTCTTCTGGACTTGGTTATGACTAACTTCCCTGAAAATGTCTGCTGCTCTTCTTCTGCTCCAATCGGCTCTTCTGATCATGTGCTTGTTAAAGTGGACATCTCTCTGACCATTTTCAGAGAGCCTCCTCAGCGTCGACGAGTCTGGCATTTCACTCAGGCCAACTGGCACGGTCTTCAAGCAGCCATCAATCATCTGGACTGGTCTCCCATCTCTACTGCCTCTGACATCAACTCATCCTGGGAATTCTTCCAAAGTAAATTGCTCTCTCTCATGCACAGATTTATCCCTTCTCGTCTTCAGTTGTCATACCCTTCCTCCCGTCCATGGTACACGGATTCTTGTGGTGAGGCTATTGCCCAGAAACAACTTGCTTTCGTCTCCTGGAAAGCAAATCCAACGGAAGGAAATCTCATTTCCTTTCACAAAGCCCGAAACAAGTGTGTGTCCACCCTCAGGAGAGCCAGGAAACAATATATCTCCGTCCTCAGGACCGAACTCTCTTATCTGTCTCCCTCTTCCAAATCCTGGTGGCGTCTGGTGAAATCTGTTTCTGGTGTTTGTTCCCCCTCCATCCCCTCCCTCACCTTAAATGGCCACACGGCTGACTCCGCACGTGAAAAAGCTGAATGCCTCAACTCTGTGTTTGCCTCTAAATCTTGTGTCCCAAACCCATCCCTCTCTGTACCCACCGTACCCAGTCGTACCCAGCTGCTCCTGCCTGTGTCCTTTCCTCCTGACAAGGTGGAAAAGTTTCTGTCAACCCTCGACTCTGATTCTGCAACTGGACCTGACGGCATCAGCCCACGGGTTCTAAAATCATGTTGTTCCGCTCTTTCACTCCCCCTCTCTGTTCTCTTCACCCTCTCTTTTGCTCAAGGTCATCTTCCATCTGCTTGGAAATCTGCCAACATCACCGCTTTGCACAAAAAAGGTGCAAAAACAGATCCCAGCAACTACAGACCAATCAGCCTTCTCCCAATTATCAGCAAAGTCATGGAATCCATCATTGCTTCAGATATGAAATCTTTCCTCTTCTCCAATGGCTTGATCTCTGATCATCAATTTGGTTTCAGACCTGGACACTCCACTCTGGACATGCTGCTTCTGCTTTCTCAACAATGGATGGAGGTCCTCAATGCCAAACAGGAAATTAGAGCAGTCTCCCTTGACATATCACGTGCCTTCGATACGGTCTGGCACCCCGCTCTGCTCACCAAACTCTCCTCTTTTGGTATCCATGGAAATCTCCACACATGGCTGGCGGACTTCCTCTCTAGTCGTAGTCAACGTGTGGCCCTGAATGGGTTTCTCTCATCTCCTCTTCCTGTTCAGGCTGGAGTTCCCCAAGGCAGTGTTCTGGGCCCTGTGCTTTTTCTGGTCTTCATCAATGATCTCTCTGACTCTCTTGAAAATCCTCTCTATCTCTTTGCTGACGACTCTACTCTCTGTCGCTCCATTCTTCATCCCTCAGATCGGCAGTCTGCAGCCTCCTCACTCTCTGCAGACCTTGACAAAATCACAGACTGGGCAAACAAGTGGAACATGTCTTTCAATCCTGACAAATCTCACACTCTTACGATGTCTCTCCGAAAAGACCGACTGGACAACCCTCCCATCCACTTTCTGAATAATCCTCTCCAAGAAGTTCTGTCACTCAAGCTTTTGGGTCTCACTATCTGCCATGATCTTTCCTGGAAAAATCACATTTCAAATCTGGCCTCCAAAGCCAGTCGCCGACTGGGCATCCTCCGTCGTGCGAAGTCCTTCCTTGGCACACCTGAGCTCCTCACCACATACAAGGCTTTCATCCGCAGCTCAATGGAATACTGCTCTCCCCTCTGGGCTGGTGCTCCTGCCTCACACCTAGCTCGCCTTCACGCTGTTGAAACCAAAGCATTCAGAATCATTGGAATTTCCCATGATGAAGCTAACTCCAAGGGCCTCTCACTCACTCACCGCAGGCAGGTTGGTGGTCTTTCCGTCTTCTACCGACTCCTCTCTGGCCTTGCCCCCCCCCCCCCCCCCCAGCTCTCTCTGGGCTCTGTCCCGCAAATATTCCTACAGGTCACACAAGATCTGCCTGCAACCCTCTTTTGGTTAAACTGCCAAAATCAAAACTCTCTGCTCACCTTCACTCCTTCATTCCTCTTTTCTCCCGCCTCTGGAACAAACTCCCTCACTCTCTTCAATCCCACTCCACCCTCCAAGTCTTTAAAACAGCTGTTCACCAGCATCTCTTATCTTCCCCCATCCAAAACCTTGATCTTTTCTACCCCCGCTAATTTCACCCCAATTCCACTTTTTGAAATACCAACTTTTGTCCTGGAAGTCCTTGGTGTCCTTGTGCTTTATACTTCTCCCTCCCCCCCCCCCCCTTCCCACGCCTCCTCCCCCCGGGCCCTCTCCCTTCCACACATCTCCCTGCTCTCGGATGTTGTGTGTGTGCTTCCCCTTTTCTCCCCATCTTGTCTTCCGCTCCCTCTTTTTGTGTATTTTGTTTGTCTGGTCGATTTGTTTGTGAAGTTAATGTTAGCTCTTTCACGAGCCTCGATTCAGTGTACAAAAAAAAAAAAAAAAAAAAAAAAAGACCCCGAATACCCAAAAGACACAGATGACCCAAACGTCCCTGAGGATCCAAAAGACGCAGATGACCCAAAATTCCCTGAGGACCCAAAAGACCCAGATGACCCAAAAGTCCTTTAGGTGAGGACCCAAAAGTCCCCAAAGACTCAAAAGGCACAGATGACCCAAAAGTCCCTGAGGACCCAAGACCCAGATAAACCAAAAGTTCCCTAGGACCCCAAAAGACAGCGAATACCCAAAAGGCACATAAGGCACAACCTCAACATTCTCATCCTCCTCGACCTCAGCGCCGCCTTTGACACCATCAATCACACCATCCTCCTCACCCGACTTGAAACCACCGTTAACATTACCAGCACTGCCCTCTCTTGGATCAAATCATACCTCTCTGACAGATGCCAGTTCATCTCCATCAATAACTGCAAATCCCCCACTGCTCCCCTCCCCCAAGGTGTCCCAAAAGGTTCAGTTCTTGGCCCCCTCCTCTTCATCCTGTACCTGTCCCCCCTCGGTCACTTAATCCGCCGTCATGGTCTCCAATTCCACTGCTTCGCCGATGACATCCAGCTTTTCATCTCCACCAAGTCCATCTCCACCGCCACCCACTCTATCCTGACAAACTGCATCACTGAAATAAAATCCTGGCTTCAAATCAACTTCCTCAAACTTAACTGTGATAAATCTGAAATAATCATCATTGGCCCAAAAACGCTCACCAAATCCACACATAACTTTGCCCTCAACATCGACGGTTTCCCAGTATCCACCTCCCCTCACATCCGGAATCTTGGCATCATCTTTGACCAAACCCTCTCCTTCGACAAATACACTAAACAGGTCACAAAGACAGCCTTCTTTCACCTGAAAAACATTGCCCGTCTCCGTCCATCCCTCTCCTCCACGGCTGCAGAAACCCTCATCCACGCCTTCATCACCTCCCGTCTGGACTACTGCAACAGCCTCCTCTATGGTTCACCCTCAATAATCACCAATAAACTCCAATACATTCAGAACTCCGCTGCCCGTCTACTCACCCATTCCCGGACTCGTGACCACATCACCCCCGTCCTTTACAAGCTTCACTGGCTCCCCATCCCCCAGATAATCCAGTACAAAATCCTCCTCTTGACCTACAAAGCCCTCCATAACCTGGCCCCATCCTACCTGACTGACCTCCTCTCCAGACACACTCCCACCCGCAACCTCTGCTCTGCTGGTACCAACCTCCAGACCCCCTCCCCCCCCCCCATCCAGACCAAATTCAGATCCTGGGGGGACAGGGCCTTCTCCATCACTGCTCCCACCCTCTGGAACTCACTACCTCACACCATCAGAGACTCCTCCTCACTCACCACATTCAAAACATCACTCAAGACCCACCTGTTCAACACTGCATTCAACATTTAACCCACAGGATTTAACCCCTGACTATCTCTTCTCCTTCTCCTTCCTTTTGCCTTGATTATTTACCTGTTGATTTTTGTCTTTTTGCACTTGTTTTTTGTACTCTGTCAAAGCGCCTTTGGGCTTCTTGAAAAGCGCTATATAAAATAAATGTATTATTATTATTATTATGACTCAAACGTCTATGAGGATCCAAAAGACACAGATGACCAAAAAGTCCCTGGGGGAACCCAAAAAGTCTTTAGGTAGGTACGTTTCAAAAACAAGAAAATTAGGTGGTCTTTCGGTCTTCTACCGACTCCTCTCCGGCCTTTCTCCCCCTGCTCTGTCTGTGTTCTGTCCCAAAATTTTGTCTGTGCCAAATATTCCTGCAGGATGCACAAGCTCTGCCAGAAACCCTCTTCTGGTGAAACTGCCAAAATCAAGACTCTCTTCTCACCTTCACTCTTTCATTCCTCTTTTTTCCCACCTCTGGAACAAACTCGCACACTCTCTTCAATCCCTCTCCTCCCTCCAGGTCTTTAAAACAGCTGTTCACCACCATCTCTTATCTTCCCCCATCCAAAACCTTGATCTTTTCTACCCCCGTCAATTCACCCCAGATCCACCTCTTTCAATCCCCAACTTCTTTCCTGAAATTCCTAGAAGTGTTCATTTGCTTTATACCGTGTACCCCTCCCTCCTACCTCAGCCTTCCCCCTTCCACAGATCTACAGACGTCCCTGGTCTCTTCTGTTGTTCTGTTCTAGTCCCTGCTCTATCTTCCCCTCTTGTCTCCCGCTCCCTTCATTGCATGTTGTATGTGTCTGTGTTTGTTTTCATGTTCAATGTGTTAGCTCTTACATGAGCCTCGATTCTGTGTACCAAAAAAACAAACAAACCCAGATGACCCAAAAGTCCTTGAGGACCCAAATGACCCTGGAGATTCAAAAGACCCAGAAGAACCAAAAGTCCCCGATGAACCAAAATACCCAGAGGAACCAAAAGACCCAGAGGACCCAAAATACTCCAAAGACACAAAAGTTCTCAAGCACCTAAAAGACCTCGAGGACCCAAAATACCCCTGAATCCTGCAGGCAGGTGTGCTAAGACGTGGTGAAGACCAATGGAAATTTGGAACAACAGACCAACGGGCCCACTGAATGAATGAATGAATGATCGTTTTAAGGCCATTTTCCCCGCGAGAGCAGGAGTTAGCCTTGCGGGCCCCATAACAATCATGGTTCCCTGTTTTGGCAATTTTTTTATGGCTGGATGCCCTTCCTAACACTAACCCTAAGTCGCCTCTTACGATGCGCAGGGATACGGTGTACCTATTTTAAATCAGGGTACACACCGGCACATTCATCCCAGCAAGCTGGTACTCAATTTCCCAACCCCCCTGGCGTTAATTCAGCGATCGACCAGGATTCGTACTCAGGATCCTAGGATCCCAAGCATGCGCCCTAACCGGGCAGCCAATACCAGGCTAGTAGTAATAAATATTACTACTAT
Organism: Myxine glutinosa; assembly: GCF_964187855.1. Taxonomy (NCBI): domain Eukaryota; kingdom Metazoa; phylum Chordata; class Myxini; order Myxiniformes; family Myxinidae; genus Myxine; species Myxine glutinosa. The sequence continues at coordinate 144,290,903 of NC_136267.1, forward strand.
GTCCCACTAGTAGTAATAAATGAGTACAGCATGATCTCATCGTTGTATATATCTGTATTCCTCACAATATCTCTTCCGTACATACCCTGCAGCATAGAAAATACTTCATTGCAAATGACAAATCATTTATCATCATATTACAATAAATTAGCAATTTACAATAATGCAAGAACTGAGTGTAGTTGGTGAATTAAAAAAAAAAATAGTCCCGTGGGGGACTAACAGTTATTTCCCCAAGGTTTCTGAGAATATATATTTAAAAATTACCTCAATTTGAGGCCAACCCCCCTTTTCAGCCTCTTATAGGGGGCAGATCCAGATAGGAAGCACAACCACATCAGATATTAATGATATCTCATGTGTCGTGCCAAATGTGGTCCATATTGCTCATGTAGTTTGTGAGAGAAATATGTTTTAGTGAATATGGGGGATTAGGGGAGGGAGCCCATGGCCCCCTTTCCAGGGAATGATGCACAATAGGGGCCATGAGGGGCACAACTAAAAGGTTAGGGCATGGTCCCAATGCCACATGGTCAGTTTGGTCTGGATTCAGTTGTCGATTTCTGAGAAGAAGATTTTGAATGAAATATCAATATTTGGGACAGCCCCTCCCTCCCTAAAACCACCCCAAATTGGGCATATCTGGATGGGGAGCACAACCCTACGCGACCTTCCTGTCCTGATGCATTGCACCAAAGTTGGTCCGTATCGCTCAAGTAATTTGTGAGGAGAAGACCTTTTAGTGAAAATGTTAACAGAGGCATGTACGGGCCCGACACCGGGTCTCACTCTATGAGGTCATTTCGGAAATATAACCTAAACAAGTACAGATACATTCAAAGTACACCGCACCCATGCCAAATAATTAAATATCCTCCAGCTCATAGAGACTGTATTGGGAGGGAGAGGTGTACAATAATTGATTGATTAATTGCATAATTAAAATCAATAAAGGATTCTCATAAAATATTTTCTTAATCAATTGGCTAATAGCACAACTAAACCACTAGTGCTTCATCTGAAGATGTATCTTTTAGAAAGTTAATTAAATAAGTCATTAATTTAAAAGTTAAATAATTAATTTATTAAGCAATAAATAATTAATCGATTAATTGATGAATCAAGAAATCAAAAATATCCTTTAGAGCCACATCACTTGGTCACTATCGTGTCCAAATATCATCTTCCTAGCTCAAAAGGTGCCTGAGATATTGCCCAGATGAGAAAGAAAATAAATAAATGATTAATAATGAAAATAAAAAATAATAATCATAAGAAATTTAAATAATTAATCAATTGGCTAATAGAATACATAAACCACCACCATTTCATCCGAATCTGTAACTTAAAAAAAAAAATTAGTCATTAATCGAATAATTAAATAATTAATCGATTAATTGATATAATCAATAAATCAAAAATAGCCTTTACAGCCAAATCACTTGGACATTGGCATGTCAAAATATCAGCTTCCTAACTCAAAAGGTGCCCAGAAGAGAAAGGAAATATAAGTACTGAATTAATTGATAATATAATGAAGTAACTCATCAATGCATGGATTAATCAAAAACCAAAAATACCGTTTTCGACAAAGTACTCACTCACTATTTTTTTTGCATTTTTTTTTTTTTTTTGCATACAATATCGAGGCTCGTGAAAGAGCTAACAATCACACAAAAAGTCAAACCGACACATAAAACATATAATAAGGGGAGTGGTAGACAAGATGGGGAGAGAGGGAGAAGGACACAAACACAACATTTGAGAGCAGGGACATCGAGAAATCTGTGGGAGGGAGAGGGCTTGGGGGGAGGTGGGAGAGGTATAAAACACAAGGACACTGCAAGGACTTCCAGGAAAGAAGTTGGAATTTCAAAAAGGTGGATCTGGGGTGAATTAGCAAGGGTAGAAAAGATCGAGGTTTTGGATGGGGGAAGATAAGAGATGGTGGTGAACAGCTGCTTAAAAGACCTGGAGGGAGAATTGGGATTGAAGGGAGTGGGGGAGTCCAGACGCAGGAGAAAAGAGGATTGACAGAGTGAAGGTGAGCAGGGAGCCTAGATTTTGGCAGTTTAACCATAAGAGGGCTGCAGGCAGATCTTGTGCGACCTGTAGAAATATTTGGGGGACAGGGCACAGAGAGAGCTGGGGGAGCAAGGCTGGAGAGGAGTCGGTGGAAGACAGAAAGACCACCAACCTGCCTGCGGTGAGTGAGTGAAAGGCCCTTGGAGTTAGCTTCATCGCGGGAGATTCCAATGATTCTGAGAGCTTTGGTTTCAACAGCGTGAAGCCGAGCTAGGTGTGAGGCAGGAGCACCAGCCCAGAGAGGAGAACAGTATTCCATTGAGCTGTGGATGAAAACATTGTATGTGGTGAGGAGCTCAGGTGTGCCAAGGAACTTAAGGAAGGACTTCGCATGACGGAAGATGCCCAGTCGGTGACTGGCTTTGGAGGCCAGCTTGGAAATGTGGTTTTCCCAAGAAAGATCATGGCAGATAGTGAGACCCAAAAGCTTGAGCGATAGAACTTCTTGGAGAGGATTGTTGAGAAAGTAGATGGGAGGGTTGTCCAGTCGGTCTTTTCGGAGAGACATAGTAAGAGTGTGAGATTTGTCAGGATTGAAAGACATGTTCCACTTGTTTGACCAGTCTTTGGTTTTTTCCAGGGCTGCAGAGAGTGAGGAGACTGCAGACTGCCGATCTGAGGGATGAGGAATGGAGCGGCAGAGAGTGGAGTCATCAGCAAAGAGATAGAGAGGATTTTCCAGAGAGTCGGAGAGATCATTGATGAAGACCAGAAAAAGCACAGGGCCCAGAACACTGCCTTGGGGAACTCCAGCCTGAACAGGAAGGGGAGATGAGAGAAATCCATTCAGGGCCAGACATTGACTACAAACAGAGAGGAAGTCCGCAAACCATGCATGGAGATTTCCATGGACACCATAGGAGGACAGTTTGGTGAGCAGAGCTGGGTGCCAGATCGTATCGAAGGCACGTGATATGTCAAGGGAGACAGCTCTGATTTCCTGTTTGGCATTGAGGACCTCCATCCATTGTTGAGACAGCAGAAGCAGCATGTCCAGAGTAGAATGACCTGGTCTGAATCCAAATTGCCATCGTTGAAGGTATTGTCGTTGAAGGTATTGACTTATATAAGGTTGGTTTTCTAAGGCTGTAGGCCGCACCTCATTTTGTCGAATAAAGTGGTATTCGGGTGGTTCCGGTATTTGGGACCGCAGGGACGGAAAGTGCAGGTACGGGGTGCCAGTCACTCCCCAGCCGGCCCGCTCTGAAGGTTCGGATCGGGACACCGGGATTCAATCCGGTCGCCCGGTCGGCCCGGATGTGGGGGTGCGGGGCCTGTCACGGAACGTCAAAACAAACGGCCTGCCGGGGCCACCCAAAAGTCGGGCATGAGGGGCACATCCACTAATGGAACGCCTCTCGCTTCCTAGATCGAGGGCCACTTGGTCAGGAGAACCTCGTCCCTTCTGGTTGCCTTGCCGTCCCGCCGTGGGCGCTGGCAGGGTGTACTTCAAACTAGGCTTAAGTGTCAAGTGTTAAGTTCCTCCTTGCCCTCGCAAGGGAAAGGCTAGGGTCAAGCTCTTCCAAATTTCCAAACACTAGAAATCGGACGTCTCAAATTAATTAATCAATTGGTTAATACATCTCAGTCGCCCGCGACCTCTCTAGCGCGGGCGTCGAACCAGTTCATTTCCGGTGCGACCCGGCCGAGTATCGGCCTGGCCATGGCCGAAGCCGTTGATTCCGCCGTAGCATGCTAACGCGTAGGCTCGCGCGTCCCTGGTCCGCCGGGGCTCCGCGGGTGTCCTACCGTGCCCACGTCGCCATGGCTCACTGAATAAGAGAGTCAGACGTGGTGCCCGGGGACGGAGTTCGCTGTCTAAACATGGTAGTGCTAGGCCAGTGGGACCGCCGGGACCCACGTGCACTCACAAGTTGTTATGCGCGTGGGCGGCAGTATCACACCGGGGCGCCCAAACGCTCCCCGGCTAAAGTTCATCCTGGAAGCGCCCGCATTGTGCGGACAAACCAAGTCAAGGGCCACGTGGTCAGGAGAACCTCGTCCCTTCCGGTCACACTTTGCCTAACGGCCGGCCTCGAAGACCGAAATTGTGACGGTGTCACCCGAAAAATCATGCAGCGAAAATGAATGAAATTCGTTCATTTCGTCATCTAAACAGTGACGCGCATGAAGGGATGAACGAGATCCCCACTGTCCCTATCTACTATCCGGCGAACCCACAGCCAAGGGAACGGGCTTGGTGGAATCAGTGGGGAAAGAAAACCCTTTTGAGCTTGACTCTAGCCCGACTCTGTGAAGGGACTTGAGAGGCCGCAGGCACTCAATAGGGCTGGACCCGTGAAATTTCGGGGATTTTTGGTAAAATTACCTCAGGGTAAAGTTACATAGGAAAACACCGTGTTAAATTTCCGTCGCCGAAGGACTTTATTTTTATTGCGAAATTCATCCCGACTTCGCCTCTAGGAGTTATTGAAAATATTAACTTGTATAAAAATTTGTTTTCTAAGACTGAAGCGCAGTGATGTCATCACGCCCCCGCCACGAGTGTCGAAGGTCTTTCGAAGAAGAAGAGTTCGGAGTTGGACTGGACACGAGGCGGAGCAGACGCCATTTGGGAGAGCTGAGAGGACTCAGTCGTGATAGGGTGAGTCTGAGTGAGTATATCAAGATAAGAACAAGATCTAGAAGGAGGTATGTACGGTGCGAGTCATATAATATATTGTTTAGTTATCGTCGATGAGGAATTTGGGGTCGGGATGCGTGGTCGGCCTGGGTGACTTGGTCTCGACTAGATGCTAAGCCGCACCTCATTTTTGTCCAATAAAGTGGTTTTAAAATATTTTTTGATGGTTCTTATGCTTATCATGAGATGCATAACGTTCGTAGCGAGGTGTGGATATATGGATTGACATCGGATGGTCTGGGATTCGGGATTTAGGAGCTTCAAAGTTTTTTCATTAGGAATATATGCGATTTGTTTTGGGGGGCCCTTAGAGCTAACGGAGGCTCGGATTTTAATTCTGATTCCGGATTTCGCAGTCGCTAGTACGTCTTAACACTCGACAGAAACTGGCCCCGCGAAATTTCCAGGATTTTCGGTAAAATTACTTCAGGGTAAATTTACATAGGAAAACCCCATGCTAAATTTTCGTCGCCGAAGGACTTTATTTTTTGCGAAATTCATCCTGACTTCGCCTCTAGGAGGATACAGGGGTATCTGTGGATAACGGGAACCTTTATTTGGCGAAATTCGGACTGGTATTGACCGAGTTATTCAAAATATTAAGTTATATCAAATAAATCTTTTAAGGTGAAAGCGCGATGACGTCACCACGTCACGCGGCACGAATGCGCGCCTGTGTCGTTGGAGGTATTGACTTATATAGGGTTGGTTTTCTAAGGCTTATATCAAAATATTAACTTATATCAAATAAGTCTTTTAAGGTGGAAGCGCGATGATGTCACCGCGTCACGCGGCACGAATGGTTCCATTGTGCACGCTTTCGTTTTATTTCCAAATTAAAATCTGTTTTCACTTTTGCCGTAAAAATGACATCAGTGCATCGAGTGTGGTATCTTATTTGGTGAAATTCGGTCGATTTGAAGTGGTGAAAATAAAATGTGATCATGGAAAATCGTAGCGAGGGGCCATTTTGAATCGGTTTTCGATTATTGCACCGGATTATTGCACCCTCCCATCAACCTCCCATCACCCTCCCCCATCACCCTCCCATCACCCTCCCATCACCCTCCCATCACCCTCCCATCACCCTGCCCCATCACCCTGCCCCATCACCCTCCCCCATCACCCTGCCATCACCCTCCCATCACCCTCCCATCACCCTGCCATCACCCTCCCATCACCCTCCCATCACCCTCCCATCACCCTCCCACCACCCTGCCATCACCCTCCCATCACCCTCCCATCACCCTTTATTGGACCATTTGACTTCTATAGGGTTGGTTTTCTAAGGCTTATATCAAGATATTAACTTATATCAAATAAGTCTTTTAAGGTGAAAGCGCGATGACGTCACCACGTCACGCGGCATGAATGCGCGCCTATGTCGTTGAAGGTATTGACTTATATAGGGTTGGTTTTCTAAGGCTGTAGGCCGCACCTCATTTTGTCGAATAAAGTGGTATTCGGGTGGTTCCGGTATTTGGGACCGCAGGGACGGAAAGTGCAGGTACGGGGTGCCAGTCACTCCCCAGCCGGCCCGCTCTGAAGGTTCGGATCGGGACACCGGGATTCATTCCGGTCGCCCAGTCGGCCCGGAGGTGGGGGTGCGGGGCCTGTCACGGAAGGTCAAAACAAACGGCCTGCCGGGGCCGCCCAAAAGTCGGGCGTGAGGGGCGCGTCCACTAATGGAACGCCTCTCGCTTCCCAGATCGAGGGCCACTTGGTCAGGAGAACCTTGTCCCTTCTGGTTGCCTTGCCGTCCCGCCGTGGGCGCTGGCAGGGTACTTCAAACTAGGCTTAAGTGTCAAGTGTTAAGTTCCTCCTTGCCCTCGCAAGGGAAAGGCTAGGGTCAAGCTCTTCCAAATTTCCAAACACTAGAAATCGGACGTCTCAAATTAATTAATCAATTGGTTAATACATCTCAGTCGCCCGCGACCTCTCTAGCGCGGGCGTCGAACCAGTTCATTTCCGGTGCGACCGGGCCGAGTATCGGCCTGGCCATGGCCGAAGCCGTTGATTCTGCCGTAGCACGCTAACGCGTAGGCACGCGCGTCCCTGGTCCGCCGGGGCTCTGCGGGTGTCCTACCGTGCCCACGTCGCCATGGCTCACTGAATAAGAGAGTCAGACGTGGTGCCCAGGGACGGAGTTCGCTGTCTAAACATGGTAGCGCTAGGCCAGTGGGACCGCCGGGACCCACGTGCACTCACAAGTTGTTATGCGCGTGGGCGGCAGTATCACACTGGGGCGCCCAAACGCTCCCCGGCTAAAGTTCATCCTGGAAGCGCCCGCATTGTGCGGACAAACCAAGTCAAGGGCCACGTGGTCAGGAGAACCTCGTCCCTTCCGGTCACACTTTGCCTATCGGCCAGCCTCGAAGACCGAAATTGTGACGGTGTCACCCGAAAAATTTTTTTTAGGGTGACATAGTCACTTTTTCGGTCTTCGAGGCCGACCGATAGGCACAGTGTGACCAGAAGGGACGAGGTTCTCCTGACCGCATGGCCCTCGACTCGGTGGGGTTTGTCCGCACAACGTGGGTGCATCAGGATGAACTTTAGCCGGGGAGCGTTTGGGCGCGTGGCGCATTTGGGCGCCCCGGTCTGATACTGCCGCCCACGCGCATATCAACGTGTGAGTGCACGTGGGTCCCGGCGGTCCCACTGGCCTAGCGCTACCATGTTTAGACAGCGAGGTCCGTCCCCGGGCACCGGCACCTACTCCCGGAAGTCGAGAGAATAGCGGTGCCAGGCACGGTAGGACACCCGCGGAGCCCCGGCGGACCAGGGGCGCGCGAGCCTACGCGTTAGTGTGCTACGGCGGAATCAACGGCTTCGGCCACGGCCGGGCCGATACTCGGCCCGGTCGCACCGGAAATGAACTGGTTCGACGCCCGCGCTAGAGAGGTCGCGGGCGACTGAGATGTTTTAACAAATTAGTTAATTAATTTGAGACGTCCGATTTCTAGTGTTTGGAAATTTGGAAGAGCTTGACCCTAGCCTTTCCCTTGCGAGGGCAAGGAGGAACTTAACACTTGACACTTAACCTTAGTTTGAAGTACACCCTGCCAGCGCTCCCGGTGGGACGGCAGGGCAACCAGAAGGGACGAGGTTCTCCTGACCACGTGGCCCTCGATCTGGGAAGCGAGAGGCGTTCCATTAGTGGACGCGCCCCTCACGCCCGACTTTTGGGCGGCCCCGGCAGGCCGTTTGTTTTGACGTTCCGTGACAGGCCCCGCACCCCCACCTCCGGGCCGACCGGGCGACCGGAATGAATCCCGGTGTCCCGATCCAAACCTTCAGAGCGGGCCGGCTGGGGAGAGCCAAGCACCCCGTACCTGCGCTTTCCGTCCCTGCGGTCCCAAATACCGGAACCACCCGAATACCACTTTATTCGACAAAATGAGGTGCGGCCTACAGCCTTAGAAAACTAACCCTATCTATCTATAATTCCAGTAATCTCTGTGTGTTTGTTTGTTTGTACGTTTGTTTGTTTGTACGTTTGTTTGTTTGTACGTTTGTTTGTCTGTGACCGCTGTTTCTCGACAACCACGGGTCCGATATACTTGAAACTTGCCAGGTATATTGCTGGGGACCCGAGGATGTGCCTTTTCAAGGTTTCATATTAATCGGACAATTACTTACCGAGCTATGTCCAAAAAACGATTCAACCAATCAGAGAGCAGCGAGCTATCGCGTGTGCCGAACGTGGCGAACACACTCTGCCTCGGATGGCACATTTGAGAGCGTATTCATTTATTTCACGTTTGCAAACTATGTTGGCGCTATGTTGGCGTTAAACTATGTTTTAAAACTAATAAAAACGACTTTGCGATTCATCGTAACTGCGATATACGAACTTCCGGACAGTGAGGACTGCACTTCCGGCATCCAATCACAGAACGCGTTATTGCGTAGGCGTGGCCGATGTGAGAGCGAGGCGCGAGCTGATGCTGAGCCCAGCGCGTGCGCCATTACGGTACGTAATTCGATTTCTTCCGGAGAAAATAATAATTTCTCGATAGAGGGGGGATATAAATAGAGGGGGGGACCCCGGGGGGATTGTCACTGTACTCGCAAGCCGTTCGCCGTTCGCTTTGGCGTTGCGAATGGACCAAAACATTTCATGGACCAAACCATTTCATGTAAAGCGTTCGCCGTTCGCTTTGGCGTTGCGAATGGACCAAAACATTTCATGGACCAAACCATTTCATGTCAATAGAGGGGGGGATATAATTTTAGATATAGATATAGTACGGGCATGCCCTAGTATAAGTCAATACCTCCAACGACACAGGCGCGCATTCGTGCCGCGTGACGTGGTGACGTCATCGCGCTTTCACCTTAAAAGATTTATTTGATATAAATTGATATTTTGATATAAGCCTTAGAAAACCAACCCTATAGAAGTCAAATGCTCCAATAAAGGGTGATGGGAGGGTGATGGGAGGGTGATGGCAGCGTGATGGGAGGGTGATGGCAGGGTGATGGGAGGGTGATGGCAGGGTGATGGGAGGGTGATAGCAGGGTGATGGCATTTTATTTTCATTGATCGGAGATCAAGCCATTGGAGAAGAGGAAGAATTTGTTATCGGAAGCAATGATGGATTCCATGACTTTGCTGATCATTGGGGGCAGGCTGATTGGTCTGTTGTTACAAGGATCTGTTTTTGCACCTTTTTTGTGTAAAGCGGTAATGTTGCTGATTTCCAAGATGCTGGCAGATGAACTTGAGCAAGAGAGAGGGTGAAAAGAACAGAGAGAGGGTGAAATAGAGCAGCAAAGCAGGATTTTAGGACCCGTGGGATGATGCCGTCTGGTCCAGTTGCAGAATCAGAGTCGAGGTTTGACAAAAACTTCTCCACCTTGTCAGGTGAGAAGGACACAAGTCCAGGAGCAGTTGGGTTCGACTGGATAAGGTGGGTACAGACAGCGATGGGTTTGGGACACTAGATTTTGAGACAAACACAGAGTTGAGACATTCGTCTTTGTCACGTGCGGTGTCAAATGTGTAGCCATTTGAGGTAAGGCAGGGGATGGAAGGGGGAACAAACACCAGAAACGGATTTGACCAGATGCCACTAGGATTTGAAGGAAGGAGACAGGTTTGAGAGTTCATTCTTGAGTGTGGAGAGATAGTGCTTCCTGGCACTCCTGAGGGTAGACACACACTTGGTCCGAGCTTCATGGAAGAAACTGAGATTGCCTTCAGTTGGATTTGCCTTCCAAGAGGAAAAGGCAAGTTGTTTCAGGGCAACTGCCTCACCACAAGATTTAGTGTACCATCGATGGGAGGAAGGGTGAGACAACTGAAGACGAGATGGGACAAATCTGTGCATGAGAGAGAGAGCAGTTTGCTTTGGAAGAATTCCCAGGAAGAATTGATGTCAGAGGCAGAAGAGATGGGAGACCAGTCCAGATGATTTATGGCTGCTTGAAGACCGTGCCAGTCGGCATGAGTGAAATGCCAGACTCGTCGACGCTAAGGAGGCTCTCTGAGAATGGCCAGAGAGACGTCCACTTTAACAAGCACATTATCAGAAGAACCGATTGGAGCAGAAGAAGAGCAGCAGACATTTGCAGGGAAGTTTGTCATAATCAAGTCAAGAAGAGGAGATGCTCTGTTGACTGAGATCCGGGTCAGGAAATTGACAGATTGTGTCAGTCCCAGTGAGTCGCAGAAGTCCTTTGCTGAGATGCCATGACTGGTGAGAGAGGAACCCACACCCAGCCAGCTGGCATGATGACAGTTGAAGTCGCCACATATGAGGAAGAGGGAGTTGGGATGAGTGGAGAGAAGTTGGTCCATGTTATCAGATAGCGAAATGTAAATGGAGTCATCACTGTTTGTAGGACGGTACAAAACACATATTAACAATGCTGAAAAAGGTGGGAGCGGAGAAGAAGCCATAGCCAGAGGTACTCTTGGGGGTGAGGTGGAGAGAGGTCAGTGCAAGGAGAGTGAGGAAGAGAGTTTTTGATAAATATAGCAATCCCACCACCAGGACGAGGCTCAGGTCTATCATACCGGAGGAGAGAGTAACCAGGAAGAGATATTAAGGAATCATAGACATCCTGAAGGAGAAACGTTTCTGTTCAGCAGATCAAGTCTGGATTGTGTTACGGATCCCGGATTTAGGTGAATTACTATTCATGTCATTGCTTATTAATGTTTATTCTATTAAAGGTTGTTGTGGTTAAATGGTTAGAGAGGCTCCGGATAACAGGAGACCGGAAAGGGGATAGTGAACCGGAAGAAGTAAAACAAGACACGAGGTCCTGGAGAGAAGCGGCGATCTTCTTCCTCACCCAGCTCCGACGAGAGCGGTGTCGATATTGAGCAGCGTGGGGGACGCTGCGTTTGAAAGCCTGTCTGGCGAAAGGAGTTACCTGCGTGGGGTAATTACCGATTACACGTCAAGTTGCCGTGGGTTCGTGCACGGAACCAAGCGTCCGGCACAGTTTGCCTCAACGTCTACAAGGACGCGTACGGGTCGCACCTTGGGCCTCGCGCGCTTTGCAAGCCGCGCTTTGCTTTGCCCGCTTTGCTTTGCAAGGAGGTGTGCGCTGCAGCAGCTGTTCCCGGTACACGACGTGCACGTTTGGAACACGTCAGCCAGGGGTTCATTCAACCGCCCGTGTGCAGAGACGTCGACCTTCACCTTGGTCTGGAGGGGCCCAGAGACATTGTGAGGGACAGTGACCATTGAGGGGTCGTGAGTGGGGAAAGGGGGGAAATTTATGAGATGGCCATCTTAGTAAGATTGTTGATGGATTGTTGATTGCTGATGATGGATGGAGAATATATTATTAAGTAATCCGGATCCTTGGTGTGGGGTTTCTTATTGACTTGAATTGTTGTGTCTTTCATATTGATTGCGTTACGAAAGCGTATAAATCATATATCTTTCTGGCGGGGTCCCTCCCACGGTCCGGGGGTCACCAAGACCAGGTAGTTACCGGGAGGACCACGTAACAGAATTGGGGGCTCGTCCAATTGAATTCCGGGATCTAAAATTGTATAACATAATAAAATGATAATTTTTAGTAATTAAAATTTATTAATTAATTATTAATTGGTAAATTTTTGAGAAATTGTGGTAAAGTCTTGGGTGAAGGTTAACAGGTGTTAACGATAGTCACCATGGCGTTTGTTGCACAGAACTTTGCGGTAACACCTAGTGAGGCACAGTTCCGAGCGTTACTAAAAGCGGACCTCTTGAAATTGGCCAAACATTTTAACTTGGAGGTCCGAACTAATTTGAGGAAGGCAGAGTTGCAGACCACGGTGATACAATCTATGGTGGGATTAGGAACATGGGACGAGTTAGCCTGGCAGTGGCTACCCGAAGAACCAGAAGACGTTGAGCTCCGGAAACTGGAGTTGCAATTACGGAGCCAGGAACGGATCAAAGAAGAGGAAAGGAAAGCAGAAGAGAGGAGAGAAGAGAAACAAGCAGAGGAAAGGAGAGTGGAACGAGAACTCCAGGAAAGGTTAAAAGAAGAAGAAAGGAAAGCAGAAAAGGAAAGAGCAGAAGAAGAAAGGAAAGCAGAAAAGGAAAGAGCAGAAGAAGAAAGGAAAGCAGAAAAGGAAAGAGCAGAAGAGGAAAGGAAAGCAGAAGAGAGGAGAGAAGAGAAACAAGCAGAGGAAAGGAGAGTGGAACGAGAACTCCAGGAAAGGTTAGAAAGGATGAAAACAGAGGAAAGGAAAGCAGAAAAGGAAAGAGCAGAAGAAGAAAGGAAAGCAGAAAAGGAAAGAGCAGAAGAGGAAAGGAAAGCAGAAGAGAGGAGAGAAGAGAAACAAACAGAGGAAAGGAGAGTGGAACGAGAACTCCAGGAAAGGTTAGCAGAAGAAGAAAGGAAAGCAGAAGAGAGGAGAGAAGAGAAACAAGCAGAGGAAAGGAGAGTGGAACGAGAACTCCAGGAAAGGTTAGAAGGGAGAAAAGCAGAGGAGAGGAGAGCTGCCAGGGAACTCGAAGCAGAGGAGAGAAAAGCCGAAAGGGAGTTGAAGGAACGTGATCTGGCGCTTCAGCAAGAGATTAAATTCAAGGAGCTGGATTTAAAGAGAGAACGGGGAGAGGTACCACCCTTGCTAACGGGGTCGACACCTAGCCAGAACACCTGGGAGGTGGGCAGACATGTGAGGCTGGTTCCACCCTTCAGTGAAAAGGAAGTCGCTAAATATTTTCCACACTTTGAGAAAGTGGCTCGACAGTTAAACTGGCCGGAGGAGGCCTGGACCATACTAGTGCAAAGTGTGCTGGTGGGTAAAGCTCAAGAGATTTATTCGGCGCTACCAATGGACCAATGTGCAGATTATGAGGTATTGAAGAAGCACATCCTCAAAGCCTATGAGTTGGTTCCTGAAGCTTACCGGCAAAAATTCAGGAATGCCAGGAAGAGGGAGAGTGAGACCCATGTGGAGTTTGCCAGAGTGAAAGAAAACATGTTTGATCGGTGGTGTGAGTCGAAAGGAGTCGGGAACGACTTCGAAGCATTGCGTGACCTGATGCTGGTGGAGGAATTTCAACAGTGTGTCCACGAGCACATCAAAGTGTACCAGCAGGAGAAGAAAGTACCAAAGTTGTGGGACGCAGCCACCATGGCAGATGATTATGCCTTAACACACCGGATAGGGGTCCACACACCTAGCTCCTCGCCTAGACTTCAGCAGGGGAGTTATGGAACACCCGGTGCGGAGAACGACAATACATGGCGGCGGCCTCGAGAGGATTATGGGGACAACGCGGATACCCCAACTGTTCGAAATCAGAGGGCTACGGGCCCAAGACAAACTTATTTCCTGGGGGGCCCAAGGCAGACCACGAGTTTTTCCTCCGGGCCTACTTGCGCCTTTTGCAAAAAACCTGGACACTTGATGTCCAGTTGTTACCTCATGAAAAGGGACAACCCAGAGCGGAGTCCGACTATTACAACTCCGAATGCGATGGCTAGCGTAAGAAATCGCCCACAGAAGAGTTACCAACCATTTATTTATGAGGGGTTTGTCTCACTCGAGGGAGACTTGACTAACCCAAGACCTGTTAGGGTATTGAGGGACACAGGAGCCCATCAATCCTTAATGCTTGAAGGCATTTTGCCATTGTCAAAGAGTACCGCAACTGGTGATAGTGTTCGGTTACAAGGGATCGGTGGCTGTGTTAGTGCCCCACTTCATGTCATCCATTTGGAATCCGATTTGGTGTCAGGACCGGTCACCGTCGGTTTACAAGCCACGCTTCCTGTAGAGGGGGTATCTGTGATTATCGGGAATGATTTGGCCGGGGGGCAAATTTATGGTAACCCGAGGGTGGGTAAAGAGCCCCGCAGGGGAAATAACACCACCCCAGCTCGGGATGGCGACCAAAGTTCCAAGTTATTTGTAGGGGGACTGAACTTCAACACAGAGGAAGAAGTTCTGACCTCTGTCTTCAACAGATATGGGCCGCTGGTGGAAGTGCGGGTGGTAAAAGACAGGGAAATGCAACGGTCAAGAGGGTTCGGCTTTGTCACGTTTGCAAGCACAAAAGACGCCAGGGAGGCAGAGAAGAATTGGAATGGTAAGGATTTGGAGGGTCGGACCATAACAGTAGGGAAGGCATTTCGTAGGCGTCGAGAGGTCTACAGAAGAGGACCACTTGGCAGTAGTTTTGGTGTTGGCAGCAGCCGATATTACTATGGAGGCTCCCAGAGTTACGGTATCTCCCGAAAGAATGATTGGCCGAGGACTGGCCGAGAAGGAGACCGCCAGTCAGGTGACTGCTGGGACAAGGGGTCCCACCGTAACTGTTAGGAGTCCGGAGAAGTTGAAGCACTTTATATACGGCGGAGCCGCCGAGCCTGGGCTCCTACATGGGCTAACCGTGAACGCCACGTTCTTAAAAGGCGTCCCGGTAGGGAACGTTCCTGCACGGACTAACCGTGAACTCCACGTTCTTAAAGGCGTCCATGTAATGAACTTTCCTCCCCGGACTAACCGTGAACCTCACATTCCTTAAGGCGTCCATGTAGTGAGTACTCAGTTGGGCCTCCATCCAAGAGCAACTAGAAGTTGTTGACGCTTGGTCTAGAGGGAATTACCTTGGAATCTCTGGGGGGTTTTGGTGAAAGTTTGTTGCTTTATTTTTGACATGCGATAATTGTGCCCGGGGGGAACTGATGATTTGGGGTATCGGGTTTGTTTATCAAAGTTGGCCGGCCCAGAAAGTTTTCGCGGGGTTCAAACTTTCTTTCTTGAAGGGGGGGAGTGTTACAGATCCCGGATTTAGGTGAATTACTATTCATGTCATTGCTTATTAATGTTTATTCTATTAAAGGTTGTTGTGGTTAAATGGTTAGAGAGGCTCCGGATAACAGGAGACCGGAAACGGGATAGTGAACCGGAAGAAGAAAAACAAGACACGAGGTCCTGGAGAGAAGCGGCGATCTTCTTCCTCGCCCAGCTCCGACGCGAGCGGTGTCAATATTGAGCAGCGTGGGGGATGCTGCGTTTGAAAGCCCGTCTGGCGAAAGGAGTTACTTGCGCGGGGTAATTACCAATTACACGTCAAGTTGCCATGGGTTCGTGCACGGAACCAAGCGTCCGGCACAGTTCGCCTCAACATCTACAAGGACGCGTACGGGTCGCACCTTGGGCCTCGCGTGCTTTGCAAGCCGCGCTTTGCTTTGCCCGCTTTGCTTTGCAAGGAGATGTGCGCTGCAGCAGCTGTTCCCGGTACGCGACGTGCACGTTTGGAACACGTCAGCCAGGGGTTCGTTCAACCGCCCGTGTGCGGAGAAGTCGACCTTCACCTTGGTCTGGAGGGGCCCAGAGACATTGTGAGGGACAGTGACCATTGAGGGGTCGTGAGTGGGGAAAGGGGGGAAATTTATGAGATGGCCATCTTAGTAAGATTGTTGATGGATTGTTGATTGCTGATGATGGATGGAGAATATATTATTAAGTAATCCGGATCCTTGGTGTGGGGTTTCTTATTGACTTGAATTGTTGTGTCTTTCATACTGATTGCGTTACGAAAGCGTATAAATCATATATCTTTCTGGCGGGGTCCCTCCCACGGTCCGGGGGTCACCAAGACCAGGTAGTTACCGGGAGGACCACGTAACAATTGTCAGAAGCAACCTGAATGGAGAGATCAATCAGGTTTGAGTGAAGGCCCCGGATGTTTGAGGTCCATTCCGTTAAAGAAGAGAGAGGGGGAGTAGAGCATCGGGTGCAGGACAGGGGACGGGAGGGGTCGGGTCAGATGAAGGATGAGAGGGGGAGGTAGGGAGGGCTGTTGATAGTGTGTCAGAGATTACAGAAGAGTTACAAGAAAGGGAAGGATGAAAAGGACGAAAGGTTTGATGGTGATGGGATGAGGCACAGTGAGGGGGTGGGGGACAGAGAAAAGTAGAAGGTTGGGGGAGGTGGAGGTATGAGATAGAAGGGAGAGGAAGTGCGGAGGAAGCAGCTTTGAGGAGGAGGGAGAATTGGAGAGGGATGGTAGGGGGGGGGGGAGATTTGATGGGGAGGGGATGGGGGGAGTTTAGGAGGGGAGGGGCAAGGGGGGAGTTTAGGAGGGGAGGGGCAAGGGGGGAGATTTGGAGGGGATGGGCAAGGGGGGAGTTTAGAAAGTGGATGATTAATGAAAGATGAACATTTATAACAAATTGGGTTTATTGTGATTTTCAAGTCAGAGATCCATTTAAGAACGATAGAGGAGGGGTGGAATGAAAGTGAGTTTAGAGCATATAGGGAGGAAGAATTGTAAGAGATTGAATTATTTTTTGAAGTGGAATGAGTTGAAGAGAAAAAGGAAAAGAGCCTTTTAAATAGGAAGAAAAACAGCATGTTGTAATATACCACTGATTAAAACACTGCAGGGGAAAGTTTAAACATATTTAAATAATATTTAAACAGAACCGTGAAGAACAATGTTATATTCACAAAATACCGATGGGGAGAGGGCCTAGAGGGACAACCACGATTCACGTGAACAGGGCAAAAGGTGGAAGACAAAGAGATAATGGGGGCGGGCGAGACAGCACACGTGTACAGAAGCACACTAAACAGCACATGTGGAGAAAAGGAAAGAAATGTTTTTTTGTTTTTTTTTGGGGGGGGGGGGATTTAAAACGTTAGACAAAGAGTAGATGTTTGGGGAAGTTCGGAGGAGAAGGGAAAAATCTAAGAACCAAGCAAAACACGAAGTAAGGAACTTAAGTTAACAACCACTGACGGGGGTAGCCTCAGGGTACAAGGCCGCACACGCGGAACAAACAGAAAACGGTTAATTAATTACGAGTTACAGGAAATTCAAACCAAAACTAACTAGAAACAAACAATAATGCATAGACGATAAAATAACGAGTGGAAATTTGACAAACACACGAATGGAAAAATAACTTAACTTTTTATGCCCGGTTAGAACAAAAGTCGCCACCTCGATCGAGAACCGGAGGCGGAAGTCTGAATTGTGCCCAAATTTCAGCTTCCTAGCTCAATTGATGGCTGAGATTTCGCCCGGAAAAACAAACAAACAAGAAAACAAAAAGCAAACAAACAACCAGAGTGAAAACTGAGTACTCCTTTTCAGCATGCATCATTGCAGGAGACCCCTTCGGTGCCCGGTAATGACGTTATGCAATGCCTGGAGATGGCATAGGAAAGGAGCGGTGTACAACAAGTACAGATACATTCAAAGTACATCGGCCCTATGCCAAATAAATAAATATTCTCCAACGCGTCGTTGCCGGGGCGCCTTGGGCGCCCAGAAATGCCGCAGTGCAGCTCATAGAGACTGCATTGGAAGGGAGGGTTGTACAACAATTGATTGATTAATTGCATAATTAAAATCAATAAATAATTTTCATAAAATATATTTTTAATCAATTGGCTAATGGAATACCTAAACCATCAGTGCTTCATCCGAAGCTGTAACTTTTTGAAAGTTAATTAAATAAGCCATTAATCGAAAAAAAACATTAATTGATTAATCAATAAATAAATCGATTACTTGATTAATCAATCAATCAAAAATATCCTTTAGAGCCACATCACTTGGCACTGTCATGTCCAAATATTAGCTTCCTAGCTCAAAAGGTGCCTGAGATATTGCCCAGATGAGAGAGAAAATAAATAAATGATTAATAATGAAAATAAATATATAATAATCATAAAATAATTAAATAATTAATCAATTGGCTAATAGAATACCAAAACCACCACCGTTTCATCTGAATCTGTAACTTAAAAAAATTAAATTAATTGAATCATTAATCGAATAATTACATAATTAATCGATGAATTGATTATCAATAAATAAAAAATAGCCTTTACAGCTAAATCACTTGGTCACAGTCATGTCAAATATCAGCTTCCTAACTCAAAAGGTGCCTGATATGCTGCCCAGAAGAGAAAGAAAATAAATAAGTACTTAATTAATCGATAATAATTAAGTAACTAATCAATTAATTGATTAATCAAAGAACAAAAAATATTGTTTTTGACAAAGTACTTACTATTGTGCCGAAATTTCAGCTTTCTAGCTTAAAGGATGGCTGAGATATCGCCAGGACAAGCAAACAAACAAACAAACAAATAAGAAAACAAACAAACAACCGGAGTGAAAACTGAGTACTCCCTTTTAGTGCGCATCATTGTCGGGCCTCCTTCGTTGCCTGGCAACGACGTTATGCAGCGCCTGGAGATGGCATAGGAAAGGAGCAGTGTACAACAACCAGAGTGAAAACTGAATACTCCCTTTAAGCATGCGTCATTGCGGAGCTCCCTTCGGTGCCTGGTAATGACGTTATGCAGCGCGCCTGGAGATGGCATAGGAAAGGAGCGGTGTACAACAACTGGAGTGAAAACTGAGTACTCCCTTTCAGCGTGCGTCATTGCCGAGCCCCCTTCGGTGCCCGGCAATGGCGTTATGCAGCACCTGGAGATGGCATAGGAAAGGAGCGGTGTACAACAACCGGAGTGAAAACTGAGTACTCCCTTTCAGCGTGCGTCATTGCCGAGCCCCCTTCGGTGCCTGGCAATGACGTCATGTAGAGTCTGGAGATGGCATAGGAAAGGAGCGGTGTACAACAACCGGAGTGAAAACTGAGTACTCCCTTTCAGCGTGCGTCATTGCCGAGCCCCCTTCGGTGCCTGGCAATGACGTTATGCAGCACCTGGAGATGGTATAGGAAAGGAGCGGTGTACAACAAATAAACAAGAAACCAGAGTGAAAACTGAGTACTCCCTTTCAGCACGCGTCATTGTTGGGCCCCCTTCGGTGCCCGGAAATGACGTCATGCAACGCCTGGAGATGGCAGAAGAAAGGAGCGGTGTGCAACAACCAGAGTGAAAACTGAGTACTCCCATTCAGCATGCGTCATTGCCGAGCTCCCTTCGGCGCCCGGCAATGACGTTATGCAGCGCCTGGAGATGACAGAGGAAAGGAGCAGTGTACAACAACCAGAGTGAAAACTGAGTACTCCCTTTGAAAATGAAAACACACAGAACCACTGTGTACAAAAATGCTGGCCTCAATATGCCTCTTGAGGCAGAGCTGTGGTGGTTAGATGGTGGAAGGCAGCTATGGTCGATGCCCTTGTCTGCAGAAAAGGCCGTGAGATATACAGCTTCGCTCTGTCCGCTTCGCTATATAAGGTGGACGCGGAGCGCTTCGGCCCAGTTGAAGGCCACACTGTTGTTGAAATTTCAAATCGCTGAGCCTTTCATCTCAGACATCATCTCTCGTTGATTGTGTTTTTGTGTTTTTTGCCATTTTGAAATCTCCGCACTTTATTTGTTTATAACACAGATATCCTTGTTTATTAATTATATGCGACAGAGAGAACCAATTTAGTGTCTTCTTTTCTCAAGAGATGTAGTCAGTTTCCAGTCCTGAAAATACCATGGAAATTTAATCATATGTGCTTACCCCTATTATTGTGCACATCACCTAATTTCCAACTCTACCGCTTTTTGGTGGTAGTCTACCGCTTTGTGTATGCAGTACTTTAACAGCCTACCAATGTTATCTTCTATATCTATATTTATGAAAGAAAGTTTTTGTTTGTTTGTTTGTTTGTTTGTCTGCACACGCTAATCTCCTGAACGGTGATAGTTAGGAGGAAACCTCTGACACAAAAAAATGTCAGGACGGGCCCAGGGAAGGTTTTAGGCTAGGTGGCGAGGCCGCCTCGCCCGGCCTGGGCCCATTTCGCAATTAAAAGCTGAGCTGAATTATAGTAGTCAATCTTCTACGGCCGTGCGTAAAAGCTGAATTATAGTAGTAAATTCATTCAAAAAGAACCCGGGCAACGCCGGGTGCTTTCAGCTAGTTGCCAATAATATCGAAAAAATATCGCTTTCTCAAAATCATGTCTCATCAATGTTTTTGATCGAACCAATTTAGTGTTGTGTAGAGGTTTCTGTCGAACTTCGGGAGGTTTACCTTAATGCTGCGTGAAAACTCACATCTGTACTCTCAGTTGGCAGTTGCATTTGATTGGCGGCAGCAAATGACAAATTCTGTCCCAAATACAAGAATTATTGACCCGTGAAATGTAGAATGTTTCTTATTGGTTGTCTGACAGAATGTAACTCATTGTCTGGTTGTCTGACATGAACAAAACATTGTACCAATGAGAACCCAAGAGTTACATGCAGAAGAGCAACTTAAATTGTAACGCCCCTGTCTGTCTGTTTAGATCTGTCTGTCTGTCTGCATGTATGTCAACGTCTATAGATTTTTCCTTCAAAATTTTTTCTCTACAACCCCTTGTCCATTTGATGTGAAAATTTAGACATAGGAGGGACTCCCTGCGTGGAAATTAATTTATTGCTAACTCTGATGTCATGGTATGTCAGCCATATTGGATTGAAGGAAATAATTTGGACATCTCAGAAACCGCTCAAGAAAAAAAATTGAAACTTTGCATATGTCATCAACTCCCCATGCTGTATATAGGGTGATACAATGACGTCATCAGTGAAGTAGTCTTTCAGTCATAATTGGTTGAATCGAAATCCTTATCCGAAAAATCTGAAACTTCATATGTCTGATCTACGACCTGATGTGAATGAAGAATTTAATTTATGACGTCATCAGTCACGTGGTCTGGTGGCCATATTGGATTGAAAATAAAAACAAAAACCTTCCTCTCCAGAACCGCTTAACAGATCGATGTGAAACTTCTTCCATATGATGGACTAGCCATGAGGACTATATAGTTTGATTTTTTCTTTCATATTAATCTTCATGGACACAATTTAGCCTGTGCACCAACGTGGTCATTAAATAGCCTAATAATCAATCAACAGTCAATAAGCTATGGATAATGGCAATGTATGTGACATAATAGCAGCGTGTTCAGTTAATGATTGTATTTTTGTTCAGAATGAACGCGTGAGGTGAGACTATGCACTCTACCGAGTGCTGTTCTAGTTCTGCTTTGATTTGCATAAAAGAGTGTCTTAGAATGTACAAATTTAAGGTTAACATTACTAAATTTCCCTAGCATCGGAGGGGGAACACCCCTTTCCTTTGGTCGCTCCGCTCCCTCGCACCACTTCGCTCCTTTCCATCCTACCGCTTTTTCTTCTCTCAATGCTAGCAACTACGCCGTCGTGTTTGTATCATCAACACAAAAACAATACCTTCTGTCGATGACCATGCAATGGTGGGCAAGTAGATAACCACAGCTTCTGCTTGCTTCATCTCCCTGCTCGTTTGCGACTGTTAACACAGTTATGAGCCAAGGGTGCTCCTGGATGTCTGATTGACGATCTCGTAGAACATGTGCAATGACCCTGATAGTCCCAAATACCCCACTTTCTGCAACCCGGTCACACGAATGCCAGAGTGCATAAGTGGATAAACGCTTGTAGTCACGCTGGATACATTTACCCCACAACAAGTCATATCCCAACCTTTTTCACAGGTAAAAACTTCACTTCTTGACACTTTAGGAGGCCATATAGTTGACATCACTCATCTATAGAAATTATTCTCGTTACATGTATTGGTGCTGAAATGCCTTATGGTTTTACATACATTACACCCTTGGAGGAGTACAAGGATGGAGGTATAAATTACCTGACACCAATCACAGATCTGCAGGAGTTTGGTGATAACATCACCAAAAAAGTTTATACTTCTTGGTGATTAATTACAGATTGGATGATATAATGAATATTTTGGCATCAGCACAATTGGGGTTCGCACTTGAAAACATTATTGGAATAAATGCTCATGTCATGGAGGGCTTTTGCACATGAGAGACAAGTTGGGTCACCTGATCAAGATAGGTTATTTCGACTTTATTAGGGCAATTAACGAGGAATTTCCTACTCCACATGGATGCCAAGCGATGGCTTTTCCATGTTCTATCCTTTAAATGCTGAGCATTAAGCAAGGAAGAAGCACATACTTCTTTTTCATGGTTTAATTCCTGGGTTTCATTTAAAATTTTGATTTAATGTTTTAAAAAATTAATTTATTTAATTTTAATTTTTTTTTAATTGCTAATTTTATTAATTTTACTTTAATTTAATTTTTTATTTTTAAATTTAATCTAATTTAATGTTTTTTTTAATTCCTGGAGGTGACTCAGCTTCGGTCACTTGTAGACATGTTTGTGGTGGTGAATCAGAGGTTGGGTGTAAGGTTGTGATATTTTATTTCTACAGTGATGTAAAAGAGGAGCTTGTACATATATCACATTTTTGAAAAATGACATTCGTAAGCATTACTGTAATTTTAGAAGAATTGCAAGAACATTCAGAGGCAAAGGTGGGAAATGAATACAGTATACGAGTATGTGATTTGAATCTGGGATTCGAGCATCAGGAGTAAATCTCTAGACTTAGTGGCATTATGGATCCAGTGTCCGCTTTGAGTCTGGTAGTTCGGCCATTTGATTTTGCGGACCTTGGCCGAGACAAACCAAAGACCTTTCAAATGGTATGTGCTGCTTCTCACTGGACGCTCTGAATTTAGAGGATAGTGCAGAGACAACCCCTGTGGGTTGGCTTGCCGATTGGTGGAGTGGGGTAGAGGAATGGGAGAGAGGCGAGGGGAGAATTCTTCTTAATTTCCCTGCTCACTGGAGAGACAAAAACAACATCGCAAGATTGTATTGCTGACATCCAGAGTGCTCTAGGTAGTTATGTTACTTTTTCCAAGGACCAAGGTCAACGGCTGTATTTGTCTGATGTCTAAAAAAAGTGAAATCCAGTATTGTCTAATGTTTCTGCATGTGTGTGTGTGTGTGATTAGTGTGATAGGTCTTCCATGTGCCTTAGAGCCTGTTAAAAAATAAATAAATGAAGAACCCAATATTTATTGCAGTTCTTCTGGCCACAATCAGCAGAGGCTCAGTGTGGCCACTCAAGGTGAGATTTACAAAATGGTAAAAAGACTACAGGGTGTTTCAAAAAGATTGATACAACTTTGACTTCCTGCCATGTCTTTGTTTTTTTTACCTACACCGTTTTCCCTTTCAGGGTTTGGTGGTGTTATCGTGGTATTTGTTCCCTGGGATTTCTAGATCTGCAGCTCAACTATGGCATTGACAGTGAAGCAGAAGACAAAAGTGGTCACATCAACAACAGCAACAACCACAATAACATTTCCTGGGGGTGGGGGAGGGGGGCAGAACCACCTGAGTATATCCCTGAGAGGTACCTGAAAGGGCTGAAGGTAACATGCTTCTGTGCCTTCAATGCCAGATGGGGAATGCTAGGGCCTTACTGATTTGAGAATGACAACAACAGGACAGTGACGATCACCGGTGAGCACTACCGGGCCGTGCTCTAGAAGTTCCATAATGACCTACCCCAAAAGGTCACCCCAAACCAGGTCATGCTTATGCAGGATGTTGCACCCCTGCATACAGCTGGTGACACCATCCACTTTCCTGAAGCAGCTCTTCAGAAACCGCCTCATTGCCTTGGGTATCGCTCATGACTGGGCACCCCTAAGCCCAGACTTGAACCCTCTGGACTACTGGTTCTGGGGTGGGGGTTCGGGGGTTCGGGGGAGGGTGGGCTGCGATGGGCTCTGTCTACGTCAACCGCCCAGCCACACTGGATCTGAAGCAGGAGGTTTCAGACTACCTCCAGGCAGTGCCACATGAGACCTACAGAAAAGTTGGACGGAACTTTGGAGTCAGGATCAATGCCTGTCTGAACCGCAGAGGGGCACACATCAAGAAAGTCAATTACAAGGATTTTGCGTAAATGCCAATTTCAGACCTTGGGATCTCACTAACTCGAGCAGTGACTGCAATAGCAATGAATGATAGGAAATACCATGCCATAAGCTTTCAAGCAATGTTTGGTTCACGTTCCTGAGGTTTCTGTTTCTTTGTAAATAAATGTTTACATTTGTATCACTCTTTTTGAAACACCCTGTATATTTTTGAAAGGACCCACCCATATATGGAGCAGATGTCGGGCCTTAAGGATGTAACAGGATAAATTGCTGCAGAAGACGAAGATGCAGGGGGTGCTCTGAGGGAAAGGAAGAGGAATGAAGATATCAGGAGGTAGGCAGACATATGATTATATGAGCAAAAAGGCAGACATAAGGAGCGGATGATATTAGCATATGTAAGGGGTACGTCTGTTATGTTTGGGGCATGTGCTCAAGAGAGAGGGTTGTGTGGTGAGGCAGGTCTTTGGCATGGGGGCATTTGGTAGAAGGGAAGGGGCAGACCAAAGGTGAAGTGGAAGAAAACCAGGACGTCAAACTCATTGTGATCTCCCACAGCAAAGCTGTGTCCAGCATAGGCCGATTACTTTTGCATCGCAGGTAGGTTAGTGGCCTCTCTGTATTCCACCGCCTCCATTTTGTTCTTGCACCCTCTGCCCTCTCAGGTTTCCTCAGGGTGCACATGGTCTGCCAGTAACCCTCTTCTTGTTAAACTCCATAAATCCAGGCTCATTGCTTACATCCACTCAGTTGTTCCCTCTTTTCTCTCACCTGTGGAATCAACATTCTCAGTCTTACCTCCATGCTTCCAAGACAGCTGTTCGCCACTATCTCAGGTCATCCCCATCCAAGCTCTTGATCCCATTCCCAAGCACTCCCTTTTTCCAGGTTATTGTAATTTTCCCCCCTCTTCCTCACCTCTTTTAGTTTATTAGTTGTTGGCTGGTTTGTTTCTTTTCTGTTTCATCCCTGCCTTCCCTTCATCTTCTTCCTGTGTTTCATTCAGATTGTGTACAGCTTGTTCACCCCCATGTGTCATTGTTCCCCTCCCCTTGATCTCACTCTCACTTGTACTCTGCTGTTGGTGTCTCCCCCTTTCCATTTTGTTCCCTTCAATCCTGCTCCAGCTGTTCCATGAACCTTGATCATGTATTCAAAAAGAAGAGAATGGGGGTGCAGGGGAAGAGAAAGGATGTTAGGGAGGGATCTGGAGAGGGAACATAATGTGGCCTGACTTTCTTTTCTGCATACATAGTCGAGGCTTGTGGAAGAGCTAGTACACTGAATGGATCAGGACGTAACAGGACAAGAGGAACAGCAGAGAGAGGGGGAGGCGGGGACACCACCAGCAGAGTTGAAGGCCAAGATAGAGGGAGACTTGGACAAACGATGGGTGAGGGGATGGGGGGATGGGCAGGAAGAAAGGACAAGATGGATGCAGAAGGAAACTCACTGGAGGGAGAAAAATGAAATTTGAAAGAAGGGTGTGGGTTGGGGTTAGCCTCTTACTCTTATAACTTTATCACTTTACTAGCAGAAGTACCCGGCATTGCCGGGTGGGGGAGGGGAGGGGGAGGGGAGGGGAGTGGAACGGGGGGGAGGGGAGAGGAGGGGGGGAGGGGAGAGGAGGGGGAGGGGGAGAGGGGAGAAGAGGGGGGATGGGGAGGGTGAGGGATGGGAGGGGGAGGGGGGTGGGAGGGATGGGAGGATTATATAGATTTTAGTCGTCTCTTATGCAGGGTTACGGTGTACCTATTCTAAACCGGTGTACACACCGGTACATATTTATGTACATGTATATGTATATGCATATTTACATGCAATACAATATGCTTAACTGAGCAAATACTACGAAATAACTATTGTTACTCTAAAGATTTATTATTGTACCCCTTAGAAGCCGAAACCACACCACACACATGTATTTATAAACCCAAGTGATGCGATCTGTGCCTGCACTGCTCTCATCCCCACTCCCCCCACAACTCCCTCCCAGCGAACTTGACTTGATAAACTGTTCCAATGAATGTAGCGCAGGCATGGTGTGCCAAATGGCCTTCTCTTGTACTAAAGTCTCCCTGCGTCGCTCTATGAAGGACAGCGTACGTGTACTCTCAATTATGCCCCGCCCTCCGTCGCAGCACCACAGCGGTAGTTCTTAGTTGGAGTAAATTGTCTCCCGGATAATGTGATTTTTTATTATTAATTTATGTCCTCATACTGTACTCTGATTTACCATGTATTCTATGAGCATGTAATCGTAAAATACATTTCAATATTGCAACCACGAGGGAAAGTATCAACGTGCGTGTTGGCAAATGAAAAGTGATGACGTCGCGTGCGGAAATGACGTCGCAATAGTGTTGTGAGGAATTATTTTTTTTTTTTTAAAGAGGAACAATTTTGACGTCGTTTCGCTATGTCGCCGATGATTTATTAACCTTTCGGGTGAAGGGAAGTCTTTTAGCAGCATTCGAGAGCCGCGCGCACGCGAGCGGTGATTTTGGTGTCACCCGCGGAATAGCGAGGCCGATCCTCGTCCAGGCCGGGGAGGCGCGCGCGCGGCGGTGCGCACACACGGCTCGCGCTGAGGTATGGGCGGTGCAAGCCTCGTCCCCCTCTCTCCTCATCCTATTGTGTGTCGCGGCCTCCTCGAACACGCTCTCGTCGCGGTTTTGTTTGCAATTATTTATTCGCAATCCGTGTATTGAACCGCTGTGCATCATTCCCTTCGCCGTTGTGGAGGTTTAGCGGCATGCGGAGATTCTGCCTTGATAACTCGGTGCTGGTTTCTGGAAGGCGGCGATTTTATTCCATACATCGGAGGGGATTTAATAATTTATTTATTGGCCGGACTGGACAGCGGATCGAGCACGTTTTCTTCAGGGAGCGCCTCAGTCCACCAATGGCGACAAAGGAGATGCTTTCATTAACCAATCCATGAACGGGTTAAACGGATGGACGAACGGCGTAAGAAATACATTGAGAGCGAGAGCTCAGGTTCTGTTTTGTTTTCAGCAAAGATTTACCTTTTACTTCTTCTTCTTCAAAAAAAAAATCTTTATTTATTTTCCGGATTCGAAAAGTGCGGTGAACACGTGTCCCTCGTGACGTCACTGCTCCCGAAATCTGAGTCCTGTTACTCCTGTACAGTGTACACGTGCATTATCTTGGTTAAAGTACAGTACTGCAGCCGTAACACATCATCGTCATCCTCTATTGACTATTAGCGTGGAAATCTGTGTGTACCTTGTTTATGAAACGTGTACTGTACACGAGAATGGCGGAAGTAGTTATTTATTTATTTGCGGGGGCCTGTACAGTAGGTACCTGTAGTCCAATCTATATTATAATAGCCGTAGATGATTCTGTCTGTCTCTGTCTGTCTATCTGTTGGGTGTCTGTCCGGGGTGTGGCTTACTCGGTTTGCAGAGTAGCTCCACCCATAGCTCCACCCATTCTGGGAGTGGCTATAAACAAATATCCACCATTTTATTAACTCGCATAGCTTTGAGTCCTGTTTTGTAGGCCCGTGGTGTCTTGCTCTCTCTCCCAGTTTTATTTCAAATCAAATTCGATAAATCATTTCATTTTTCACAGTCGCTAACATAGTTTTAGACTCGGTTGAAAAAAAACGGGAAGAAAATCCGATTAAAGTTGCCGTTTATAGAACGAAATGAATTCTCAAAGGCCTGTAACTTCAAGGCCATTGAGTCTCTCTCACGCCTTTATCTCCAATCTAACTCACCATATGATTTCATTTTTATCGATGGTTTTACTTTTAGACTCGGTGTCAGCAATAATTGAGAACAATCCACACACGCGGGAAAATGCAGAGATATATTTTTTAAAATCGCGTCATGGTGTATCATACACCGCCCAACATGACACCGCCGGCAATGTGTCGATATATATTAAAAATTCGCTTTTGCTTTTCCGTTATGATATATTACTATTTCGTTTGATGATAGTCGTCACAAAAACGTCAACAATGATGCCGACATATATTTCTTCGTTTTTATTTCATTCAACATATTAGCCGGAAGTAAAATATGTTTCAGGAAATTACCGAGAGATATTTCTTCGTTTTTTTTATTAGTTATGTGCGCATACACTTTAAATAGGTTTATTTGAAATCTTTAATTTTCCACAATATAATTTACTTGCCATTTATCATTTGATGATTACGAGACAAATTCCTCTTGAGGATCGTGACAATTCATGCGTTGCATGGAAACTTCCATTTCCAAAATGAATGAGACGATCGATGAAGAACGACTCGGTGTCACCAACGCGGGAAAATGCAGAGATATATATTTTAAAATACACCATATCACCGCACAACACCGCCCAACAGCCAACAAGTATCATACACCGCCCAACAGCCAACGAGTATCATACACCGCCCAACATGACACAGACAGCAACATGTCGACATTATCGCTTTTTCTTTAAACCGAGTGAACCGAGCCGAACCGAATACACCGCGTGAATTCACCGAGCGAATTTCAGCCAATTCCACCTATTTCTTCGTTTTTATTTTATTCGTTACCAGCAGAAGTACCCAGCGTTGCCGGGCGGGGGAGGGGGGAAGGGCACGTACACTTTAAACATGTATATACATGTGGGACATGTGTACGTGTGTGTACGTGTGTGTACGTGTGTGTACGTGTGTGTGTGTGTGTGTGTGTGTGCGTGAATATGTGTGTGTGTGTATATATGTGTGTGTATGTGTATGTAGGCTAACCCCCGCTCTAGCAGGGAAAATGGCCTTAAAATGCATGTTGTTGTTGTATGTGTATATACATGTCTGTGTGTGTGTGTTTGTGTGTATATGTGTCTGTACGTGTGTGTGTGTGTGTCTGTTTTTGTGTGTGTGTGTGTGTGTGTGTGTGTGTGTGTGTGTGTGTGTGTGTGTGTGTGTGTGTGTGTGTGTGTGTGTGTGTGTGTGTGTGTGTGTGTGTGTGTGTGTGTGTGTGTGTGTGTGTGTGTGTGTGTGTGTGTGTGTGTGTGTGTGTGGAGATGTATATATGTGTATATATGTGTATATGTGGATACATATGTGTATACATATTTGCATATGTGCATATGTGTATATGTGTCTGTACGTGTGTGTGTGTGTGTGTGTGTGTGTGTGTGTGTGTGTGCATGTGTGTCGATGTACGTGTGTGTGTATGTGTATATGTGTGTGGGTGTATATGTGTGTGTGTGTGTATATGTAAACATGGGCCGGTGTGTGTGTAAAGTGTGAGGAGGTATTGGAGAGGAAAATGCAGAGATATATTTTTTTAAATCGCGCCATGATGATAAACGAAAATACACCGCCTAAAATAACAGTCGACATATATTTAAAATTCGCCATACACATCCATGCGGGAATCCCACGGGCATGGATGTGTGTGACATTTCGACATATTGAGTTAGATGCTGCGCCTGCACATTCAGTTATATAAGATGGTTATTGGCAATTGATCACATCCACAAATGATGTAATCCACACAATTTATGTACTTTACATAACGTTAATAGGAATACATGCCCGTGTAGATGGGAATGACATATAATTCACCGAAAACGTTGAAG
The DNA here is from genome assembly GCF_964187855.1 of Myxine glutinosa. NCBI lineage: Eukaryota > Metazoa > Chordata > Myxini > Myxiniformes > Myxinidae > Myxine > Myxine glutinosa. The sequence continues at coordinate 144,320,408 of NC_136267.1, forward strand.
CAACCGCATAATATTACGGTGATGTTTAACTCTGAGAATAGTTCTAAATTTAAAAAACTTTCTTCTGATATTTGTGATTTATTTCAAACAAACTGTATTTCCCAGCTACACGGGCATGTATTCCTATTAACGTTATGTAAAGTACATAAATTGTGTGGATTACATCATTTGTGGATGTGATCAATTACCAGTAACCATTTTATATAACTGAATGTGCAGGTGCAGCATCTAACTCAATATGTCGAAATGTCACACACGTCCATGCCCGTGGGATTCCCACGGGTGACCCCGCTAGTGTTTATATATTAATCAGACTTTTTAACTACGTTCCACAACGTAATGGTTACAGCGTCATCTTTGGGTCATACCAAACACTTTAAACATGGTACGTGCTGCTTCCTTGCTTTGACGGTGAGCGCTTAAAAAGGAGCAGGGAGAAACAACCACAGGTTGGCAACCATTGTGCAGGCTTTGATGGGCCTCCAGTCCTCCTGCAACAAAGTTCCTGAAGGGAATTCCTTGGAACAAGGATTTGAGGATCAATACAGCTTTCGACATTGCTGAGTATGATTAAGATGGGACGTGTGTCGTGTCCGACATGTTATTTATTTATTTAAACTGCTAGCTGTGACGTGCACATGCACACACACCGTGAAATAAGGTCATGCAATCGGTTGCCTTTCTGCCCCCAATATGGCGAACGGAGCTAGTTGGTTGGCCTTGGCCTATCCCCGCCCCCTCCTCTCCACCCCCCAGGGGGTGGTGTTTGTGGGAAGAGGGGCGGGGGCTAATCTCTTGCTCCACCTATACTCCTAACAATGCACCTGTTTCTCTACCTGGTTCACTTTGTCCATCTTCACTCTTCCTGCTGCAGTTAAATAGCAGATCTTCTCCAGCATCATCTTTCCTGAGTTGCATCGATCTAGCTCCTTTCATTAATATCAAATGACCGGGTCTTATCTCGGTTTGTATCCCCATCTCATCTCGGTTGTATGTTTTGGGCGGTACTGTGGGAATTATACCACCACACATTAGCGGAGGATAACGTATTGTTGGGATTTGGGATGTGAATGTAGCTGCGGATTCCAGCACAAAACTATTGGTTTGCATTTGCGGTACAATATAATAAAGCGTAAGAATAAAGTGGTCCAAGGGTCACAAGGTGCTGATGTTTCGGCCTTTATCGTTTGTCCGATAAATGAGCACTCTAACCCCTTTTGCTCCTCTCCGATGAAGGGTTTTTACCCTTAACCCCTTTTGCTGCGGTATAGGGCGTTATCCTCCATGACAGATGATAACTCTAACCACATTATGTCGATGTCTTGAAGCCCTCAGCGGTATGTATTACCCCAACTTGTCTCGAGAGGACTTATCATGCCACGCTCTCCCCGATATCCCCACAGCCTCGAGGTCCTGTCGTTTCGGTCTCGATCTCCTTCTCCAGAGGAGCGGAGCTGGGGTGACCATCCAAACATGGTCATCTTGGGGATGCGATGGTTGGGCATCCGAGCCACATGACATAACTATTACAGGTAGCACTTGGCTATCCTGGTTGTTCTTGTGTCTCGGTTTCCTCCACAGATATCTGGTCATCTCAGACGTGTGTGATGTTCCTGGTGATACCTAGGATGGTGCGGATACACCGATGGTGAAAGTCATTGGGCCTCTTGAAGAGTCCATCATTTGCAACACTGAGTACCCAATGCCTGATATACCTTCTGCTTAATGTTGATGTTCAAATGCCCGTCCTTAAAAACAGCAGAGCGCAGGGCACCAAAATATTTGGATGCACTCGTTGTGAGTCTGTCCATCTCAGAATCTATCCTGCCGTTGGAGGCGATGAGGGAGGCACAGAGGTTGAACAGCACTGCTGCTGAGGTACGGCTGTGCCTCAGGCCATTGTCCATCTCTTCCAATAGCTCTGCACTGACCAGCACACGTGCCTCCATGCCCTCGTTGAATGACCACACAATGTCGATAATCACATCTATTATCCCAAGCCTCTTCGAGGCACACAATAGAGCTGCATTGGCCACAGATTTGTATCCTTCTTCATGTCTAATAAGAAGGAGGGACTGCTTAGAATAATGTTCCATTGCCTTTTCTACAAGTTGGTGTACATTATAAATCATCTTGAAGCATCCATGCCCCTGACAGAATCCGCACCTTGACTCTGGAAGCTCCTCCTCTGCTATCTTCTGCAATCTGGCTTCAATAAGTCTGGCCACCACATTCCCAACCCCTTCAACCAAGGCAACACCTTGCCAATTGTCACACACCCTGAGGTTTCCTTTCTCGGAGACTAGTTTAATCCACCGATTCTTGGCATTTCGTACCACTCAACGGGCTTCATATCTTACCTGTCGGAATCTGCGTTTGCCCTCTACACGCTTTGTGGATATCAAGCCATTCCGTGTACAGCTTGTTCGGTGCAGGACAGGTTCCATTTCCTTAGTATATTCTCTGAACGAGTCTGGATGCCAGAACTAGTCTGGTCTGCTCTCTGTGCCTTGTTTGTTTCTTGCTGATTGGACTGCTTCCCACTTCCCTTCCACTGGCCACTCCTTTGGCCATGATGCTAATACCCTATGTACCACTTGTTGTTTGAACACCTCCCCAAAGGTATGCGTCACCCTCACTCTATTCACCTATTGCACTCTGCACCTCTCTTCGCTGTCACTTCCAAACATCTTCGATGACCTCTTTGGTGCATGATGGCATAATCTAGGCAGTGCCAACGCATGCACATTTGGGTGTTACCATGTTGCTTTATGGATGTCCTTTTTCCTACATCATCCACTACAACAACAACATGCATTTTAAGGCCATTTTCCCTGCTAGAGCGGGGGTTAGCCTTGCGGTCCCCATGACAATCTTCTCCATTTTGCCCTATTTTCTGCATCTCTCCTTATTAACCCCCTTGCCCGCATTTCTTCTTCCACCATCTTTAGCCAAGTCTTTCTCGGTCTTCCCCGTCCTCTACTTCCTTCTACATTCATTTCCATCACTCTTCTCAACCAGTCACTTTCATCCTTCCTCAACACATGACCAAACCATCTCAACCTGTTCCTCTTCAGAGCATCAATCACAGGCTCTATTCCCATCATCTTTCGCAATTAATCATTTGTCTTCCTCTCTCTCAACGATACTCCGCACATCCACCGAACCATTCGCATTGCCACCCTTTCCAGCCTTCGTTGCTGCTCTACGTTCATTACCCATGTCTCGCTCCCATAAATCATAACACTTCTCACACATGCAGCATTGCAGCATACACCTTTCCCTTCAGCTTCAACGACACTCCCCTCCTCATCAGCACGCCACTCAGTTCCCGAAACGTCTTCCATGCACATCTCACTCCAGCAACCGTTGCCGAGTCTGATCCACCTTCTCCATTCAGCACGTCTCCGAGGTAGCAAAATGTTTTCACACCTTTCAGCTTCACGCCGTCTCCAAGATCCAACTCAACATTTCCTCCATCTGCAGCTCCCTCTGTGCACACCTTACATTTGAATGTAGCTGCCACACTGGTTAATGACCCTCTCAGACCACTGCATTTTTGATGAACCCACTCAGCGCACATTGTACATTGAATGGAGTTCACTCCGACACCCTTCCTGCACACAGCACATGGCCACTTCCAAGTTCTTTCCACCTCACCACATGCGTTACCACTTGCCATCACCTTCGTCTTTCCGATATTCACCTTCAGACCTTTTGTCTCCATACATTCCTTCCACTTGTTCATCTTTTCCTTCAGTCCATCCATACTTTCTGCAATCAACACCAGATCATCTGCATACAACAACTCCCACGGTAAACCCTCCTTTACGTTCTGAGCCAGCACTTCCATCACAGCTACAAATAGTAGTGGACTTAGTACCGACCCCTGATGCACTCCCACCTTCACCTCAAACTCACCGCTGTTCCCGTCCTACGTCCTTCCAGCTGTGCGCGCTCTTTTGTTCATTGCCATCACTACTCTGATCAACCATTCCTCCACTCCTAACTTCCTCAATGCCCATGTCAATACTTTGCGTGGAACCCTATCGAATGCCTTCTCCAGATCAACAAACCCAAGAAACAACTTCTTCCTCTTCTCCATGTACTTCTCCTGCAACTGCCTCACAATAAAGAGCACATCTGTCGTTCCTCTTCCTGGCATAAATGCAAACTGCATTTCGTCGATCTTCACCTTCTTCCTTATCCTCCTCTCCAACACCCTTTCCAATACCTTTATTCCATGCTCCAATAACTTTATCGCTCAGTACGAGCCACACTCCAGAGGGTCACCGTTCCCCTTGTATAGAGGGATGAGGGTACTCGGTTCCCAATCCACTGGAATGCGGCCTTCTTTCACCACCAGATTACAGATCTCTGTCATTCTCTTCACACCCCAATTTCCCGCTGCCTTCAACATATCTCCCACAACTCCCGTCGGCCCTCCCGCTTTTCTACTCTTCATTGCTTTTATCGCTTTCTCAACTTCCTTCTCAGTTATCTTCTCTGCCGGTCCTAAAACTGGGTTACTCTCTATGTTGCCATCCCATTCATTCTCTGTATTCAACAGCATTTCCATATATCTTTTCCATCTTCCTTTAATTCCATCTGGGTCCACAACGATTTGTCCCACTTCATCCTTCAAGCAACTCACCCCCATCACATCACACCTCTCTTTCGCTATCTGCTTTGCAATCCTGAATACCTCTCTCTGACCCTCTTCCGAATCCAAGCGTTCTCCGAACATTTTTCTACACGCCTCCTGTGCCTTTGCTACCTCTTTCTTTGCACCCTTCTTGGCTGCCTTATAACTTTCATGCTCTGCTTTTTTCTGCTCCCGTTCCCTTCGCCTTCTGCCACTCCTTGAACTTCTTCCTCTTCTCGTCAATCCTCTTTCCAACTTCATCGTCCCACCACCATGTTTCCGAGTGCCTCGGTGGTCCTTTTGTCCATCCACATACCTCACCAACGGCTCCCAACAGACTATCTTTCATTGACATCCAACCACTTTCAAGCTCAACCACATCATCCTCGACCCTACTCAGCCTCTCTTTTAATGCCTCCCTTACTGTCACCTCTTTCAACCTCCACATCTTCATTTTCGGTTGGTATTTCACCTGCCGAGCTCTCCTTGCACCTTTCACCCTTATGTCGCAGACAACCAAGTGGTGCTGTGAAACAGCCTCCTCCCCCGGGATCGCCTTTGTGTCCCGGAGGTGCCCCCTATCTCACCTACGCACCATCAGGTAGTCAACGGTTGTTGTCGACCCACCGGACATGTATGTAACAAGCTTATTATCCTCTTTCTGGAACTGAGTATTACAAATCAACAAATCAGCTCCATCAGCAAACTCCAAAATCCTTTCACCTTCTCCATTACTCACACCATATCCGTAACCCCCATGAACTCCCTCAAAACCATCCATACTCCTTCCCACATGTCCATTTAGCTCTCCTCCTACCACAACAACTTCCTCATCTTTCACATTTTCCATCAGCTTCTCTATCGCACACCAGAACTTGTCCTTCTCTTCATCGCTCCGACCAACCTGCGGAGCATATCCCGAGATGACGTTCACCAAGAGCTTTCCAATCATCATTTTCACCATCATCAATCTTTCACTCACTCTAGTCACACTCACCACACTGTCTACAAACTCCTCAGAAAACAGGACACCAACACCATTCACGCCCTCCGGGCACCCTTGCCACACAAACTTGTATTTCTGTCCCTGCCTACCCTTCACCATTCTCACACCACTTCCCTTCCATCTCGTCTCTTGCACACAACATATGTCCACTCTTCTTCTGACCAATACTTCCACCACTTCTCCTGATCTCCCTGTCATTGTCCCTACATTCCATGTCCCAAACCTCAGAAACCGATCTCCACTTCGGGCTGTACCCTGCCCATATGTAGTTGTAATTGTCATGGTTCTCTTTTTTTTGAGGCAATGTTTTTATGGCCGGATGCCCTTCCTGACGCCAACCCTCTTAGTCGCCTCTTACGACACGCAGGGATACGGTGTACCTATTATAAACCAGGGTACACCAGGGCCCTACATCATCCACTATTGGCCTCAATTAGTTGTTCGTCACCCACAGTACCCTCAGAAATGCGAGCTATTTTGCTATTTTGCTGCTCAGCTGCTATTTTGCGTCATTTATCTCTCTCTACCCATGTGGCCCTCACACTCTATCCCACGGGTCATCTTTGTCATCCCGAGAACTCACACTGGCATTGAGGTCTCGAAGAAGGATGTATACAGCTCCTTGGAAGGTATTGTGCCCAGAGCATATTCCAGGTCATTGGAAAACACGTCTTTCTGTTCTCTGTTGGTTGCTCGGGTCTCGGCATAACAGTGCGAGCACGTGGATGTAGTCTTGTTTGCACACACGTACACATGTACACACTCACGTATACACACGTATACACACGTACACTCACGTATACACACATACACACATTCTTGGAAGGGAGGGCCTGAGATTTGGTGGACCTGAGATTTGGCCGACCCGAATGGGAGGGGTGCTTGAGATTTGGTGCACCCGAGATGATGATGGGGGACGGGGGGGTGTGGGGGGGGGGGGGGGGAGGGGAGAGACTGAGAAAGATTAGGCCCTGTGGCGGTGACGCACGCATGCACCCGTACACACATGCATAGGTCGTGATTTGCACGTACACAAGCATGATTATGGTTTATGCACATGTTTGGTTTTGGTTTTGCTTTGGCATGTTTTGTTTTGCTTTGCGTGACATCATATGCTGTGTATTGTTGGCTCACATTTTTTTTTTAATGTGACACACACACACACACACACACACACACACACACACACACACACACACACACACACCCGGTCAAAAGTTTTAGAACACCTCAATTTTTCCAGTTTTTATTGAAATTTACGGTTTAATGTCTCAATGTACTGTGAAATTAAGCACAGAACAAATAAACAATTGGAGATAAAAAAGAAATCATAGAATCATTTTGTTTAACAAAATTTAATTTAAAATTTTGACTCAGCAAAGTAGCCACCTTTGGCAGATATAACCGCCGAACACATTCTCGGCATTCTTTCTACGATGGAAATCAAATATTGTTTGAGAAGTTCTTCCCAACACTGTTGCAGAAGTTCCCACAAATGTGTTGCACTTGTAGGTTGCTTTGCTTTCACCCTTCTGTCCAGTTCATCCAAAACCAGCTCGATGGGGTTTAAGTCTGGAGACTGTGCTGGCCATTCCATGATTTGAAGCCTACCGTCTTGTTCTTTTCCTCGAAGGTAGTTTTGACATAGCCTGGAGGTGTGTTTAGGGTCATTATCTTGCTGTAGGATGAACCCCCTGACCAACTAGGCATATACCAGAGGGTATTGCATGGTGCTCGATAAAACGATCATTCATTGTATGGTGCTGAAAAATCCTGTGGTAGCCCTTTTGGTTTAGGGTGCCAGTCACTCTGTGCAAGTTGCCGACTCTGGATCCAGCAAAAGAGCCCCAGACCATCACGCTTCCTCCTCCATGTTTGACAGTTGGTGTCACACACTGAGGAACCATCCTTTCGCCTACCCGACGGCATACAAAAACCCTGCGTGATGAACCAAAGATTTCAAATTTTGATTCATCGGTCCATAAGACCTTCTTTCAGTCTTCAGTAGTCCACTGGCGGTGCTTCATGGCCCAGGCAAGCCTCTTTTTCTTATTTTGCTATCTTAGCAATGGCTTTCTTACTGCCACTCGACCTGTCAAACCTGCAGCTCAAAGTCTTCTCTTCACAGTTGAAACTGAGACTTACTTACATCGACCAGTATTAAGCTGTGCTTGAAGCTGTTGTCTTGTGAGCCGCCTATCACGCAAGCTGTTGACTTTCAGAAACTTGTCTTCTGATTCTGTTGTGGCTTTGGGTCTGCCAGATCTCTTCCTGTCAGTTTCCTCCAGTTTCCAATATAATACTTCCTGCAGTGCAATATTGTCCAAATAATGCTTCAAAGGGTGTAATAACAATCTGTTCCAATACTGCTTTTATACAGACGGGGTTTGTAATCAAGTAATCAGCAGAGGTTTGGACACCTGTAGGAATTGTTTGCATCAACTTTCAAGGCTTAATTTACTTACATTGCTGCAGAACAGCTGTAAGTTGTTAACCCATTACTTGTTCCCGAAAGAAGGTCTTTTTTTAACAATATAACTGTGCAATTTGCATTATTTTCCCGTTTTTGCTAACCTAAACTTTTTTAAAACCCCAAGCAGTTTACTGCTTACCTTTGTACCATTTCAGGTTATTCACTGGACATTAAACTGCGTAAATTTAAATAAAAACTGAGGTGTTCTAAAACTTTTGACTGGTAGTGTACACACATTCATGCATATACACATGTATGTGCACATGTTCATACACACCATATTCATACACACACACATATATGTGCACACGTTCATACACACACATTCATGCATACATACATATATGTGCACACGTTCATACATACACACATTCATGCATACACGCATATATGTGCACACGTTCATACACACACATACACACATTTATGCATACATGCACATATGTGCACACGTTCATACACACACACATTCATGCATACACACATATATGTGCACATGCTCATACACACATTCATGCATACACACATATATGTGCACACGTTCATACACACACACATTCATGCATACACACATATATGTGCACACGTTCATACACACACATACACATTCATGCATACACGCATATATGTGCACACGTTCATACACAAACACACACATTCATGCATGCACACAAATTTGGAGATAACCACCTACGAAATACATTTAGACACACAGACCAAACGTATTGGCTGACTCCCAAACTATCACGTTTCTCATGTGGCCAATGATGTTTGTCCTTGTTGATGATATCATTTTAACATGGTTACATGGTTGTGTATGATCTTGTGCGGGAAAGGTGTTGTGTTATAGGTTTGTCCAGATACTCTATACCAGGGGGGGGGGGGGGGGGGGGGGAACCTTTCCTCGTCGGAGAGGCCATAGCAGCTATTGTTAAACTTGCTGTGGGTTATGTGCATCGTAATGTTAGTAATTTAAACAACACGTATGCAGAGTAGTATGCAGAGTAGAACAGTGGTGGCACTCGGTGGAGTGCATTAGGTTTTCTATCCCACTGATGGGCTGCATATGCTTCTGGACTCGAACCATAATCTAATTGGCTTGTTCTTGTCAGTTGACACCTATTCAAATTCATCCACAAAGTTTCATCCAAAGCCAACCATAGCTTTTTGAGATATTATGCTATATATCCATTTCAGCCATATCTCTCAACGGTGAAGAATCGCTTAAAATGATCGGATCCGGATCTTTACCAAAATCGAATCAATTCGTCCTTGTCACGCACCCAATCTGTCCACCAAATTCGCACGAATCCGTCCACAACTTTTTGAGGCACCCTTCTCATAGACACAGACTGACAGAAAAACAGACAAATAGGAGTATACACACAAGTATACACCCCCCCCCCCCCACATCCTGATTATTGATGATAACTAAACAAAGGTAAGAGAAAATAATGTAAATTTTTATAATAGTCATAATAGCAATTACAATGGTGGGTTCATTACCTGTTGTTGCTGTTCTTAAGTTGTTGTTGAGTGAATTGTTAATAGCTACATAAAATAGTGAACAAACTATCACCACAGTACCGGATCAACATGTCACGGTACACGCCGTGCGTACTGTATAGCTTGCATTTTGGTGTAAAGTGTGCAATATTTTTCCAGGTTTGCAACCAAACTCAGGTGAAAACATTGGTTAGACTCGTGCATCCTGCAAACCTCACTTTTTGGACAAACCACCAGGGGTCGGGAGGGGGTGGGAGATAACAGCCTGTTTAACATTTGAAAGCGGTTCACAATGCTTTGCTGTATTGAGAATGAATAGGAGAATGGGAGGTTTATGTAAATGAATGTCTCCCCCAGGTGGTATAAGAGGAACAAAAGAGCTGGTATGGAAATGCGGGTTGGACCTGGAATTGGAGACAGCAGCTGATTTGAAGGCGAAGGCAGTTTGTAAGAGACAGGTAAAGTGTAAATCCACCTTTTCCACCTCTCATTTGTTCTGTCTGTGCTGCTTGCAAATGTTAAGGAATCCCAGAAATCGAAGGAAGTTGATCACTTTCACCCGGTGAAATTGAATGTTTGTATGCTTATTGATAAGTTGGTCCGAGCAGGCTCTGCGTAGAACTTTCCACCCTGTATTGTCAAACTTCTGAGTTCTGGAGCGTTAAACATTGTGGGGTAAGTTTGCATCATAACTGACTATCGGCTTGTGTGGTCAACATCTGCATGACCTTCTCGTATGTATTTCGTGTGACGTGTTTTCACTATCTAATGTTTAAATACCGATTGGTTAATTTCCAATGATTTTGAACATTTGCATTTGAACTTGAGTCGAAATTGAAGTACACAGCAAAACGTTTTTGAAAAATGAAGTTATCATTAGTATGAGTTTTGTTCATGTTTATTAATATTTCCTTTGTTAGTCCGAATCGAAATGATCTTTATGGAGATGTTCACCTGCGTGCAGTGGAGTTTGAATGTGATGGAGCCAGGTTGATGCTTTGCAAGACCTCATCCCGACATGTTTGAGTTCATTTAGCGAACTCGTATAAAACCTACTGCATGAAAATGTATAATAATGTACAAATGTTAACGATACGTTTTCTTTTGTGTGGTATCAAAGTCGGTTGAGAGGGGATGTGCCAGCTTTTCCAGATCCGTTGAACCCCTCTTAGTTGTCACCACTGTGACGCTTTTTATTCGGTGAAATACTTGTTTTGTAAGATTTGCAAAATATTTCTTAAGATTGAGTGGTTGCGTTCTTATTGAATACGGTGGTCTAAATAGTTCCTGGGTAGAACTTTCTGAGTTTTGTCAAGCATCTGTTCTCTGGAGCCATAAGGGTCGAGGCTCATGGAGGAGCTGAACGGTAAAGAGCAGCAGGTTAACAAACTACCAAAGGATATTGGGGTGTACACATGGAGGAAAGGAGGAATAACACAGAGACGAGTAACAATGGTCTGGAGAGGAACAGAATGGGAAAGAATCAAGGTGTGTAGAATAAATCACGCATGTGCTTTAGTTGTGAGGTAGTGATGGACAATGCGTTTGTAATTCTGAAGTGAAGAAGACGTGACCACTGGCACGAGGAGATAATTCCCCAATCGAGAGAATAAGGGGACGAATGAATTCAGGTGGGCAACCAGTCTGAACTTTGGGAGTTTATTCGGGTGGGAAAACCTTGGACATGTGTGGCTTGGGGAGGGCAGAGGTAGGACAGGACAGGGCAGGAACAAGGCCAGATGAAAGCTTGTAAAAAAAACCCTAAAAATACGTGACACACACACACACACACACACACACACACACACACACACACACACACACACACACACACACACACACACACACACACACATATATATATATATCACATTCAATTGGGATAGATAGAGACAGCTGCCTTGCAATTTCATGCTCGAGATTATTAAAGGTAACCGTGTGTGCATGCAAAATGTGTTCGTTTATCTATTTGGCCTTAAACAGGCCATAAGGTTTATTCTTCCGTGCTAAAGGATAATGGTCATTCTGCAGTCGTGACTACATTCTCGAAGGTTTCTGTTGTTAATGGATGCCTGGAAAAGTATTACGGTATTTTTATTTGGTCTTACCTTTAATTCTGTTAAATAATTTATGATGTATTAACTTTTGGAGAGAAACAAAACAAAGTGACTTGTATGATGGCTAGAGTTTTTATGACGTAGCCCATAAGGCAAAGCCGTCCAGAACAGTGTATGTATGTATGTCCCTCACAAATGTACACCAATCGGCTAAGGATCTGGTTACATGACGGGCTGATGTGATGTGATTTCTTTGTGATATCATTATGTGGCACGACGGCTAACTCCACACACCGCCAATTTGATTTTTTTTTGCCGTTCAGCCCGAACACGTCGTCAAATCTGTCGTATGTCACAATCTCCATGCTCTACGTTGACGTTTTTCATTCAGTGTGAAACACAAACAACCCGATTTTTAAAATGACCATCAAATAACGAGAACATAGGCGTTACCACATGGGTCTTTCAACGACACAGTACTTAAAAGGCCTTAGGCTTCATGCCTTCATGCCTCACCTTCTATTCAGGCCACTTTGGACAAATTAGCCCAGGTTTCTTGATACAGTATTAGCATTTTAATAATATTAATAACGTTCATAATCATGATAACATTGTAAATATAATCGTAACACTGCAATCCCTTTGTCGTAACTGCAAAGTTACTGTATTGAAGCAGTGTATGGTTGGTTCATTGTTGACTCTAAACATATCGAATAAACCAGTGAGTGTCTCTTCACTTCCCATGGCGACAGACAGCTTAGAGACTTAGTGCTTCAAAAAAAATGTAATCCTTACATTATTTGCTAACTTGTATCCCCAGCCAGGTCACACTATATTTTTCAACTAAAGTATCAAACAAGCCCTGCTACGCCGCTGTTAGACTTTCGGTCTTGTTGATAGTTAATTGCCATGCAGATAAAAGTTAACGTTGTTATGTAAGTCTTAGTGCAGAAAAAACAATTTTTCTCAGAAAATGCCCATAGATTTCCAGGGTGGCAAGTTAAAGTTTTCCAAAGTTCATAAACTGCTTTCTTTACACACACATTCACACTACGTTACTCGTATGACAAAGAGCAACTAGAACTGCCCTCGATAGAGAGCATACCTCTGCCAGGCTGAACAGTTTACATTTTGTATCCCGCTGATAGGTCGGATCTGGATCCGGACCTGAACCAAAATCGAATCGGCTTGTTCTTGTCATCTCACCAACTCACCCACCTCATTTTGTCATAAGTTGGCCACAAGTTTTTGAAATATCATGCTGTATATCGCTTTTGGCCCCATTTCGCAATGGTGAAGAATCGCTTAAAAATTAAACAATTCTCGTATGTACATTTGGATCTTCACCAAAATCGAATCGATTTGTACTTGTCACACACCCAATCTGTCCACCAATTTTTGTCTGAATCATCTACAACAGTTTTGAGATATCCTGCTCACAGATAAACGGGCAGACATGGGTGAAAATCTTCCCTCCATCCACCTTGGGTGGTGGAGATAACAAGCTGCATCATTTAATTACCCCATGTGAGTGAAATTAAAAATGGGGTTAAACAATGCAATGGGGGAGGGGGATAATAAAGCAGCACATAAGTTGAATTGTCACCTGATTTCAGAACAGGCGATGTTCGACAGGATTGTCAGCCAGACCAGGTTCGTCGATCTCATGGTACCTGTTATTATATGCAAAGTTTTCTTCATCCTCTTGACATCTATTGCTGTGTTGGAGTAGCTGAGCCGTATTATGGAGCAATACTGTGCCACACAAGGCAAGCCCAGACATTTTCAATGTCTGCAAATTGGTTCTCCAAGTTGAGCCATTGAGTTTGCTGTTTAACTTATTTCTTGTCTTTATTGTCTTTGTAAAGTGTTCCTGAAAATTGTGCCCGTTCAGTGTGATGCCTAAATACACAGGTCTTTGGTCATGGATAAGGCAGTGCCCATTTGGGCAGATATTGAGCTGTTTGTTGGTCTTTGTGTGGTTTATCAGGAAGCCCCTTTTGGCACTTGGTTTGAGTCTTGATCTTTTATAATAATATACCTTCTGTCTCATTGTAAGCATTGATGACTACTTCTAAGGGACTGAAATCCTGGTCCTTTTAGTTATAGACAGTTTGCACTTGTAAAACATCTGGCAATGCTGTTGGGAATACAACTTCTGAAAAGTTTGAAAAGTGTCTGTGCTTCAACTGAGCCTTGAGGTAAACAATTATTTTGAGACCTCCAGGAATTGTTTTTTATTTATTAATTATTTTATCCAAGTAAAACCTGAAGCCCTTCAACAGCAGTTCCTTTGCCATGAAAACCTATTTCGGTCGGATTCGTCATAGTTTATAAAGTAAGCCTGTATGATGAGCTTGCAACATGCAGCAGTAAGATCTAAGAATACCGTGCCTGTCATCTGCCTCGTCTGGAAGCCATTGTCAAGGTAGATGCTGGTGTTTGATCAGTTACTGCGATCTTGCCGAAAACCTGTTTGACCAATGCTCAATATACTGTAAATGTTGATGGAAATTCTTTGAATGCTAAGCCTTTCAAGTTGTCTTTACACCCAGCTTAGCAAAGAAACACAGGGTGCTTGGTAACTGCCTGTAAGTCATTGGTCTTTCTTGGGATTTAGCAAGACCTTGGTCTGCACCTTATCTTAGGTAGTTTATTTTCCTGGTTGACAGGGGGACAGAAAGTTGACTAAGTCAGTGTCTACTAGTTTTCCCCCGGATGTTCAGAAATTTCAGGTTGAGATGTTATCAAGCCCGCAGCCTTTACCTGTTTTCATTGTTTTTTTGTCATCCTTCCTGTTTTAGCTGCAGCATTTCTTTTGTTTTCGGTATACATTGTTTGTCTTGCCATCGCGTCTTCTTTGCCTCTTCAAACTTTTCGTCCCTTTCCATCTTTGCACCGTTTATCAGTTGATAAGCAATATTGCAAGCAGCGACCGTGATGGCGTTGCGCTGGATGCTTCTTGAGCAGCATCACGCTTTCTGATTGGTGTTCATGATTTGTGGCTGGGTCTTGACTCGTTTATTTCTGCAGTGTCCTGCTCCCATCTCGTTCTTCTTGAAGCATTTAAAGCTATTTGAAAGGTGTGTGGTGATGTCTGGATCACAACTTTCTTCGTGATGCTGAGGTTTTTCACACTTGTCAGCTAGGCAAGGAATACAGATATTATTTTATTAAATCTCTTGTAATTGATTTGGCATTTTTGTAAATTTATCTTCTGAACCACATGTGAGCTTAGAGATGTTGTATGACATACAGGTGATGTGGCTGTCAGCAAGTTGTATAAAACTGGATCAAATTTAATCTGATAGTTCCAGCAATTTTTTATATTTTTTTATTATTAAAAAAAAAAACGTATATATGTATATTTATATGAAAATGCATATATATGTATTTATTTATTATTATTATTATTTTTAAATATATATATATATATTTTATTTATTTTTATTTTATTGATGCTTACAATATGTCTGTTTACACATTCTTCTCCTCCTCCTCTTCCCTTTATAAGGGTTTATGTCCAATTGTACCAATCTTCTGCCCTGCGTTGATCACGATACTCCTCCACTTCTCTTTGTCCTCAGCCTTCTCTCTCTACTCTCCAACCACCCCCACCATACTAATTTACTAATATCCCTCCTCACACAATATTCGCCATCTCAACCATGGTCTACCCCTTTTCCTCCTATCTTGCTCCCTCTACCTGTCTGCTCTCTTTGCCATTCTCTCTTCCCCTAACTACATCATGTGCCCAGCTCACTTCAGTCGGATTTATGTCATCATCCTTGTCAACTTTACTTACACAC
The DNA here is from genome assembly GCF_964187855.1 of Myxine glutinosa. Taxonomy (NCBI): domain Eukaryota; kingdom Metazoa; phylum Chordata; class Myxini; order Myxiniformes; family Myxinidae; genus Myxine; species Myxine glutinosa. The sequence continues at coordinate 144,335,904 of NC_136267.1, forward strand.
CAATCTTCTCCCTCAGTTCATCCATCCTCCTTCCATCCATCCTCTTCACCCATGTAATCCTCCTGTACCAATTGTTCTTGCAAACCTGCAGCCTCTGTTGTTTCCCCGTCAGTGCCACTGTCTCGAGACTGTAAATATAGGCCGGCGTTACACAAGAACCGAAACTTTCCCTTTCAATGTTCTTCATTATATTTTCTCTTTGCCATCAATCCCTCCACCCTCATTCACACATTTGCACTCACCTGGATCCTCTGCACACCTCTACACTGCCTCACACCTACCATCCCCGGTCACTGTTCCCCACCCAGCCCCCCAGATACTCAAACGTATTTCCCTGTCTGATCTTCTTCCCCTCTAGCCTGATATTCATTTGTTTTCTCTGCTGACTGACCCACATCACCTCAGTCTTCTCCGTACGCATCTTCAGTCCATGCTTACCAAATGCCTTCTTCCACTCCCCAGTACCTCCTGCATCTCACGCTTGCTCTCCTCCACAACAGCCAGATCATCCGCATACAACTCCACATACACCGCTGACTCCAACTTTGGTTAAAGCATCAGACAATGTTGACTATGTGGGAAGTTTTCATTACAGGGCTTGTATTGATACTTGTGGTCCAGGTGAGGTCAGAAGAGCTATCTTGCTTTACTTTGGTAGAATGAAAAAATACCGCATTCCTTTGGGTCATGGATGAGCTTTGAAGGTCAGGAAGTGAAGCTCAGGCCAAAAGGTCAACTAAATTTTGGTCTGACTATACTCCCAGATGGTGTTGTGGCTATTGAAATATCCAACATAAAAGACTGGGGGGGAGGGGGGGGATAGGGGGTGAGGCTTGTTTGGGGGTTTGTACATTTCTCCCCCCCCCCCCCCCCCCCCTCTCGCCTTCCCCAATCTCACAATATCACACAAGTGTGAATTAGCTCGAATTTGTTATGTACAGTTATCAGCAAGATCTGCTCTAACATTGGTAGCATGGCCATATTTTCCATGTAGAGACTAACTTCCAAGATCGTAACCTTTGGGCAATTCCACGACGTTACGGAGTGACACTTTGAGTCATTTTTGTGAACTTTGATTGCTCTAGCATCTATCTATAATTCCAGTAATCTCTGTACGTTTGTACGTTTGTCTGTGACCGCTGTTTCTCGACAACCACGGGTCCGATATACTTTTAACTTGCCAGGTATATTGCTGGGGACCCGAGGATGTGCCTTTTCAAGGTTTGAAATTAATCGGACAATTACTTACCGAGCTATGTCCAAAAAACGATTCAACCAATCAGAGAGCAGCGAACTATCACGTGTGCCGAACGTGGCGGACACACTCTACCTCGGACGGCACATTTGACAGCGTATTCATTTATTTCACGTTGGAAAACTATGTTGCCGTTAAACTATGTTTTAAAACGAATTCAAACTGCGATTAAATTAAAACGATTCATCGTAACTGCGACGATTTGCGAACTTCCGGCAGCCAATCACAGAACGCTTTGTTGCGTAGGCGTGGCCGATGTGAGACGAGCGGAGCTGAGCGCGTTACGAGCTGACCGCCATTACGGTACGTAATTCGATTTCTTATGCGCATTATTTCTCCCAATTCAGTCAGAGCGAAGGGCGGAAGCGAAGAGCGTTGTTTTTTTTGTTTACGGGCGTACGGGCGGGGTAGAGCGTACGGGTAGCGTTTTTTTTTTTTTTGGCAAGGAACGGGCACCCACGTACGGGCAATGCCCTAGTAGTGATAAAGCCACTAGTACCTACTCTCTATATATCATATTGTAAAGGAAGAGTTGCACTTTACAGAGATATTAATGGAGTTCCTGTCAGTTGGACCATTGTCAAGTAATTAACATTCAAAAACTGTGTTACGGAGTGACACTGTCTTTTGTCATTTATTAAACAATAACAACATTTATTGAAAACTCTGCTCTCACAATAGTTATAAAATTGTAATGAAATAATGGGAAGATACACTAATAGTTGTGCCTTTAGTACAGGGGTTTCAAAATTCCAGACATGACCTAATTACTCTGAAATAATTACAATAGTCCCGTTACGGAGTGACGAAAAATCCCGTTATGGAGTGACGAGTCAATTTTGAGATTTCTCCCAAAGCAACAAATCATTTCTAGATAACGCCAGGCTTTCATTCTGAACCCAGCTGACTTGTGCTGGCGTTTCAACGTCTAACACTTTAGATAAATAATAAAAATAAAAATCTGAACTGAGAAAATATACAATAAACATATAAAAAAGTCAAGAAATAGACTAAAGAAATTGGGAACAATTTACGAGTGGATGACCAGAAACAAAACAAAGTTTGGAATTAATCAGTTGGCCACATCACAAAACTTCACATGACTGCCCTGCAAAAGGTTCCCTTTCCCAAAGGACATTCAGCAAATACATAATGATTGCGATGGTCGAGGGATGGCTGAAGAAGGAATCTGACGACTTGGTTGGAATCAATCCAGGATTTATCTTCCACCTCTGGGAATGTATATGCCAAGTCAGATAGGCCCGCTTTTCGCAAAAATGATACTTCCAAACAACCATCATCTACTATCTGAGTCACCTGGCCAACAAACAACTTCTTAGATTATTTTTGTGACATACTGCACAGTCACAAAGTCACCAGGGTGCACTTGGGGTTGACTGTCTGACCTGGGGTGCTCAGCAGGTGCTGTACTAGCAGTATTTTGACATTCCAAGGATGATACATGGCACTCGGGGTGAAGACTCACCAATTCAAATTGTTCCGCTGTTGAGTACATAGAGGCACTCACAACATATTTCCTCACAGGTTTCACACAGTGTGTTTGGTGTGTTTTCGGAAGCGACGTCACTAACTGCCAGCGCTCGTCCAATTGCGACTGGCACTTCTCAATGTCTCCTGCTGCGATGAATAAAACTTCGATCTTTTTGCACTGTGCCGCTGCTATGCGGAAGAAGGATTCTGCATCAGATACAGGATCCCCAGCCAGATTTGCCAACCAAACTCTCCTCTTTACCTCACCTCCTATCCCATCAACAGCACCCTTACCATGAGCTGTGGCAAATAAATTCCAGGATAATTGAATCTTGAACAATTCCTGAAGGAACTCACCTTTTTCAGGCTGAGTTATCAATTGTTTGACAGAATGAGTCACTCTGTAACGTTACGGAGTGACAAGTTTTCTTTTTAATTTATTTTCTGTAGATTAAAAAAAAAAAAAATTATACTGTACAATGATTGGGTGGTATAAGTTCTTAATGACCCTGGATTTATTTGGTTTTTCATCCACCAGTTAAAGAGAAAAGTAACCAAATGTCAAATTTTCGTTATGGAGTGACACGTCACGGAGTGACATCTGACTCCTAATTTGAGTTTTAATTTTAAAGCATAAAAGGACAACTCATATTTTTTCAATTGGTTTTGAAATAATCTTCACACAGGTAGCTTCTGATGGATAGCATTTGTTGACTTCATACCAATGAATTGAGAGAATGAATGAATTAATAGTTCTTTGCATTATCGAGGGCCAATTTTACTGCGCTTTTCAGTGGAATGACTTCATTAATTGCAATGAGTGATGTAAGCCAACAGAGCAAGCAAACTCAGTGATCTTGATATTATCTGAAAGTACATGTTTTCAGCTTTCATTTGGTACATAACATGAACTTTTTCAGTCAAATTTAAAATTTGACCTCTGCGGACCATTTCTCGTGGAATTGCCCCTTTACTGGTATCGTGACTGGCAGTACATTTCTTGAAGACAGATTGCATCTGTTTTATGTTTGGAACCTTCCATGTTCAGCTGGAGGCTTTTCAGGAATGGACCAATGTTCAAGGTTCCTGGATTGTGATCGCCAAGATTGCTTGAGAGTGCATGTTGCAATGTTTCATCTACTCATTGCAGCTTTTGTTTCCCCTGTCACAGGGCACTTATGGGTATGCCACATAAACGTTAGGTACATTATTCACCTTCCTGTGATGAGACAGCCCTCTATGCACGACATAAAAAAAAAAAAAAACACCTTTAGAGGCCATTTTTCCCCGCAAAGTGGGGGTTGGCCTTTTTCGGGGACCGTGGTTGTTGTTGTTGTTTTTTTTTGGTCCCCTTTTTGAAGCAATGTTTTACGGCCGGATGCCCTTCCTGCCGCCAACCCTTTTTGTCGCCTTTTACGACAAGCAGGGAATTACCAGTGGTACTCAATTAGCCGACCTCGGAAGGATGACAGGCTGAGTCAACCCACCTGGCGTTAATGCAGCGATCGACCAGGATTCGAACCCAGGATCCTGGGATCCTAAACTGGCACCCTAGCCGCTAGCCCAACACCACTATACACGACATTAAATGGGAGATTTTCATTGTGATGAAGCACAGCAGTGATTGCTAAAAGAGAAATGTAAATGTTGAAGATTTGGTAATCTTTTGCTACCACGGTGTAATAAACTGACTGCAATCAGGTGCAATCGCAACAATATCTATCCCATGCATGGGAAGCGAAAAAAGGGATTAAGCAATGGATTCACTTATGTCTGTATGTGTCTGTCTACAAACATCAGTTTATGATCGAGGAACAACTTGATTTCAATTGAATGTTATATTTTGAACATGAATGAATGAATGAATGAATGAATGAATTCATTCATTTTGAACATGAATCGGAAAATGAACCTGGAGCTTAGCAGTACTTTAACTCTGAATTTGTCCCGATCGTGCATGTGCAGTGAGGAGTGATATATATATTTATTTTTTTTTGCAGTCATTTTGGAAGCTGTCCGAGGCTCGGTGACGATCCTCAAAAGAGCCCTCTGAACAAAACTTTGAGAATAAGCAAACTTCACAAACTGGTCTACGAATCATGATCCCTTACTGAAGGGATCAGTACAGTAAGGATACTTCGGGATACTTCAAAACCTGGAAGGATTCCATTCCACCTTCTGAAACCCACACATGGAGATAACAACCAATGACACACATACACCCACACAGTGTCCTTTCTAGGGACAACTGTTATTCAAAGAAACATGTAGGGATGATTTCACATGATAATTTATTGTGATCATTCTTACCTTGTTTTCATACTTTTTGGAGTAACATTCCTACATCCTTTTGCATTTTTAGCTTATCTGGAATTGGAATTGCAGATAGGGTATTGTCATTGTGCACTGCCTTTCTGTCTCTTATTTTGACTTCTCGGGCCAAACCGCTGTGCCGATTCAGCTAAAATTTGGCAGCAAGGTTCCGCTCACAACTGGTAATGGGATTGCTCAGCTTGTTTGGGTCACGTGACTTTAATTACGTAAAATGGCGGACTTACTAAAGTCCTTCAAAAATTATCTTCTTCAGACCTACCAGTTAGAATGTTACCAAATGTGGGTTACATTAGGCCAGTTTAAGAATGTTTAATTGTGGAGGTCATGTCGATCATGTGGCCGGAAGTGTGTCAAAATGGCTGACTTAATTTTTGGGGAAATCGTGTAAATTCCTTCAAAAACCTCCATACCCACCTGTCAAAATGCTACCAAATTTTGGTTACATCATTAGGACAGGGTATTGATGCTAAATTGCGGAGGCCATGCTGATCATGTGGTTGCCTGGTGTTGGCTTAGCGGTTAGGGTGCTGGCTTGGGATCCTAGGATCCTGGGTTCGATTCCCGGTCGATCGCTGAATTAGCGCCGGGGGGTTGATTCAGCCTGTCATCCTTCCGAGGTCGACAAATTGAGTACCAGTTCACTGGTAATTCCCTGTGTGGCGCAAGAGGCGACTGACAGGGTTGGCGGCAGGAAGGGCATCCGGCCGTAAAACATTGCTTAAAAAAAAAAGGGGACCACGGTGCACGAAAAAGGCCAACACCCCTGCTCTGTGGGGAAAAATGGCTTCTGAAGGTGGTTCGATGCAGATCACGTGACCGGGAGTGTGTCAAAATGGCAGACTTAATCAATTTTTGGGAAAATTGCGTACATTCCTTCAAAAAATTTCTCCAGACCCTACAGTCAGAATGCTACCACAATTGGGTTACAGCATTAGGCCAGGGCCCAGATAAGCTACAGGTCTCATGGCCCTATTTTAAAAAACAAAGTCTTTTATTCATATCTTTTATCCTATCTATCTATACATATAATAAATGGTCAGTGTGTGTCTCCTCCATAACTCTAAAACCTTGAGTGCTAGCAGCCTGGAATGTTGCATGCATACAAAGGGTATTCCAAGGGAGTCCATGAATAAAAACTGGGTATTTGGGTAAATTTAAACATCCATTTTGAAAATAATTTCGGGAGTGCTCATCACAAAAAAAACAAAATAAGCCTTACGAATATTGCGGCACACCGTCTTTGTCAACCCAATGTCACATAGCTGGGTTCTTAAGCCGCCATTTTGTTGGGCCTGCTCAAAAATGCCTTACCTTGGAACCATGATGACCTCTCAGATTAATTAAAGTATTTAATCAAAACTGGCTTCGGATTTGAGAATTGGATCCCCATGGACTAAAGTGTCAATCTGGAGTGAAATCTGAAAATTTAAAGAAATTAGGGATTCTTATAACTAATTGTATTTATGCAAGCCGGGTTTTCATCCCTCCTTCTGCACTCTCATCTTAATTCATAAGTTCATAGGACAGAGTGTCACGCCACTGTGATCTGCGATACTTGCAGGGAACCCGAAGATTTGAGCCATCTGTTTAAAACATATGATGGATCCAGATTGAGTCTATTTCAAATTATGAAGAGGCATGATGTATCTGCCGAACATTTCCGACCATTTGAACCAGAAGCATTGCTGACTCTGCAAGGCTGTTCTGAGATTTTTACGGGACCGGGAAATCCATATAGTATTATAGATTACTTTTTTTTTTTTTTTGTATACTGAATCGAGGCTCGTGAAAGAGCTAACATTTACTTCACAAACAAATCAACCAGACAAACAAAATACAGTGGAACCTTGACTTACGAGTGCCCCAACTTACGAGTTTTTCGAGATACGAGCCGTCGCTCCGGCAGTTTATTGCTTTGAGATGCGAGCCGAGATCTGAGTCACGAGCTTTCGCCACCCGGTCACGTGGTTATCTTGCCGTTCAAGTACAGTATCTCTGTCGTATAGCGCTGCATTTTTGTTTTCGCATTTTGGTTATTTCGAGTTCACGCCGCCAGGTGGGTTCTGGTCACGTGGTTATCTTGCCGTGCAAGTACAGTACGTATCTCTGTCGTATAGCGCTGCATTTTTGTTTTCGCATTTTGGTTATTTCGAGTTCACGCCGCCAGGTAGGTTCTGGTCACGTGGTTATCTTGCCGTGCAAGTACAGTACGTATCTCTGTCGTATAGCGCTGCGTTTTTGTTTTCGCATTTTGGTTATTTCGAGTTTACGCCGCCAGGTAAGTTCTGGTCACGTGGTTATCTTGCCGTTCAAGTACAGTACGTATCTCTGTCGTATAGCGATGCATTTTAGTTTTCGCATTTTGGTTATTTCGAGTTTACGCCGCCAGGTAGGTTCTGGTCACGTGGTTATCTTGCCGTTCAAGTACAGTACGTATCTCTGTCGTATAGCGATGCATTTTAGTTTTCGCATTTTGGTTATTTCGAGTTTACGCCGCCAGGTAGGTTCTGGTCACGTGGTTATCTTGCCGTTCAAGTACAGTACGTATCTCTGTCGTATAGCGCTGCGTTTTTGTTTTCGCATTTTGGTTATTTCGAGTTCACGCCGCCAGGTAGGTTCTGGTCACGTGGTTATCTTGCCGTTCAAGTACAGTACGTATCTCTGTCGTATAGCGATGCATTTTAGTTTTCGCATTTTGGTTATTTCGGAAAATTTCATGTTCATGTTCATGTTTTCATGTTCATGCCATGCCAGGCCACAACTTGTTCAGAGTGCCGGCGATAGCTCGCCTTCTCTTTGTGGAAAACACGGTGAGATCCTTAACATCCAACAACTAATGGGACGCAAACGGGGCGCCCAGTTTAGCGGTACACACATTGATGAATCACCCTGCCTGTGATTCACCCATGACAGGTTATAGCTGGGTCGGGATTCAAACCCAGGCTGGACAGTTTAGACTTTAGAGTCAAGTGTGCGTACCTCCAGTCCAGGCCATCCTGCCAACTTGTATGCTGCATACAGGTGAAATATAAAGCGCGAGATATTTTTATATATACTGTATATTTTTTTAAAAATTGGTGTGGTTTTTGGCGGGCTGGAACGGATTAATAGCATTTCAATGCATTTCAATGGGGAAATTTGATTTGAGATACGAGCAATTTGAGTTACGAGCTCGGTCACAGAACGAATTAAACTCGTAAGTCAAGGTTCCACTGTATATAAAAAGAGGGAGTGGAAGACAAGATCGGGAGAGAAGGGGAACCACACAAACACAACATTTGAGAGCAGGGAGATGTGTGGAAGGGAGAGGGCTTGGGGGGAGGAGGTGTGGGAAGGGAGGGGGAGGGAGAAGTATAAAACACAAGGACACCAAGGACTTCCAGGACAGAAGTTGGTATTTCAAAAAAGTGGAATTGGGGTGAAATTAGCGGGGGTAGAAAAGATCAAGGTTTTGGATGGGGGAAGATAAGAGATGATGGTGAACAGCTGTTTTAAAGACCTGGAGGGTGGAGTGGGATTGAAGAGAGTGAGGGAGTTTGTTCCAGAGGTGGGAGAAAAGAGGAATGAAGGAGTGAAGGTGAGCAGAGAGTCTTGATTTTGGCAGTTTAACCATAAGAGGGTTGCAGGCAGATCTTGTGCGACCTGTAGGAATATTTGCGGGCAGAGCCCAGAGAGAGCTGGGGGGGCAAGGCCAGAGAGGAGTCTAGAAGACGGAAAGACCACCAACCTACCTGCGGTGAGTGAGTGAGAGGCCCTTGGAGTTAGCTTCATCGCGGGAGATTCCAATGATTCTGAATGCTTTGGTTTCAACAGCGTGACGACGAGCTAGGTGTGAGGCAGGAGCACCAGCCCAGAGGGGAGAGCAGTATTCCATTGAGCTGCGGATGAAAGCCTTGTATGTGGTGAGGAGCTCAGGTGTGCCAAAGAAGGACTTCACACGACGGAGGATGCCCAGTCGGCGACTGGCTTTGGAGGCCAGATTTGAAATGTGTTTTTCCTAGGAAAGATCATGGCAGATAGTGAGACCCAAAAGCTTGAGTGACAGAACTACTTGGAGAGGATTATTCAGAAAGTGGATGGGAGGGTTGTAAAAAAAATTAATGGCTCCTTCGATCACCACTGCTATGTCTGGGCGCGTGGCATATTTTGATCCTTACGGCTCTGAAAACGCCACAAAACCTGAAAAGAAAATCCCCCCTCCATATTCGGTGAAGCGACAGGTGGAATTTGCTATAGCTGCAGGTGGTATTTTAAGAGAGACCTGCGGTGTGACCCCACAGTGTTCATGCACACCTTTTTACAACGCAGCAGTGCCGAGTGAGCGATGTGGTAAGTGAAGTGAATGACAAGGTATTACATACGCAGTGCAGTCACCTACAGTACGTAACGTGTTTATTTGTGGGCAAATAAATAATAAATAAAATAATAATAATAGTGTGTGCGTGTATTCGTGTTCAAGCCCACACTACTGCAGTGTTAATTTATGGGCAAAACATAATAATAAATGTGTGTCGTTGGTTGTTATCTTCATTTGTGTGTTTCAGGAGGTAGAACGGAGTCGTTTCAGGACTCAAAGTATCCATCTCCGCTTTGGTAAGGGATCACAGTTCATGCACCAAGCTATTGAATATTTGTTGTTCTCATAGGTGCGTGTGTGGGTGGGTGTGTGGATGCTCGTCATTTTCTCCCAATTCATAACTTATAAACATGAGCCACCACCTGCTGTCACGGGGAAGGTGTGGGAGTCTGGAGGGAGGAGGGTTGGGAGGATGCAGACAAGGTGGGGGTAGAAGAGGTGTGATATGGGATTATGGTGGGGAGGGTGGTGGTTTGGGAGGAGGCAGAGAAATGGGGTGGAATAAGGGAGTGAAAGGGATGGCAGGAGGAGGCAACGCCGCAATGCTGGGTACCTTTACTAGTAATATATAAACCACTCGTCAATGTGGTTCTGGTAAACATGTAAAAGGATTTTCTATTTAGTAATCATAACTGAGGAACAACTGATTAGCTGCTCTTGTAATAGGAAATAGGAGCACAGTGAGGCTGCCTTGGCGCATCTTCAACTCACAACACTGTTGACTATGTCCCCTTCTTGCGAATATTTGGATTCGGAATAATCTAAAGTTTCACTTAATGATTCTTCTAGAGAAACCACTTTCAGTGTGCGGTGTTGGAATTCCGTCGCATCATGGAATTCCATCACTCCGCCAACTTGATACTGAAAAGTAGAGCTTTGGCTTTTATTTCTTCGAGTCTAATGTCACATGATCACATGCATGCGCTATCTCATTTACTTTTGGCCTCATGGTAGAGAATTAATTATTTCTCTCCATTTGCTCACTTCTCTGTGCTCTTTTGGAAACCTTTTTAACTGCATGATGCAATAAACACTTAACTTGTAAATTCCTGCAAGAAAATTCCAAATGGTTCGTAAATCTTTTGATCTTTATATATTGCACAAGTGCTATGAAGCTTGACCCCTCCCAGGGGGCGTTTTCAAGGATATTGCATGCAGGTATTGGATGTTCTTAGTGGAAAGGATGATCAAATTTTAAAAGCTGGTTGGTGTTTTAATTACGTAGCATCGAGTTTAAATGGGTCAACGTCCACAAAATATCTGTAATCAATTGTTGTTGTTGCATCTGTATTATTGTACACCGCTCCTTTCCTATGCCATCTCCAGGCATTGCAAATCGTCATTGCTGGGCACCGAAGGGGGCTCGGCAGTGACGCACGCTGAAAGAGAGTACTCAGTTTTCACTCTGGTTGTTTGTTTGTTTGTTGTACACCGCTCCTTTCCTATGCCATCTCCAGGCATTGCAAATCGTCATTGCCGGGCACCAAAGGGGGCTCGGCAGTGACGCACGCTGAAAGAAAGTACTCAGTTTTCACTCTGGTTTCTTTCTTGTTTTCTTGCTTTTGTCCGGGCGATATCTCAGCCATCCTTTGAGCTAGGAAGCTGAAATTTTGTCACAGTAGTGAGCAAGTCCTTTTTCAAAAACGGTATTTTTTGTTTTTTGAATAATCAATTAATTGAGGAGTTATTTAATTATTAGCGATTAATTAAGTACTTATTTAATTAATTAAATTTCCTTTTTCTTCTGACCATTAACTCAGGCACCTTTTGAGTTAGGAAGCTGATATTTGGACATGCCAATGACCAGGTGATTTGGCTGCAAAGGATATTTTTGATTTATTAATTAATCAATTAATCGATTAATTATTTAATTATTTTATTAATGACAATTTTTTTTTTTTTTTTTTAAGTTACAGATTCTGATGAAATGGTGGTGGTTTATGTGTTCTCTGACCGAATTGATTAATAATTAAAAATTTTTATGATTATTTTCTTGTTTTCTTGTTTTCTTGCTTTCTTGTTTTTTTTTTTTTTTTTTTTTTTTTTTTTTGTATACAATATCGAGGCTCGTGAAAGAGCGAACATTAATCACATGAACACACAGAAAGACAAACCGACACATAAAACATATAACACAGGGAGCGGTAGACAAGATGGGGAGAGAGGGGGAAGGACACAAACACAACACATTTGAGAGCAGGGACCGAGAGACATGGAGACATCGAGAGATCTGAGAGAGGGCGAGGGCTTTGGGGGGGGGGGGCGTGGGAAGGGGGCAGTGGGAGAGGTATAAAACATATGGACACTGCCAGGACTTCCAGGAAAGAAGTTGGAATTTCAAACAAGGTGGATCTGGGGTGAATTAGCGGGGGTAGAAAAGATCAAGGTTTTGGATGGGGGAAGATAAGAGATGGTGGTGAACAGCTGTTTTAAAGACCTGGAGGGAGGAGTGGGATTGAAGGGAGTGAGGGAGTTTGTTCCAGAGGCGGGAGAAAAGAGGAATGAAAGAGTGAAGGTGAGCGGAGAGCCGAGATTTCGGCAGTTTAACCATCAGAGGGTTGCTGGCAGATCTTGTGCGACCTGTAGGAATATTTGGGGGACAGAGCACAGAGAGACCTGGGGGTGCAAGGCCGGAGAGGAGTCGGTAGAAGACAGAAAGACCACCTACCTGCCTGCGGTGAGTGAGTGAAAGGCCCTCAGAGATAGCTTCATCGCGGGAGATTCCAATAATTCTGAAAGCTTTGGTTTCAACAGCGTGAAGCCGAGCTAGGTGTGAGGCAGGAGCACCGGCCCATAGGGGAGAACAGTATTCCATTGAGCTGCGGATGAAAGCCTTGTATGTGGTGAGGAGCTCAGGTGTGCCGAGGAAGGACTTCGCACGACGGAGGATGCCCAGTCGGCGACTGGCTTTGGAGGCCAGCTTGGAAATGTGGTTTTCCCAAGAAAGATCATGGCAGATAGTGAGACCCAAAATCTTGAGCGACAGAACTTCTTGGAGAGGATTGTTGAGAAAGTAGATGGGAGGGTTGTCCAGTCGATCTTTTCGGAGAGACATAGTAAGAGTGTGAGATTTGTCAGGATTGAAAGACATGTTCCACTTGTTTGACCAGTCTGTGATTTTGTCCAGGTCTTCAGAGAGTGAGGAGGCAGCAGACTGCCGATCTGAGGGAAGAGGAATGGAGCGGCAGAGAGTGGAGTCATCAGCAAAGAGATAGAGAGGATTTTCGAGAGAGTCAGAGAGATCATTGATGAAGACCAGAAAAAGCACGGGGCCCAGAACACTGCCTTGGGGAACTCCAGCCTGAACAGGAAGAGGAGATGAGAGAAACCCATTCAGGGCCACACGTTGACGACGACTAGAGAGGAAGTCCGCCAGCCATGCGTGGAGATTTCCATGGATACCAAAGGAGGAGAGTTTGGTGAGCAGAGCGGGGTGCCAGACCGTGTCGAAGGCACGTGATATGTCGAGGGAGACAGCTCTAATTTCCTGTTTGGCATTGAGGACCTCCATCCATTGTTGAGACAGCAGAAGCAGCATGTCCAGAGTAGAGTGACCTGGTCTGAAACCAAATTGATGATCAGAGATCAAGCCATTGGAGAAGAGGAAAGATTTCATATCAGAAGCAATGATGGATTCCATGACTTTGCTGATAATTGGGAGAAGGCTGATTGGTCTGTAGTTGCTAGGATCTGTTTTTGCACCTTTTTTGTGCAAAGCGGTGATGTTGGCTGATTTCCAAGCAGATGGCAGTTGACCTTGAGCAAAAGAGAGGGTGAAGAGAACAGAGAGAGGGTGAGATAGAGCAGCAGAGCAGGATTTTAGGACCCGTGGGCTGATGCCGTCGGGTCCAGTTGCAGAATCAGAGTCGAGGGTTGACAGAAACTTTTCCACCTTGTCAGGAGGAAAGGACACGGAGTCCAGGAGCAGCAGGGTACGACTGGGTATGGTGGGTACAGAGAGGGATGGGTTTGGGACACAAGATTTAGAGGCAAACACAGAGTTGCATTCAGCTTTTTCACGTGCGGAGTCAGCTGTGTAGCCGTTTGAGGTAAGGGAGGGGATGGAGGGGGAACAAACACCAGAAACGGATTTGACCAGACGCCACCAGGATTTGGAAGAGGGAGACAGATATGAGAGTTCGGTCTTGAGAACGGAGAGATATTGGAACGGTTTGTTTGGTTGTCCGGGCGATATCTCAGCATCCTTTGAGCTAGGAAGCTGAAATTTCGGCACAATAGTGAGCAAGTCCTTTGTCAAAAACGGTATTTTTTTTTTTGATTAATCAATTAATTGAGGAGTTATTTAATTATTAGCGATTAATTAAGTACTTATTTAATTAAGCAAATTTCCTTTCTCTTCTGACCATTAACTCAGGCACCTTTTGAGTTAGGAAGCTGATATTTGGACATGCCAATGACCAAGTGATTTGGCTGCAAAGGATATTTTTGATTTATTAATTAATCAATTAATCGATTAATTATTTAATTATTCGATTAATGACAAAAAAAATTTTTTTTTTAAGTTACAGATTCTGATGAAATAGTGGTAGTTTATGTGTTCTCTGACCAAATTGATTTATAATTTAATTTTTTTATGATTATTATTTATTTATTTTCATTATTAATCATTTATTTATTTTCTTTCTCATTTGGCCAATATCTCAGGCACCTTTTGAGCTGGGAAGCTAATATTTGGACATGAGTGACCAGGTGATGTGGCTATCAAGGATATTTTTGATTTATTGATTAATCATTTCATCTATTAATTATTTGTTGATTAATCGATTAATTATTTATTGAGTAATCAATTAATTATTTAATTTTTTATAAATGACTTATTTAATTAAATTTCTAAAAGATACATCTTCGGATGAAGCACTCGTGGTTTAGTTATGCGATTAGCCAATTGATTATGAAAATATTTTGTGATAATCTTTTATTGATTTTAATTATACAATAAATCAATCAATTAGTGTACACCTCTCCCTCCCAATGCCGCCTCAATGAGCTGCACTGCGGTATTGCCGGGCGCCGGAGGCGCCCCGGCAATGCCGCGCTGCAGCTTATTTAATTATTTGGCATGGGGCGGTGTACTTTGAATGTATGTGTACTTGTTTGTTTGTTTGTCCGGGTGATATCTCAGCCATCCTTTGAGCTAGGAAGCTGAAATTTCGGCACAATAGTGAGCAAGTACTTTGGCAAAAACGGTATTTTTTGTTTATTGATTAATCAATTAATTGACGAGTTATTTAATTATTAGCGATGAATTAAGTACTGATACATTTCCTTTCTCTTCTGGCCATTATCTCAGGCACCTTTTGAGTTAGGAAGCTGATATTTGGACATGACAATGACCAAGTGATTTGGCTGTAAAGGGTATTTTTGATTTATTGATTAATTAATTAATCGATTAATTATTTAATTATTCGATGAATGACTTAATTATTTAATTATTTTAAAGTTACAGATTCGGATGAAATGGTGGTGGTTTATGTATTATATTAGCCAATTGATGAACTATTTAATTTTTTATAATTATTATTTGTTTATTTTCATTATTAATCATTTATTTATTTTCTTTCTCATCTGAGCAATATCTCAGGCAGCTTTTGAGCTCGGAAACTAATATTTGGACATGACAGTGACCAAGTGATTCGGCTGTAAAGGCTATTTTTGATTTATTGATTAATTAATTAATCGATTAATTATTTATTGATGAATCGGTTAATTATTTAAAAAATTTATTAATTCATTTCATAAAAATTCTAAAAGATACATCTTTGGATGAAGCACTAGTGGTTTAGTTATGCTATTAGCCAATAGATTAAGAAAATATTTTAGGAGAATCTTTTATTGATTTTAATTATGCAATTAATCAATCAATTATTGTACACCTCTCCCTCCCAATACAGTGTCTATGAGCTGCACTGCGGTATTGCCAGGCGCCTAAGGCGCCCCGGCAATGCCACGCTGGAGGATATTTAATTATTTGGCATGGGGGCGGTGTACTTTGAATGTATCTGTACTTGTTTATTTATTTTTTGGATTAAAACTTTTTTTCCCATGGGTTGTCTATAATTTGCCAGTACATTTTGTTCGGCAAAAGTGCAACTGCTACATCCTGATTGTGCCTTCTACCTGGTTGTTGGCCTCACCTTGAAAGAGGAGGGTGGGGGAGGGGGGAATTGGTGATCGCAGTCAATAGATGGAAAGTTTTGAGAGCTTAGTACACTTTCTTTCAACAGTCCCTTGTGCTGACAGTGCATTTCAGTGGGAATGATTTTCAGTCATGGTCGGAATGGTACATTAAGTGCAGCTGCATTGTGTTCAGTAAGTGGCAAGCCATTGTGTTTCATTTTCACTTGTGTAAAGTCGTTAAATGGATCCATTTTTCTTATACTCATGTTGAAAGGGGCTACGGTATAAAGGAATATCATCGTTGTAACGGCCTGTATATACTATATACTGCATTTGCATGGTTGTGCAATTTATTTGAAATGGCCGTATAGCTATATAGCGATACAACCATTTGTAGCAATATACATCTCTATTTGCAGCACTATGTGAATAAATTTCAGTGCAGGTAAGTAATGCTTTGCTGAGCTAGGGAAGAAAAAGCAAACAAATATACATTTGAATACAAAATACAATACAAACGTATACACAATACAATACAATACAATCTTACTATAATTCACCAAATGTCCATCCGTCCATTCGAAGGTACCGCAAAAACGGCTCAACCGATCGCAACGATATTTTGGGTGGGTATTCCTGGGACCTCTGGGAGTAAAATAGGCTATATTGTTTTTCCAATTTTCCAGTTTTTCCAAACACGATGGAATAATATTTACCGATATGAACAGTGATGTGGCTTTTGTTGAAATTCTACAAATACTGTTTAATCTACGTACCAGGAGAGAGTAGATCGACTCCTGACGAACTCTTCCTATATAAACGTGCGGCTCCGAAGTAACACGGCAGCATGTGCAAAGCGACTGAGAAACAGGTGTAGTGGCCGCTTCCGTGTTACGGATTTGGCACGCACTCTTCACACATAAACGTGCGACTGAGAAAGACGTGTAGCGGCCGCTTCCGTTTTGCAGAATTCAATCTTTTTTACAAAATGGGCGCCATGTACTGTTTAGATTTTGATGACTTTCGTGTGATATGATTCAACGGATGTTTATATGAATCATTTAAAATAAAAAAAGCCTTCAATTTCTGATATCTTGCCGTTTCATTTGGGCTTCCCAATTGAAGCCCCGCCCATAGGGCGGGTACCGTTGCTAGTAAAGTGCAATACAAAAATATAGACATACATACGTATATACATTTTTCTTGATTTGATGTGCATTACTCCTCAGAACATTGGTGCTGCCGAAGCAGTTTCTTGGGAATGGTTATCCTGGGTGGTTTGCCATTGCCTTCCCAGGAGTTGTAAGGGCAGAAATTTGGAATTTATTCAGTGATAACTTGCCTCCTCTTCGCAAATTAAAATCTTTAATGTCTACCAATTAATGCGGGCATACAGCACACCCAGTTTAATGTCCATTTGAGAGATGGCATGCACATTGATGAATCACTCTGCTTGTGAAACACCAGGATGGGAGTTTATAGTTGGGTCGGGATTCATATCCAGGCTAGACAGCTTAAAGGTGAGTGTCCGTACCTCTTGGCCATTCTGACAGCCTCATCTGTTGTTACCCTTCTTTAAATAACTGTAAAACATTTTTTTTTTTTTTTTTTTTTTTTTTTTTTTTGTATACAAGATCGAGGCTCGTGAAAGAGCGAACATTAATCACACAGACAAACGGACACATAAAACAAATAACATCGGGAGCGGTAGACAAGATGGGGAGAGAGGGGGCAGGACACAAACACAACATTTGAGAGCAGGGACCGAGAGACATGGAGACATCGAGAGATCTGTGGGAGGGAGAGGGCTTTGGGGGGGAGGCATGTGAAGGGGGGGGGGGGGGTGGGAGAGGTATAAACATATGGACACTGCCAGGACTTCCAGGAAAGAAGTTGGAATTTCAAACAAGGTGGATCTGGGGTGAATTAGTGGGGGTAGAAAAGATCAAGGTTTTGGATGGGGGAAGATAAGAGATGGTGGTGAACAGCTGTTTTAAAGACCTGGAGGGAGGAGTGGGATTGAAGGGAGTGTGGGAGTTTGTTCCAGAGGTGGGAGAAAAGAGGAATGAAAGAGTGAAGGTGAGCAGAAAGCCGAGATTTCGGCAGTTTAACCATCAGAGGGTTGCTGGCAGATCTTGTGCGACCTGTAGGAATATTTGGGGGACAGAGCACAGAGAGAGCTGGGGGAGCAAGGCCGGAGAGGAGTCGGAAGAAGACAAAGACCACCTACCTGCCTGCGGTGAGTGAGTGAAAGGCCCTCAGAGGTAGCTTCATCGCGGGAGATTCCAATGATTTTGAAAGCTTTGGATTCAACAGCGTGAAGCCGGGCCAGGTGTGAGGCAGGAGCACCAGCCCATAGGGGAGAACAGTATTCCATTGAGCTGCGGATGAAAGCCTTGTATGTGGTGAGGAGCTCAGGTGTGCCGAGGAAGGACTTCGCACGACGGAGGATGCCCAGTCGGCGACTGGCTTTGGAGGCCAGCTTGGAAATGTGGTTTTCCCAAGAAAGATCATGGCAGATGGTGAGACCCAAAAGCTTGAGCGACAGAACTTCTTGGAGAGGATTGTTGAGAAAGTAGATGGGAGGGTTGTCCAGTCGATCTTTTCGGAGAGACATAGTAAGAGAGTGAGATTTGTCAGGATTGAAAGACATGTTCCACTTGTTTGACCAGTCTGTGATTTTGTCCAGGTCTTCAGAGAGTGAGGAGGCTGCAGACTGCCGATCTGAGGGAAGAGGAATGGAGCGGCAGAGAGTGGAGTCATCAGCAAAGAGATAGAGAGGATTTTCCAGAGAGTCGGAGAGATCATTGATAAAGACCAGAAAAAGCACAGGGCCCAGCACACTGCCTTGGGGAACTCCAGCCTGAACAGGAAGGGGAGATGAGAGAAATCCATTTAGGGCCACACGTTGACTACGACCAGAGAGGAAGTCCGCAAGCCATGCATGGAGATTTCCATGGATACCATAGGAGGAGAGTTTGGTGAGCAGAGCTGGGTGCCAGACCGTATCAAAGGCATGTGATATGTCAAGGGAGACAGCTCTGATTTCCTGTTTGGCATTGAGGACCTCCATCCATTGTTGAGACAGCAGAAGCAGCATGTCCAGAGTAGAGTGACCTGGTCTGAAACCAAATTGATGATCAGAGATCAAGCCGTTGGAGAAGAGGAAAGATTTCATATCCGAAGCAATGATGGATTCCATGACTTTGCTGATAATTGGGAGCAGGCTGATTGGTCTGTAGTTGCAAGGATCTGTTTTTGCACCTTTTTTGTGTAAAGCGGTAATGTTAGCTGATTTCCAGGATGCTGGCAGATGACCTTGAGCAAACGATTGGGTGAAAAGAACAGAGAGAGGGTGAGATAGAGCGGCAGAGCAGGATTTTAGGACCCGTGGGCTGATGCCGTCTGGTCCAGTTGCAGAATCAGAGTCGAGGTTTGACAAAAACTCCTCCACCTTGTCAGGAGAGAAGGACACAGAGTTCAGGAGCAGTTGGGTTCGACTGGGAAAGGTGGGAACAGAGAGAGATGGGTTTGGGACTAATGATTTTGAGGCAAACACAGAGTTGAGGCATTCGGCTTTGTCACGTGCGATGTCAACTGTGTGGCCATTTGAGGTAAGGGAGGGGATGGAGGGGGAACAAACACCAGAAACGGATTTGACCAGACGCCACCAGGATTTGGAGGAAGGAGACAGGTTTGAGAGTTCATTCTTGAGTGAGGAGAGATAGTGCTTCCTGGCAGTCCTGAGGGTAGACACACACTTGTTCCGAGCTTGGTGGAAGGAACTGAGATTGCCTTCAGTTGGATTAGCCTTCCAAGAGGCAAAGGCAAGTTGTTTCAGGGCAACTGCCTCCCCACAAGATTCAGTGTACCATGGACGGGAGGAAGGGTAAGACAACTGAAGGCGAGATGGGATAAATCTGTGCATGAGAGAGATCAGTTTGCTTTGGAAGAATTCCCAGGAAGAATTGATGTCGGAGGCAGTGGAGATGGGAGACCAATCCAGACGATTGATGGCTGCTTGAAGACCGTCCCAGTCGGCCTGAGTGAAATGCCAGACTCGTCGACGCTGAGGAGGCTCTCTGAGAATGGCCAGAGAGATGTCCACTTTGACAAGCACATGATCAGAAGAACCGATTGGAGCAGAAGAAGAGCAGCAGACATTAGCAGGGAAGTTTGTCATAACCAAGTCTAGAAGAGAAGATACTCCATTGGCTGAGATCCGGGTCGGGAAATTGACAGATTGTGTCAATCCCAGTGAGTCACAGAAGTCCTTTGCTGAGGTGCCATGACTGTTGAGAGAGGAACCCACACCCAACCAGGTGGCATGATGACAGTTGAAGTCACCACATATGAGGAAGAGAGAGTTGGGATGAGTGGATAGAAGTTGGTCCATGTTGTCAGACAGTGAAATGTAGATGGAGTCATCACTGTTTGGGGGACGGTACAGAACACATATGAACAAAAGGTGGGAGCGGAGAGGGAGCCGTAGCCAGAGGTACTCCTGGGGGAGGAGGAGGAAAGAGGGCAGTGCAAGGAGAGTGAGGAAGAGTTTTTGATAAAGATAGCCACCCCACCACCAGGCCGAGGCTCAGGTCTATCATACCGGAGGAGGGAGTAACCAGGAAGAGATATTAAGGAATCAGAGACATCTTGAGGGAGGAAAGTCTCTGTTAAGCAGATCAAGTCTGGATTGTCAGAAGCAACCTGTATGGAGAGATCAGTCAGGTTTGAGCGAAGGCCCCGGATGTTTGAGGTCCATACCGTTAATGAAGAGAGAGGGGGAGCATCAGGTACAGGACAGGGGAGGGGAGGAGTAGGGTAAGATGAAGGATGAGAGGGGGAGGTAGGGAGAGCAGTTGATAGTGTGTCAGATATTGCAGAAGAGTTCCAAGAAAGGGAAGGATGAGGAGGATGAAAGGTTTGATGGTGAAGGGATGAGGCACAGTGAGGGGTTGTTTGAGGGGGGCAGAGGAAAGTAGAAGGTTTGGGGGGGGGTGGAGGTATGAGATAGAAAGGAGACGAAGTGGGGAGGAGGCAGCTTGGGGGAGGAGGGAGAATTGGAGGGGATTGGTATGGGGGGAGAATTGAATGGGAGGGGTTAGGGGGGAGTTTTGAAGGGGAGGAGTGAGGGGGGAGTTTAGGAGGGGAGGTGCAAGGGGGGAGTTTTGGAGGGAAGGGGCAAGGGGGAAGTTTAGAAGTGGAGGGACAAGGGGGGAGTTTAGGAGTGTAGGGGCAAGGGGGGGGATTTGGAGGGGAAGGGGCAAGGGGGGAGTTTAGGAGGGGAAGGGCAAGGGGGGAGTTCAGGAGTGGAGGGGCAAGGGGGGGGATTTGGAGGGGAGGGGCAAGGGGGGAGTTTAGGAGGGGAAGGGCAAGGGGGGAGTTCAGGAGTGGAGGGGCAAGGGGGGAGTTTAGGAGTGTAGGTGCAAGGGGGGGGATTTGGATGGGAGGTGCAAGGGGGGGGGTTTAGAAAGTGGATGATTAATGAAAGACGAACATTGATAACAAATTGGGTTTGTTGTGATTTTCAAGTTAGCAATCCGATTCAGAACGATGGAGGAGGGATGGAATGAATGTGAATTTAGACCATGTAGTGAGGGAGACGTATAAGATATTGAATTTCTTTTTTTTGAAGTGGAATGCGTTGGAGAGGAAATTGAGAAAAGCCTTTTAAATAGGAAGAAAAACAGCGTGTTGTGATATACCACTGAAATAAACACAGAAGGGGAAAGGTTAAACATATTTAAATAATATTTAAACAGAACTGTGAACAATCTTCTATGCACAAAATACCAACGGGGGGGAGAGCCGAGAGGGACCACCACGAGTCACGTGAACAGGGCAAACGGTGGATGGCAAGGAGATAATGGGGGCGGGGCGAACCCATGTTTTTTGGAGATAATGGGGGCGAACAGCACACCTGGACAGAAAATACAGGATGAGACAACAGTACACGTGGAGAAAGGAAAATAAATGTTTTTTTTTTTGTTTTTGTTTTTGTTTTTTGGGGGGAGGTGGGGATTTAGAACGTTAGACAGAGTATTATGTTCGGGGTAGAAGGGAAAAAACTAAGAGCCAAGCAAAACACGCTTAAGTTAACAAAACACCGACGGGGGTACAACTACAAGGCCACACACGAGGAGCAGAACACAATTATTTAATTACGAGTTACAGGAAATTCAAACCAAAACTAACTATAATCAAACAATAACGCATGGACGATAAAATAACGAGTTGAAATTTGACAATCTATCTGGGGAAATGGGGGAGAAACACGTGGTCGAAGAACGAACGAACGAATAAGAATGAATAAACGAATGAGCACAGAGAAGGTAATGTCTTATTTTTTTTGTTTTTTTGAGTTGAGATTTACATAAGGAAGTAGGCTATGGGGTGAAAAGACTGCGAAAACAGAGAACGAAAGTTATTGGTTTCACAAACGACGGACCGCTGAGAGAAAAACAAAGCCTCAAGTTTATACAGTGTTCACTGTCCAAGGCCTCAAGACACGACACGAATTAACACGATTTTCAATACAGGTATGAAAGATTTGCACCGAAAATCTTCGTCGGGACAATATACGTACATACACCATAAAATAAATACAGTTATAACGAAAATACAAATGGGAACAATTACTTAACTTCGATTTCGATGGAGAGCGTGTAGAGCTGCGAATAAACGCAGAAATATACACATTGGTGTGTATATTACTGTACCTGCAAGTCCGGTTTATATTATTATATCTAAATATCTATAAAGCTCAGTTGACTTTTTGCTCCACCAAATAACAGTGAAATGGAGTTGAGTAAAAGGCTGAAAATTCTACAGATGCTGTGATAAATAACTACCTCTGTCGGTTTGAATGTTTGAAAGAGAATGGACGTCTGGATCAATTTTTGAATTAAATTTAAATCCATATATATATATATATATATATATATATATATATATATATATATATATATATATATATATATATATATATAAAAATAAACATACACACACACACACACAACGCGCGTTGTCTGTGTGTGTGTCCGCGTTTTATTCAGAGATGGCTGAATGGATCTTCAAACTTTCAGAGGTTCATTA
The DNA here is from genome assembly GCF_964187855.1 of Myxine glutinosa. Taxonomy (NCBI): domain Eukaryota; kingdom Metazoa; phylum Chordata; class Myxini; order Myxiniformes; family Myxinidae; genus Myxine; species Myxine glutinosa. Next base: position 144,358,574 of record NC_136267.1, read on the forward strand.
CTGAGTGCCTGGGAGTGTTCTCGGCCCAAAAAAATTGAAAAAAAGTTCGTTTTTTTTAAATAAAAAATAATAATAATAATCGCTTGATAGCACCGAAGCCTTTCAAAATTAATAACAGTTATACATAAGTACACATTCGCATAAATAAATACAAAACAATTACCAGACATTTGAGTACAAATAAATCGAACAATTCCAGAAGTGTACGAATTTGGTAGTATGGCTTCTTCTTCTTTTTCCTGATCGGTATCACACTTAACCCAGAAACGTGAGCCACATTCACTCAGAAACGTGAGCCACTCCCCATTCTCCTCCTGCCTCCCCCATCCCCTCCCCTTACCCCCCTCCACTCCTCCTCCCCTTCCCCTCCTCCCCTCCCCTCCCTCCCCTCCATCCGCTCCCTCCCCTCCCGTCCCCTTCCCCCCTCCCCTCCACCTCTCCCGTCCGGCAACGCCGAGTACTTCTGCTAGTGTTAATATATTACTGTAAACCCCCTACCTCCTCCCCAAATTTGTTATTTATTAAATGGATTTGGTTTGTTACCGTGCATAATACAATCCTAGGCGTTTGCAAAACTGCCGTCTAAGTAACCCTGTTATGACAAGGATGTTTGTCTGTTAAATCACGAATCACAGCCAGCAAAAAAAAACATTCTCATAAACCTATTGTAACATTTCCTCACTGTGTGTACATGGAGCAGGCAGTTTTGATTTTATAAGACCGATTAAAAAAATACAAGTAAATTAATGGTAGAAATCACAAGAATAAGCTTCTTGGTTGTTTTATTTTTTAAATCACATTTCAAGATACTGAAAATTAATTGAAACGGGAGACAATTATCATTTTTGCCTTAGAAAAGGGAAGAATTAATAACAAATATCATTGAAACATTGCATGTTTTGTGAGTATATGCATTATCGTTCACGTCATGTTCTGGATTGGCTGCAAAAAACAAACAACCAAAAAACCAATTCAAATTGTACCAATTCAAAACAACCAAAAAACCAATTCAAATACATGCACCCTAACTTCGAGATAACATTTGAGTGAAAATAATTGAATTGTATTTGGAAAATTACCATACATGCATGCATGCATGCATACATACATACATACATACATACATACATACATACATACATACACAAATACAAACATACATACATATAGTGGACAAAAAAACTGGAAACACCAATGTAAAGTCACTTAATAGGGCGTTGGGCCACCACGTGTGGCCAGTAAGGCCTGTATGCATCACAGCGTAGAGTCCACCAGTGCCTAAAATTCTGCAGGAGGGATGCTGCACCATTCTTCCACGAGAAAGTCAATCAGCTCGCACCTGTTTGATGGAGGTGGAAAACGCTGTTTGATGCGTCGTTCCAGAATATTCCATAAACGCTCGATTAGGTTCAGATCTGGTGACTGAGAAGGCCATGACGTATGGATAACATCAGTGTCGTGCTCATCAAACAATGGGCGACCACACGTGCTCTGTTTGTGAGGCGGGGGTGGAGGGAGGTGCATTGGGTGGTCTCCTCTTGCAACCTTGCTAGTCATAATTACAGACAACTAGGCCTGTGGAGCATTTTTAGCTCACCTGGACTTTAGTCCGGTGAGCTTATGCGATCGAGCCGTGTCCGTAGGTAAGTCAGTCAGTCCGTAGGTAAGTCACCATACCAGTAAAGGTTACGACTTGGCCACAAGCTTCATATCTGATGCCTAACGAAGGTGTATTGACCTCATCAAAATCTGCGCTCATTAACTGGTTGAAATCAAACCTGAAATGCCAAACATTCCAGCCCTAACCTACAGGGGGCATTGTATCAGCAGCACAGCCATGCCCCCAGCCAAGAACATGACATGCAGGCTGTAACCTGTAAAAACATTACCTGTAAACATATATCGCTGCAATCAGCATCGAGAGGGATTCCAGTCCACCAATCACGTGAACAGATTCTGTGCATTTCGATATTTTATGATGTCATTGACTGTTTCTCCTGATCCAGGTGAGATTCAGGACCCCGGTCCTATTTTTGTACTTGACACTAAGCATGCCGGGATGTTATTTGCTTAATTATCACACGGGGCCACACGTGTGGAAGCTGTTGCTTGGTGTCCCTCGTTTACCCAGGTGTTTCCATTTTTTTTGTCCACTATCTGTACTACTTGTAACGTTTATTCAGGTGAGTTGGTTACTTTAAAAGTAGATTTGTGTAAAAGGGTAACAAATTATTAGCTACTAATTGATTCCTGGGCAAGCTCGATTATTAGCTATTAAAAAAAAGGGTTGCTATAACTGTCATGATATTTAGCAGCAGGTTGATTCACAAATTTGTGTGCCACCCCTTGGATGGGCATTAAACTGGGCATCCCATCTGCCAGCGTTATTTGATGGGTGTTAACGATTTCACGGTGTCCTTCCAGAATAGTAGGAAAGCTATCACCAGCATCCTGAAGAAATTTCAAATTCCTGCTCCTATCCACAAGGGGCACTGCATCAGCAGTACAGCTGTACCACCAGTAAATTGCACTACATTCAAAAGAAAAAGAAAGGTGTTGTCGGAAAGATGTTGGAGACATGGATTAAGGAACGTATTTATTTATTTTGTATACAAGATCGAGGCTCATGTAAGAGCGAACATTAAGCACAAAAAACATAAACGGACACATGAAACATATGATAAAGGGAGTGGGAGACGAGATGGGGAGAGAGAGGGAAGCAAACAAACACAACAACAGTAGAGAACAGGGACATTGGGAGATCTGTGGAGGGGAGAGGGAAGGGGTGCACGGTATAAACCAAATTGACACTACGAGGGATTTCAGGAATGAAGTCGGAGATTGAAAGAGGTCTATTTGGGGTGTATTAACGGGGATAGAAAAGATCAAGGTTTTGGATGGGGGAAGATAAGAGATGGTGATGAACAGCTGTTTTAAAGACCTGCAGGGAGGAGTGGGATTGAAGAGAGTGAGAGTTTGTTCCAGAGGCAGGAGAAAAGAGGAATGAAAGAGTGAAGGTGAGCAGAGAGGCTTGATTTTGGCAGTTTCAACAGAAGAGCGTTGCTGGCAGATATTGTGCATCCTGAAGGAATATTTGGGGGACAGAGCACAGAGTAGGGGGGAGTAAGGCCCGGAGAGGAATCGGTGGAAGACAGAAAGACCACCAACTTGCCTGCGGTGATCGAGTGAAAGGCCGTCAGAATCATGATAGGGAAACATTTGAATAATTTTAAACTAATTAAAGGTAGTCAGCATGGATTTACCAAAAGGAGATCTTGTATTACAGTAGAAATTGACATGAAAATAGTCCAACCTAGACATTTTCGATAATAACCGGTTTTTGGTGCTCAACTTCACCAATACTGAAGATAACAACCAACGGCTAATACTTCATATGATTTCCAGGAAAAAGTTCTCAAAACTCATACATGGGGCACCCTGTTTTTTATTAGGTCAAAATATATGACCTGTTATAAAACGGTAAATAATGTGGTTTGCATGTTTAGATGATAATGATTCGCAAATACTCTTATTTATGGTATGAAATGTTGTGAATACCTTCTGATAAATATTTAATAATAAAATTAATAACTGGTACTCATAACTGGAACATATATATTTTTAAAAAGTAATTATTTTATTGAAAATATGCAAAAAAAAATTCAATCATAGCCATTGCGTACATCACCAAGTCAGTAAATTGCATCACCTAAAAACTGTGCTAACTATGATATGAAAGAATATGGATACAAGGTGGTGGCGGCTGGCTCAGTTGTACCTGTTATCACCGACAAGGCACCAGCACCTTCAGAACTGTTAATTGATATAATCTGCTCTTGTAGGAGCAAACAACACCTATGTATATCATGGAGCTGTGCCAAGAAATTCATTGCTTGTGGTATTCATTGCAAGTGTGGTGCACAATGTGAAAACAGTTCACACAGAGTTGATATCGTAGAAATGGATGAAGCAGAACATTTTAAGATGTTTCAAGAGTATGAACAATATGACAGTATTAAAATCACCAGGCACATGCACAGGATTGTATATACTTATCATGCTCATAGACGTCATACATTCTTTTGAGAGGTTATGCGTTAGTTCGTTTGGGGTTGTGATGTATTATTGCGTAAAATTGGATGTAAACTTTTTCAGTGTGAATTTGTGTTTAGACTGTCAATGTTGTACTGCTTAATGTCATGTTAAAACAATATTGTAGGCCTGGAGTTTGAAAAGTAGACGTAATTAAACACTTTATGTCATGTGTTATCATTGCTGTAAGTTTATAAATATGTATGTGTGTTATAATTCAGGGTGTGCATGTCTAAAAGGTGAAACATTTATGATTCATACATTTGACTTCTATTTACACCATTATGAGAAATTCATGAATATGTGAAGATTTGTACTGCATGTACTTGCAAAATTCAGTGCAACTTTTTTTTTTTTCTTTTTTTTTTAAGTACAACTTTCGAAATCGAGCATATATATATTAGCCACCAACTTGGTACGGGGACACAATATATTGTGCTTGTGTTTGTGTTTGTTTAATTTAAGTGATAAATTTGTGCATAGAAAATGTTTATTTAAGGGGGCATTATACCATTGAAGGCAAAAAAAAAACATTTTTTTACAAATATACAAATGCATCAATTAAAATGTTTGTTTCCTAGTATTGTATATACTAGGGCATGCCCGTACTATATATAAGCTAGGACGTGCCCGTACGTGGGTGCCCGTTCCTTGCCAAAAAAAAAAAAAAAAAAAAATTTGTGTAGGGGTGTGTGTGTGTAAACATCCTAGGGCGTGCCCGTACGTGGGTGCAAAAAAACATGCGTGCAAACAACAACAACAAAAAAAAACTTTGAAACCACGTGGCAGTAACGACCACAGAACCCCCCCCCCCTCTATTTACATGAATGGTTTGGTCCATTCGCAACGACCACAGAACCCCCCCCTCTATTTACATGCAATGGTTTGGTCCATTCGCAACGCCAAAGCGAACGGCGAACGGCTAAATCGCCATAGCTCGGTAAGTACTTGTCCGATTAATTTCAAACCTTGAAAAGGCACATCCTCGGGTCCCCAGCAATATACCTGGCAAGTTTAAAGTATATCGGACCCGTGGTTGTCGAGAAACAGCGGTCACAGACAAACAAACAAACGTACAAATGTACAAACGTACAAACGTACAAACAAACACACAGAGATTACTGGAATTATAGATAGATGTACCAAGTTTGAACGTAAATGGACTTGTCATAGAGAAGATATAAGCTGTAAAGTGGTAATTCATCATTTGTATGCATCTGGTTACCATGGTAACCATGCATAATATAATGCTATGTAATGTATACCAATGTAATGTTCATATATCAAGCAACATGTACATATATAGTTTTGCATATTTTCAATCAAGACATTTTATCAAAAAGTGCATTACTGTGATTCAGTGTTGTTTTTACTGTGTTCAGTGTAATGGGGAGCTTATATCTTCTCTATGACAATTCCATTTACGTTCAAACTTGGTACATATCTATATTATAATAGCCGTAGATGATTCTGTCTGTCTGTCTGTCTATCTGTTGGGTGTCTGTCCGGGGTGTGGCTTACTCGGTTTGCAGAGTAGCTCCACCCATAGCTCCACCCATTCTGGGAGAGGCTTCATATAAACAAATATCCACCATTTTATTAACTCGCATAGCTTTGAGTCCTGTTTTGTAGGCCCGTGGTGTCTTCCTCTCTCTCCCAGTTTTATTTCAAATCAAATTCGATAAATCATTTCATTTTTCACAGTCGCTAACATAGTTTTAGACTCGGTTGAAAAAAAACGGGAAGAAAATCCGATGAAAGTTGCCGTTTATAGAACGAAATGAATTCTCAAAGGCCTGTAACTTCAAGGCCATTGAGTCTCTCTCACGCCTTTATCTCCAATCTAACTCACCATATGATTTCATTTTTATCGATGGTTTTACTTTTAGACTCGGTGTCAGCAATAATTGAGAACAATCCACACACGCGGGAAAATGCAGAGATATATTTTTTAAAATCGCGTCATGGTGTATCATACACCGCCCAACATGACACCGCCGGCAATGTGTCGATATATATTAAAAATTCGCTTTTGCTTTTCCGTTATGATATATTACTATTTCGTTTGATGATAGTCGTCACAAAAACGTCAACAATATATTTCTTCGTTTTTATTTCATTCAACATATTAGCCGGAAGTAAAATATGTTTCAGGAAATTACCGAGAGATATTTCTTCGTTTTTTTTATTAGTTATGTGCGCATACACTTTAAATAGGTTTATTTGAAATCTTTAATTTTCCACAAACATTCCACACACGCGGGAAAATGCAGAGATATATTTTTTAAAATCGCGTCATGGTGTATCATACACCGCCCAACATGACACCGACGGCAATGTGTCGATATCTATTTTAAATTCGATATATCATTTCATTTTTCACAGTCGCTAACATAGTTTTAGACTCGGTTGAAAAAAAAAGAGAAGAAAATCCGATGAAAGTTGCCGTTTATAGAACGAAATGAATTCTCAAATGCCTGTAACTTCAAGGCCATTGAGTCTCTCTCACGCCTTTATCTCCAATATAACTCACCATCATGGTTTTAGACTCGGTGTCAGCAACGCGGGAAAACGCAGAGATATATTTTTAAAAATACACCATATCACCGCCCAACAGCCAACAAGTATCATACACCGCCCAACATGACACAGACGTCAACATTTCGACATTATCGCTTTTTCTTTAAACCGAGCCGAACCGAATAAACCGAGTGAATTCACCGTTTACCTTTGATGACAGTCGTCACAAAACGACATATATTTCTTCGTTTTTATTTCATTCAACATTTTTAGCCGGAAGTAAAATTACCGAGAAATTACCGAGTTCAGGAAATTACCGAGACATATTTCTTCGTTTTTTTATTTATTAGTTATTTGCGCATACACTTTAAATAGGTCTATTTGAAATATTAAATTTTCACAATGTAATTTACTTGCCATTTATCATTTGATGATTACGAGACAAATTCCTCTTGAGGATCGTGACAATTCATGCGCTGCGTGGAAACTTATATTTCCAAAATGAATGAGACGATCGATGAAGAACGCAGACTTGAACAGGATGTAGCAAGAAAACGAATGAGACGGGCGAACGAGTCCATCGACGAACGTCAATGCAAACTTGCGGGGTCACCCGTGGGAATCCCACGGGCATGGATGTGTGTGACATTTCGACATATTGAGTTAGATGCTGCACATTCATTTTTACAAAATGGTTACTGGCAAGTCATCAGATCCAGAAATGGTGTCATGAACACAATTTATTTACGTGCAAGCACGAAAGCAAGACGGGCCGATTTCCGATTCCGACGGGCGAGATGGGCCGATTTGGAGCAAGAAAAAGAACGAGACGGGAGAAAAACGAGAGAAACGAGACGGGGAAAGCCGATTGGAGAGGCGAGTGAGGCGCGATTGGAGAGGAGTGTGAGGCGCGATTGGAGAGGAGTGTGAGGCGCGATTGGAGAGGAGTGTGAGGCGCGATTGGAGAGGAGTGTGAGGCACGATTGGAGAGGAGTGATTGGAGGGGAGTGTGAGGCGCGATTGGAGAGGAGTGTGAGGTGCGATTGGAGAGGAGTGTGAGGCGTGATTGGAGAGGAGTGTGAGGCGCGATTGGAGAGGAGTGTGAGGCGCGATTGGAGAGGCGTGTGAGGGATTGGAGAGGAGAGGAGTGTGAGGGATTGGAGAGGTGAGGGATTGGAAAGGAGAGGGATGTGAGGGTTTGGAGAGGAGAGGAGTGCTAGGTGGAGACAGGAGAGTGTCAGGTGGAGAGGAGTGAGGGGTCACATATTATGTGAAATAAATAAAGTGTTCATCACACCATTTCTGGATCTGATGACTTGCCAGTAACCATTTTGTAAAAATGAATGTGCAGCATCTAACTCAATATGTCGAAATGTCACACACATCCATGCCCGTGGGATTCCCACGGGTGACCCCGCTAGTATACAATACTAGGAAACAAACATTTTAATTGATGCATTTGTATATTTGTAAAAAAATGTTTTTTTTTTGCCTTCAATGGTATAATGCCCCCTTAACAGAAGCTATACATTATGAAGCCCCATTGGCAGCCATTTTGAAATTTCCCCAAAAAGCATATTCCCCCCCATGAGTGAATTAGTGAGAATTTTTTTGGGCCCACCACAAAATAAAACTAACTTTGTGTGTGTGTGTGTGTGTGTGTGTGTGTGTGGGGCGGGGGGTGGGGGGGGGGGGCGTAACACAGGCTATGTGGCCGCGGCCTCAAGCAGGGGTGTGGTGGAGGGGCAGGGGGTGGCATAAATTCTCTATCAAAATGTGTGTGGTGGTGGTGGTGGTGGTGGCAGAGGGTATTACAATTCCCATTTTTAATTGGGCAACGCTGATGTTAAAGCAATCGTTGCATGGGTAAATTGATTTTGGCAAACAGGACGACTAATTGGTCCGTCAGGCGACGGGTAGGCTACGTTAGTTATGAATAATCACTACTCACTTGTGGAAGCACAGACAGTGTTCTTTTGCCCTGGTTTGGTAGTTTGCGTGGTTGATCGCAAAACATTTACACCCACTGCTGCAACGCGACTTCCTGGAAGGTGCCGTCATCATGCTGCTCCATCATCAAAAACCTGCTCCATCATTTGAACACCTGGCTTTAAAACTCTCTGGTCGCACGCAGTCAGTCATGGCTGTCGTCTACCGCCCTCCCAAACCACACCCATCATTCCTGTCTGACTTCTCCTACTTTCTGACCCAGCTATGTTCCCTCTCCCCCTCAATCCTCCTCCTTGGTGATTTCAATATCCACATGGACTCCACTGACTCCACAATAACCACTAACTTCACTGATTTACTCACCTGCTTTAACCTCACTCAACATGTCGACTTTCCTACCCATATCCGTGGTCACATTTTGGACCTTGTCTGCTCCACTGGATTAAATTTGCACCATCTCTATGGCTCCGACCTCACCCTCTCTGACCACTTAGCCATCACTCTGACCATCAACATCCCCGCCCCAACACCAAGGCATTATCGCACTATCAACTTCCGTAAGCTAAACGCTCTTTCACCTACCTCATTCTCATCCACCCCCTCTGAAAAAATGTCCACTTCTCCCTTCATTGACCTCCACACCCCTTCCGACCTCACTGACTACTACAACCACACTCTCTCCTCCTGCCTTGACCAGCTTGCGCCTGTAAAAACCAAAACAGTTTCTTTCACCCATTCTGCTCCCTGGTTTACCCCTGAACTCCACCTGATGAAAACTCGTGCTCGCCAACTTGAAAGACTCCGCAATAAAACGGGTCTCACAGTTCACTCCCAAGCCTACAAGGACCACCTACAACACTACAAAGATGCCCTCTCCCGCGCCCGCTCTGCCTACTACTCTCAAATTATCCACTCTGGCTCCGGAAACCCAAAAGCACTCTTCTCGACAATAAACAAACTCCTCCGCCCCCTGAACACCACCACCCAGTCATTCACAGTAGACAACTGCATCTCCTTCCTCTCTTTCTTCCAACGCAAAATTGACAACATCTACAACAGCTTGACCACCGCCGCACCCGCTCCCCCTCCAACCACCTGCCCCCCCTTGTCCTGCCATCCCCTGTCTCGGTTCTCCCCAATCTCCCCTACTGACCTCTCTGAACTCCTCATAGGAATGAAAACTGCCACCTGCACTCTTGACCCCATCCCCTCCAGCTTTGTCAAAGCCTCCCTCCCTGCTCTCTCTCCACTTATCATTGCAACAATAAACTCCTCCCTGTCTACAGGCATCGTCCCACCTTCCCTCAAAATTGCTGCTGTTACCCCCATTCTAAAAAAACCTGGTCTAAACTCTGACACCCTAAACAACTTCAGACCCATCTCCAACCTACCCTTTGTGTCAAAAGTTTTGGAACGCGCTGTAGCCACTCAACTCAAACATCATCTCTCTGCCAATAACCTGTATGAAACATTCCAATCCGGATTCCGGTCCAACCACAGTACTGAAACTGCTCTCCTCAAAATCACCAATGACCTTCTCCTCTCCTCTGACGCTGGCAACCTCAACATTCTCGTCCTCCTCGACCTCAGCGCTGCCTTTGACACCATCGATCACACTATCCTCCTCACCCGACTTGAATCCACCTTTAACGTTACCGGCACTGCCCTCTCTTGGATTAAATCATACCTCTCTGACAGATGCCAGTTCATCTCCATCAATAACTGCAAATCCCCCACTGCTCCCCTCCCCCAAGGTGTCCCCCAAGGTTCAGTTCTTGGCCCCCTCCTCTTCATCCTTTACCTGTCCCCGCTCGGTCACTTAATCCGCCGTCATGGTCTCCAATTCCACTGCTTCGCCGATGACATCCAGCTTTTCATCTCCACCAAGTCCGTCTCCACCGACACCCACTCTATCCTGACAAACTGCATCACTGAAATAAAATCCTGGCTTCAAATCAACTTCCTCAAGCTTAACTGTGATAAATCTGAAATAATCATCATTGGCCCAAAAACGCTCACAAAATCCACCCATAACTTTGCCCTCAACATCGACGGTATCCCAGTATCCACCTCCCCTCACATCCGGAATCTTGGCGTCATCTTTGACCAAACCCTTTCCTTCGACAAATACACTAAACAGATCACAAAGTCAGCCTTCTTTCACCTGAAAAACATTGCCCGTCTCCGCTCATCCCTCTCCTCCACGGCTGCAGAAACCCTCATCCACGCCTTCATCACCTCCCGTCTGGACTACTGCAATAGCCTCCTCTATGGTTCACCCTCAAAAATCACCAATAAACTCCAATACATTCAGAACTCCGCTGCCCGTCTACTCACCCATTCCCTGACCCGTGACCACATCACCCCCGTCCTTTACAAGCTTCACTGGCTCCCCATCCCCCAGAGAATCCAGTACAAAATCCTCCTCTTGACATACAAAGCCCTCCATAACCTGGCCCCATCCTACCTGGCTGACCTCCTCTCCAGACACACTCCCACCCGCAACCTCCGCTCTGCTGGTACCAACCTCCTGACCCCCTCCATCCGGACCAAATTCAGATCCTGGGGGGACAGGGCCTTCTCCATCGCTGCTCCCACCCTCTGGAACTCACTACCTCACACCATCAGAGACTCCTCCTCACTCACCACATTCAAAACATCACTAAAGACCCACCTGTTCAACACTGCATTCAACATTCAACCCACAGCATTTAACCCCTGACTATCTCTTCTCCTTCTCCCTCCTTTTGCTTTAAATATTTCCCTATTGATTCTTGTCTTTTTGCAATTGTTGTTTTCATGTATTGTTATGCATTATGTTTGCCACTCTGTCAAAGCGCCTTTGGGCTTCTGGAAAAGCGCTATACAAAATAAATGAATTATTATTATTATTATTATCATACATACTCCAAGATGGCCACCAGAAATTCTGTGCTAAACGCCGGCATGTCCATTCTATTACATGTATATTTATATGGTCCTGGATACGATTCGACTGGGGTTCACACCTACCTTCCAAACGCAGATCAGACCATTACTCCACCGAAGCCTTGGAACATTATTTTACTGACTTTTCATTTTAAAAAAGGAACATTTTCACTGAGCAATTGGCCTGCACCAATGGTTGTCCCATACAGTTGGTACAGTGCAATAGCCACTGAAGTCAGTCCAAAGGAAGAAGGATCTGAGAGATGTTCAAGATGATGAAGGGTGTGCACAGGATAGGTGAAGTGGAGTTTCTCAGCAGAGTGGACAGTGTTAGAACCAGGGGACGTAGATTGAGGGTAAAGAAGATAAGAGTTGGGACAGTTTTATGGCAGAGGTGTTTGGGTCCAAGAATGGTTCATACATTGAATAGTCTCTGTGAAGGGCAGTGGCGGGGTTGGATACATTAAAATGGGATTTATACGGGATTTGGATGAAGCGTTGTACTTGTCGAATCATGGTCATAATTAAGGTACCGATAAGATCATCATTAACATATCTTATTCCCCATGGGGAGTACTTGACAATGAGCCTTGTTTCAAATTTTTACATTGAGCGGCTTCAGAGGTATAGAGGCATAGCGTTTTTCCAAGGTGGCGTCCGTACCACGTGACCTATGACATAATTATGAGTAAAAAAAATTATATAGGCGTATGCCCTCCATGGTAAAATTTTGTGTCAATCGGAGCAACGGTTGCCGAGAAAATGAATTTTAAAAATGCAGACACATACGCCACTAAAAATGCAGACACTAGCCTGGTGTTGGCTTAGCGGTTAGGGTGCCGGCTTGGGATCCTAGGATCCTGTGTTCGAATCCCGGTCGATCGCTGAATTAACGCCAGGGGGGTTGACTCAGCCTGTTATCCTTCCGAGGTCGGCAAATTGAGTACCAGCTTGCTGGGATGAATGATCACGGTGTGTACCCCGATTTAGAATAGGTACACCGTATCCCTGCGCATCGTAAGAGCGTGACCAAGGGTTGGCGTCAGAAAGGGCATCCGGCCATAAAAACATTGCCTCAAACAGGGAACCATGATTGTCATGGGGCCCGCAAGGCTAACCCCCGCTCTAGCGGGGAAAATGGTCTTAAAACAATCATTCTATTATTCTTTATATACGCCACACGTACAGACTCAACTAAATGCCTAACCCCGATTTTCGCTTCGTGAGCGCAGGGTAAAAATCACTAATTTATCTGTCCAATGTACATAAGTATGTATTGTTTTAAGATCTTCCCCTCCTTACTTACCTCCACACCACCACCATAATTACATCCGACACCAAAGGTGGATGGAGGTTATGTTTTCACCCCTGTCTGTCTGTTTGTTTATGAACAGAATATCTCAAAAAGTTGTGGACTGATTCGGACGAAATTTGGCAGAGAGGTAGCGTATGTGACAAGGAAGAAATGATTAAATTTTGGTGAAGATCCGGATTTGGATCCGGCTACTAGAATTTTGAAGAGATTCTTCACCATTGGGAGATAGTGCCAAAAACGATACATGGCAGGATATCTCAAAAAGTTGTGGAAGGATTTGGACGAAACTTGGTGGACCGGTTGGGTGTCTGACAAGGACAAATAGATTCGATTTTGGTGAAGATCTGAATATGGATTCAGATATGATAATTATTTAATTTTCTAACTGATTCTTCACCATTGGAAGATGCGGCCAAAATCGATACATAGCAGGATAGCTCAAAAAGTTATGGATGATTTGGATGAATCTTGTTGGACAGGTTATGTGTGTGATGAGGAAGAATCGATTAAATTTTGGTGAAGATCCGGATCCGGATCCAGCTAGTAGAATTTTTTTAAGCGATTCTTCACCATTAAGTGATATGGCCAACCAGGCGGCGGTATGCCCTTTACTGAGTGCCGTTCTAGTTGTATGTGCAAATGTGCTGGGGTTTAACAAAGGTGTGTATACCTTTGTTGTAAAAATTCCAATCAGCTTTGCATGGTCGTAAATTTGATCGTTTTTATTGCATGGCTATCTTCAAAATGTTGTCGACCAAGCAAATATTTAATAAGAGCAAACCTATTCAGAACACCTCCACCCTGTTTTGGTGATCGCTTCTGATGCCCTTTGGCTCATTGAGGTCTGGTCTGGTCTTGGTAAAAAGTTTCATCACACTCACTGTTCCCATTATGTAGGTGCAAGGGAGAGTGTGACTGGTGCCACTTCTTGTTAATGGAGAAGCTTGTTCATGAAATAGTATGATGGAATCTTTATGCTTGCATTGAGTGCTCAATCTTTTATTTTGAACAGGGAAATGTGCCATCCTTATTCCTGCAGGGAATAATATAAATTAAAAGTAAGAGTAAAATAGTAAAAATAAAAAGTACAGGGTCAGTAAAAATAACAGAAAAGTTAAATGATCAGAATTGGACTAAACCTGGTAGACAGGTTGGGTAATTTGGTAAGGGTGAACTGATTAAATGTTGGTGAAGATCCAAATCCAGACACCAGAATTTTTTGAAGTGATTACTCCACCATTGAGAGATATTGCCAAAAACAATACTTAGCATCATGTATCAAAACATTGTGGATGAAATGCGACAAAACTAGGTGGATGCGTTGGTGATGAGACAAGAACAAGCAGATTCAATTTTGTTCATGTCCGGATCCAGATCCGGCCTATCATGCGATACAAAACGTAAACTGATCAGCCTGGCGGAGGTACGTGCTCTGTCGAGTGTTGCTCTCGTGATTGTTTTGCTATGTATGATCAATTTCTGGATTACCTGTGAGAAAGTGCTTCCAACAAAGTTCCACTTTGACCACTTTGCAGTTCCACATTGTTGATCCAAGTTCCACTTTGTTGACCTTGCAGATAGTTATAACCCATCTGCAGTGTCATCTTTACCTCAATATTGTTAAATTCCTTCTGCTGCTCTGCCCTGTTGTCCTTTTCAATTCCATTGAAATTTAACTCGAGCTTTTGCTACAGTCAGCTTTCACCAAAGCCCGTGCCAAAGAGCCTTTTGCATGGTGAACATGGGAGGCAAGCGTTTCCCTCCCCGAACCCCTCTCCTATCTGGAATGAAATCTGCCTTCCTTTATTTTTTTCTTCCAAACTCAGCAAGGCAGCTTGCGTTTATCAACTTTTCATTCCTTGTATTATCCCAATTCTCCATGCTGTTTTCCTGCAGAACCTGCTGTAATTTTAAAATTGTTCTACACTTCAAATATCCATTATTTCATCCCTTGTCCTTTAATACGCTATCGATCATTCCAAGAGTAATAAGCAACATGGCGCAGAGGAAGGCATAGAAAATTGATTTGAATTGAATGCTGAATATTCAAAATGTACATGTTGTACCTTTAATTTAAAAAAATTTGTCTGATTTGCAAAGCAGCAAAGTTGAAAACTTGTCAGCAAAGCTGAAACTTTGTATACAGATTTATTGCATGATCAGATATATTTTCTTCAGTGAATTTTAAATTACAGGGTATTTTCCCACATGGATGGACTTGCGATTTGGTAACGCCGACTTTTCTGCGAGAATCCACATGCCTTGGTCACTGCGGGTGTTTAAGTGAGGAAGAAGCTTGAGATTCGCTAACCTCCACTGGTTGGTAGGGTGAGTTGGTTTGTAGACCAATCTGGGCATCACATGACGGTTGCAGACGGCGTGGAAGCGACGCTATAGTCTTGTCTCACTTACATGACAGATGAAAATTGCAAACACCTTTTGTGTTGAGAGATGGTGATTTAGCCCTTTCCCAAATGGATTCCTTTACACCTCTAACAAACCACTTTTTTATATATGTCTAAGATGACCACTTGACTGTTATCAGAGATGTAACCATGCAGGTTCAAGTGCATATACACAGCAGAGTTGATAGCCTCTTCATAAGCTGGGCGATGTTGGTTCATACGGGCCTTAAGAGTTTGTTGAGACTTGGTGTATGGCATCGGATTTGGAGACCAATCATGCACTGAGACCTACATAGCTCCGTCAAATACAACATCAACAATTTGCAAGAGTTCACCTCCACAGAAAAAGAGAGAAAGTATTTTAAGAAAGGAACTTTCTAAAAGTAAAACAAAGTTTATAAACTTTCTAAACTAAAAGTAAAAGACAGCAACACAACACACACACACACGCACGCACGCGCACACACACACACACACCCACTGCTTAATTCACTGTGTTAAAAAAATAAATGCAGGAGTAGTACTGTATAAAATCTATGTACCTTCAAGTTTAAGCCTAATCCTACCCTTTTTTTTATGGCCTAATTTTCCTTACCAGGGTCTTTTCAGATCCCAACTCAAAACCATTCAATATCATTTAAACGGCGAATAAATTCCACATTCCTGTGAAACGACAATTTTATCATCAGGCATGGACAGATGTTTCATAAAAGACTTGGGCAAAATCTTGCTGTAGCTGATCCCAACAGAAGTAAGACGGGTAATATTTATATGGTATCAATGGCCAAACTGTAAATGACGAATCCACAAATGCCACGAGGGGAAACCCTCACATCATTTCCTCATGTTCCTTTAAACTCGATATCTCTATATTTGCATTCCAAACAGCATCATTCCAATCACAAATTAATACAATACCATTAATAGAACAAAACAAGTACATATATATTCAAAGTACACTGCCCCCATGCCAAATAAATAAATAACATCCTCTAGGGCTGCATTGTCGGGGTGCCTTCGGCGCCCGGCAATACCGCCATTCAGTGCATAGAGACTGCATTGGGAGGGAGAGGTGTACAATAATTGATTGATTAATTGCATAATTATAATCAATAAATAATGATCATAAAATATTTTCTCAATCAATTGGCTAATAGCATACCTAAACCACCAGTGCTTCATCCGAAGCTGTAACTTTTTGAAAAGTTAATTAAATAAGTCATAAATCGAAAAAATTTAATAATTCATTGATTAATAAATAAATAATTAATCGTTAATTGAATAATCAATAAATCAAAAATATCCTTTGTAGCCACATCACTTGGTCACTGTCGTGTCCAAATATTAGTTTCCGAGCTCAAAAGGTGCCTGAGATATTGCCCAGATGAGGAAGGAAAAAAAATAAATGATTAATGATGAAAATAAATAAATAATAATCATAAAATAATTAAATAATTAATCCATTGGCTAACAGAATACCTAAACCACCACCGTTTCATCTGAATCTGTAACTTTAAAAAATGTTAATTGTCATTAATCGAATAGTTAAATAATTAAGCCATTAATTGATAAATCAATAAATCAAAAATATATTTTACAGCCAAACACTTGGTCATTGTCGAGTCCAAATATCAGCTTCCAAGCTAAAAACGTGCCTGAGATAATGCCCAGAAGAGAAAGGAAATATATAAGTACTTAATTGATCGATAATAATTAAGTAACGAATCAATTAATTGATTAATCAAAAAGCAAAAAATAAGGTTTTTGCCAAAGCACTTGCTCACTATTGTGCCGAAATTTGAGCTTCCTAGCTCAAAGGATGGCTGAGATGTCACCCGGACAAACAAGAAAACAAACAAATGAAAAATAGGTCAGAGACCGAGGACTTGCCGGAATGTACTTTTTTTTAAATCGGCCATTTTGGATCAGGTTTTTCGGTTTTTCCAAGATGGCGGCCGAACCACGTGACTGATGACGTCATCATTATTTGTTTTCTAAACTAATTTATTCCTCGATTATGCTCAAGAAATTTCATCTTGATCGGATGAAGTTTTGTACTTGTCGAATTATGACGTCATAATGGAGGCACCAATGACATCATCATTAACATATTTTATTCCCCATGGAGAGTTCTTTACAATGAGCCATGTCTCAATTTTTTCTATTCAGCACTTTCGAAGATATTGTTACAGACGTGGCTTGGATGTTATTTACCGAGCGGTTTTATGGTATGACCACGTCTGCACAAGTTACCCGATTGTGCCCGAACGTTGACTAGTCGCGCGATGCTGGCTCAATAAGAAAAAGAAGACACCCGGCTGGATTACAATAACACAATACGACACCAATGTTTCAATTCTCAAGACCTCCGGAGGAGATTATATTCGTACGGAAAGGTCAGATTACAGGGGCTAGAGGTATAATCACAGAAAGACAGGCACTTAGACACACTCTTATATTAACCCCGGACAGACGACAGACAAACGGGACAACGGCTGACTCACACGGGGGTTGATGACAGGAAAGCGGGTATCGATGGCTCCAGGTCCTCCTGGGCTCGGGGCAGGGTACAGTACGGTCCGGTCCGGTCCAAAGATGCGGGGAGGTATCGTCGCGCTGGGGGTGGCGGTGGCTTCTCTCTCCAAGCTGAGGCGCATCTCTCGTCACGTCCGGCGCGGGGCCGCGTATATCCGGCGGGGAGTGACACGCCCTCGGCTCGTTGCTTCTCATTGGGTGCGTGGGGGGGTTACTGGCTCCGCCCCTGACGAGGAGCTGACAGCCAGCCCCTTCGGGGTAACGCCGTGGAGCGCATGGTCATGGCGGGTAACCGAGCCGGTGTGAGGACGCACACTCCCCGCCCCTCTGTTGTTGTAGTCGTAGTTGTAGTTGTAATTGTTGTTGTAGTTGTTGTTATTGTTGTTGTTTGGGGAAGAAGATGGGAGGAGGTATGGGAAAGGTCCTAAACTCACTACTGATGCCATATAATCACATTCTGGTGCAACGAAGAGTCATAATTAATGGAAACGAGGCCTTAACTGACATAGATTAAGAATAACTAGGAAGATGTCCGAAAGTTGTCTACGTGTGGTGCGGTGGACCTGGGCACGACATTTAATGGGGGAATAAGGGGAAGGTCGGCTCTACTGATTGTTATTTACATGCAATGGGACTAGGGAATGGGGGATTGGGGAAAGTTGGGGAGTATTGGAGAAAATAGGGGAATATTTACAAGCGGATATGGAGGCCAAATTCCATATTCGCAACATTGCACCCTTCTCTACCCTCGGGGCGTCCCGACCCGATAAATTTTTACCTACTTTAGTGTGGCACGCAATGTAGTTCCCTCTACTATTAACTCTACCCTGAGTGCGACAGTTTTACAGATATTCACAAATGAGTAAATATGTCCCCCTGCGACGTTGCACCCTTCTCCTCACAGAAACACACCCACAGGATAACCGAATCCGGAAAGAATTCTCAAACTAAACATACAGCCGGTAGGGAGCATTATTTACAAGATTACGCTGATATCTACACTACGATCCAGGACCTGTCTTTGGAGGAACACATGCAGATGTTATGCATAGAGAGAGCGCGCTTGCCAGCATCGATACACCAACCCACGAGTGCTCTGTGGCCGACGGCCTTTAATAACGTGCAGAGCACCCTTCCCGAGCATCAAAAGCACCACCCCACCACCAATCGGTGCAGTCACCATTGTTCATTGGAATAAAAATAAATTCGACAACCCCTAACCCTGCAGGTGTCTCTTGCTCTTCTTGTGGTGCACTTGGTGTTAACTAAAAGTGGTTCACCTGTATGGCATAGGTGCCACGTTGACCCATAGGTCCATCCCCGGGTGGTGCTTGGCCGCAAACGAACTGCGGTCCATTGTGGGTGGCCACAAACATTGCGGTCCATATGGTGTATCGATCCCGGCAGCAAACAGCGAAAGTGCAGGCCCACAACTGCGCAGCCAGCACCTCTCTCTCCTCTCTCTCTACCCCAAAGCCAGATCCTCGGAGGTGGGAGACAAAAGAAGCAGACAAGTGAGTAAGGTGGTAAGGGCGCAAAAGTGCACGCAATGTAAGGTGATGCACACTGGGGGCACATGGGAACCAGGTGAGACAGGTACGTTCCTATCGTACGCCCTCCCCCCCACCAGGTAACCTACATGGCCCCTCCCTTACCCCTTACTGTATCCACAAAACACAACACTACCCATAAACATCTACTTTACAAATCAACAAACATCCCTACTGTCTTCCCCGTTCCTCCCATATACCAAATTCGTCTTCTCTCCCTCCTAACCAATCAAATTTGCCATTTTCAACTCTCATCAAAATTTGCCATCTCCAACTCAACATCATAATTTGCCATTACCAATTCATCATCAGTCCCTCCTAGGGAGGGAGAGATGGAATCACCCCAATGTCTCATCCACGTCGTGATGCGTCTCACAAATCCACACAGCAATCTCATTTCCTGCAACAAAACAAAGAAAACACAGGTGTGGAGTCATCATCATCACCACAGGTAAGTGGCTGCGTATGGTGCGACAGGTTCATCAATCCTAACTATTTCCTAAATGACTTTAACAACTTTACACTACCCGGGGTCTTTCTCCGGCCAAACCATTGGCCCTCTTACACTATGGGTTCTAAAAACCAATTCCCATTGGCCAAACTGTGGTGCTCTTCAATTTGGGGTCTCACTCCCCCGATTCATCTCCCGGTGCCCTCGCACAATTTCTGGGCTGTGGCGTGTACCTCTCCCAGTGGGTCTACCCACCTGCACACCTCCACCACTGCGGTTGCCTCCGAGCTTACCTGCTCCTTACCCTAACCTAACTACCTGGGGAAGGCCCTCTGGCTCTCTCCCCACTCGGTGCCCTCTCTGGCACTGGGCTACCCGGGTCCGTCCTCCGGATCCTCGGGCCCCATCCACAACTCTACCGGCTCCCAGAGCCCACCTGCGGCCTCACCTGGCCGACATCCTCACAGTGGTGGAGTGCCCAACCAACTACACACACTAACAGGCTACACGCCCAGCCATTTCCACAACACTAATGCACCCATTCACAACACCATTCTGCAACGCACCACAGATGCCAATATCCAACCACAATTTACCTGTACCCTCTACCTAACACTTACACTACCCGCCCCGGGTATCCGTGATGGGGGTCCACTCTTCCCCCATTCACACCTTCGCACCATGCACACCACTCCGTACCACTCACTCCAACTCTCTCCACACACCTGTACTTGCACACCTGTGCTCTCATTCTTGGTGCCGCCTGCACCCTTCTCTCCCTAAGCGCATTCGCGCTGATCCACACACTCACTACTCACACACTGCTCCACACACCTGTCCAGTTGCACACCTGTGCAATCACACCTGTTCAATTCTCACAAACACGGCATCATCTCAGCTAACTACTCCCTTCTGAAACTTGCGCTTCCCAGTCGTCCCTTTAAACTATTGCGCTCCCACGTCATTATCATCCACACTAATCTACCTGCGTCCCCACTACAGGTATCAGTCACTAACTAATCTTAACGTCACCTAATGTCAATCTCTTCTCGATCCCTACAATATAACCTAACCCACCCGGGCTAGTTTTCACTGCCATACACCCCATAATCTAGTGCTCCTCTGCCCCCACATGGGAAGGGTGGCAGGGATGCCATCCCACCACATCGGGGGTCTCTCACTACCAATTTTGCACATCAAATTTCAACAAATCAAAAATTTGCCAATCACTGCCCATCATCTGCCAATCACTACTGCCAATCCCTTGCCAATCATCTAATTTTGTTTTTCTCCAATTTTGGGTCCAAAACACTAACCTCATCACCCAGTCGACTCACTAATACCTCTCGGTGCGCCAATCCCTGTCCAAAGCCCGGCTTCGTAAAGCCAAGCAATGGATGCTGGTTGTTTTGTGCCAGCGGCTGGATGCGTCCGGCACTCGGTGCAGGGACGGGGGCTTACCCGGGCCGAGATCCCACGCATCACCTCGGCGTGGAGCCATCCAATGTCCCGATCTCGACCTGCCGGCACGTCTCAACAAAACGTGGTCGCCATGACGACCCTTTCTATCGGGCTGCCAGCTCCGCCTAGTGGAGCACGGACGCGGCCGTTCAAAGCGAGGCCCAGCACGCACCGAGGGCCCGCTTCGGCTAAAAGTCGCTCTAACCTCTAACCCGTTTAACGTCGATGCTTCACCTGGACACTTACACCCCGCAGCCCGTTCCTTGCTCACACATCCCGCCGTGCCCATGCTCCTCGTACCTTTCCTTACACACCCAGGTACACCCATTCCACTCACAGCCTTGGTCACACACCTGACCACCGAACACTTTGGCACACATTCGTTGCTCGCACACCTCACCAATACACCGCTTCGCACCCCCTCCTCGGTCACCTCCTCTGTGACAATCACAGGTGTGCTCTCATTCGCACACCCAACCACGTGCCTCACCACCAACTCCAGCGTGCATTCCCACTCACGCTCTACCATTCCAGGTGTGCATCCTTCCATCCCAGGTGTACATCCTCGCTCACCTGTCACAACTAACTCACGCTCCATGTCACTCTCACTACTTTCACCTCCATTCCTGACAGCGCACTCACCCTTACTCTTGACAGCGCACTCTTTCCTCATGCACCTGTCCGTTACACACATTTCTCGCGCACACTCTCCCGTTACGCCCTCTGTAACACTCACCACAGGTGGACACTCTTCCTTACTTCTGACAGCGCACTCTTTCTTTATGCGCCTGTCCGTCACACACCTTTCTCGCGCACACTCTCCCGTTACACCCTCTGTAACACTCACCACACCGCGCTTCCATGTGCCCCCTCGCACACGCGCTACGACCGACTCACTCTCGCCAGCACCCTCACTCCTTGGCACGCACTTTTTCCTCACACACCCCAGAGTCGGACTTTCTCGCACACCTCCTTTTTCGCACACCAGACCTGTCGCACACTTCACCAATGGCCTCTCACGAACACCCGGGTCCATCTCGACCCCCAAGCTTATTAAATCCCCTGGCGCATCATACGCACGACCATATTGGTCACCACTTACACCGGGTCCTCTTCCTCTTCGCTTCTCCTCCATCACCTGCGAATCCCTCATCCGGTTAATGAGCACATCATCACGATCCAAACACAGACTTTGGACCAATTCTTTTATCTCCTCTTTTATCTCTTTCTTATCCCCTCTCCGTCGCTTCTTAATTTCGCTCATCCCTTCTTCCACTTCTTCTAATTTGTGCTTCACCTCTTTTATTCCCCGGTACGTCTCCTCAAGCTCATCCTCTAAGGCTACCTTGACCGTTTCCAGGTGCGTCCTCACCTGCCGGTCCTTCGTCTCCATAACCTCTATCACCTCGTCCAGCCTCGTTGTCAGTCCCTCACGTACCATCTGACATTCCCTCTTTGTCGCTATTAAGTCGTTTTTTATGTCGTTTTGTGTCGCTTTTAAACCTCCTAATACCGCAGTGTTCCTTTGAACCTGCTCCACTAACTCCGTTTGTCCCACCGTCAGCTGCTCCACCTCCTGCGTCAGGTCCTCTATGCCCCCTTGTAACTTTACAGTCCCCTTTCTCACCTCCTTCTCCATGTGCTCCTCACAGTGCCTCACCTCCTCGCGCACTCCTCCGACCTCCTCACTCACACCTCTTCTAATCTCCTCTCCCTTCACTTGCATCTCCTGCCCAGATGCCACCCTCATCTGCTCCATTTCCTCCCTGTGAGCATCCAGTTTGGTTTCTACCCCCATTCTGACCCCCTCTATCTGCTGCCCCATTTGGTTAACTTCCCTTTTCGCTTGGTCCCTCATGTCCCTCAATTTGCCTTCCATACTGTTTTCTAACCCCTCTAACCCATTTTTCACCTCCTTTATCCCGTTGTCTAACCCCTCTCCGGTACCCCTCGCTTCGTCCCTCATTACCCCCATCTGGTTTCCCATTACCCCCAATCGCTCACTCCGAGCCCTCATTTGCTCACTCTGAGCATCCATCCGGTTCCCCAATTGGTTACTCTGCAGTTTGAGGGACGCCTGCATTTGCGCCATAAATTGCTCCATGAGGACCTGCATCTGGGCCATCCCTCCCACTTGTGCAGCGGGTGCGGCCGCCGTAGCTATGTGCGAGGCGCCATTTCGCGCGTCTGCTACCCCCGCTGTTTCGCTCTCCTCATGTCCCTCATGTCCCTCAATTTGGTCCTGGACCGACCCTGCTTCACTCTCCGCTACCGGACCCCAGCCGTCTTGATCCGCCATAGCGCGACTTGCAAAATTCGGGTTTTGTAAAACAAAACAAATTTCGGCCGCTCCAAATTTTGACCAAATTTTTTTTTTTTTTCCTCTATTCGTTTTTTTTTTTTTCAAAATTTGGTCGGGCCTCGAATTTCACTCCCGACACCAATTGTTACAGACGTGGCTTGGATGTTATTTACCGAGCGGTTTTATGGTATGACCACGTCTGCACAAGTTACCCGATTGTGCCCGAACGTTGACTAGTCGCGCGATGCTGGCTCAATAAGAAAAAGAAGACACCCGGCTGGATTACAATAACACAATACGACACCAATGTTTCAATTCTCAAGACCTCCGGAGGAGATTATATTCGTACGGAAAGGTCAGATTACAGGGGCTAGAGGTATAATCACAGAAAGACAGGCACTTAGACACACTCTTATATTAACCCCGGACAGACGACAGACAAACGGGACAACGGCTGACTCACACGGGGGTTGATGACAGGAAAGCGGGTATCGATGGCTCCAGGTCCTCCTGGGCTCGGGGCAGGGTACAGTACGGTCCGGTCCGGTCCAAAGATGCGGGGAGGTATCGTCGCGCTGGGGGTGGCGGTGGCTTCTCTCTCCAAGCTGAGGCGCATCTCTCGTCACGTCCGGCGCGGGGCCGCGTATATCCGGCGGGGAGTGACACGCCCTCGGCTCGTTGCTTCTCATTGGGTGCGTGGGGGGGTTACTGGCTCCGCCCCTGACGAGGAGCTGACAGCCAGCCCCTTCGGGGTAACGCCGTGGAGCGCATGGTCATGGCGGGTAACCGAGCCGGTGTGAGGACGCACACTCCCCGCCCCTCTGTTGTTGTAGTCGTAGTTGTAGTTGTAATTGTTGTTGTAGTTGTTGTTATTGTTGTTTGGGGAAGAAGATGGGAGGAGGTATGGGAAAGGTCCTAAACTCACTACTGATGCCATATAATCACATTCTGGTGCAACGAAGAGTCATAATTAATGGAAACGAGGCCTTAACTGACATAGATTAAGAATAACTAGGAAGATGTCCGAAAGTTGTCTACGTGTGGTGCGGTGGACCTGGGCACGACATTTAATGGGGGAATAAGGGGAAGGTCGGCTCTACTGATTGTTATTTACATGCAATGGGACTAGGGAATGGGGGATTGGGGAAAGTTGGGGAGTATTGGAGAAAATAGGGGAATATTTACAAGCGGATATGGAGGCCAAATTCCATATTCGCAACAATATAGAGGTGCAAAGTTTTTTGGTTTTCCAAGATGGCGGCCGAACCACGTGACCGATGACGTCATCATTTTTTTTCTCTCCACCTGTTTATACCGACATGGCGCATCTTGATTGGATGAAGTTTTGTACTTGTCGAATTATCGAATTATGACGTCATAATGGAGGCCTTGGGCCGAGAGAGTTAAAAATTGGGCACAGTCTATTCCAGGGCAAGACAAATATGTGTGTAAAGTTTGGCGATTCTATGTGCAACGGTGTAGACGTAGTACTGCACACAAACAGACAGACAGACAGACAGACCAACCAACCAACATACTTGCCGGAATCTTTTCCGGCAAGTAACAAATAAGAAACCGGAGTGAAAACTGAGTACTCACTTCAGTGCCCGCAAATGACGTCATGCATCGCCTGGAGATGGGAGAGGAAAGGAGCGGTGTACAATACAATGTTACAACCACTCATGAAGTAAACAAAGATAAATGCTGTTCTGACGGTACACCTGGATAGGGAGCAGTTTCGTACGGGTGGAAACTTGAAATCATAATTGTATTGAGGAATTTATGAAACCTCTGACCTGCCTAAGGACATCGGTTTGGACCCCAAAAGTTTCCAAAAGTTTGGCAGGCCTCGCCCGAAAACTGAGGGAATAGTTCATGGACGGACAGACAGACAGACAGACAGACAGTTGGAAGGGCACTCCTGCTTTATAATATAAATATGTATGTATTAAAAAATAATATTTTATATATATATATATAAATATATATATATATATGTATATATGTATGTATATATATATGTATATATATGTAAATATATGTATATACAGTCACGTGAAAAAGTAAGTACACCCCATGTAAAGTTTTGACTTTTTCAACATACAGCTATTTGATCTTCATTTCAACAATATTGATAGTTAAAGGTGATATAACAAATATCATGAAACATTTACATTTTGTAGTCCATTGTATAATTTAAATAAACATCAATGAAAATTTCACATGTGGAAAAATTAAGTACACCCCTACATTTATCACCACATCAAATACCTAAAATTAGAATCAGGTGCACCAGCTCAGGTGCAAATGATTAGATATTAGAATGATTAGAATGATTAGAATGATTAGACAAGAGGATCTTGGAGGAACCTGTCTTATTTAAACCTCAAACATTTAGCTTGGTTTGCTCTTTGTTGTTGAAGTGTGCGGCATCACCATGCCTAGATCAAAAGACCTCTCTGAGGCCTTCAGAAATAAGGTTATAGATGCCTACGAGTCTGGAAAGGGATTTAAAAAGATCTCCAAACAATTTGAAATCAATCATTCGACTGTCCAGAAGATCATCTCCAAGTGGAGAAGATTCCAAACAACTGCCAACTTGTTCAGGCCAGGCCGCCCCAGCAAGTTCAGCCCAAGAGCACACCGCAAGATGCTGAAAGAAGTCTCTAAGAACCCCAGAATGTAATCATGGGACCTACAGGTAGCTCTTGCCACTGTTGATGTCAAAGTGCACGAGTCTACCATTAGAAAGAGGCTGCACAAATTTGATCTACATGGAAGGTGTGCCAGGAGGAAACCTTTGCTGTCCAGAAAGAACATCAGGGCAAGACTAAAGTTTGCCAATGAACACCAAGGCAAAGACCAGCACTTCTGGAACAATGTGCTCTGGACAGATGAGTCAAAAGTAGAGCTATTTGGCCACAGTACCAGAAGACATGTTTGGCGAAAACCAAAGACAGCATTTGACCACAAGAAACTGACACCAACTGTAAAGCATGGTGGTGGAAATATTATGGTTTGGGGCAGCTTTGCTGCATCAGGGCCTGGGCAGCTCACCATCATATAATCCACTATGAATTCTTCATTGTACCAGAGGGTGCTTGAGGATAATGTGAGGCCATCTGTCGGAAAGTTGAAGCTCAACCGAAGGTGGAACTTGCAACATGACAATGACCCTAAACATAACAGTAAATCCACCAAGGAATGGCTGAAAAGAAAGAAATGGAGGGTTCTGGAATGGCCAAGTCAAAGCCCGGATCTAAATCCCATCGAGATGTGGGGGGATTTGAAACGAGCTGTGCATGCAAGAAAACCCCTCAAACATCACACAGCTGAAAGAATTCTGCATGGAGGAGTGGGCAAAAATTTCTCCCAGTCGATGTCGGAGACTGGTAGACAGTTAAAAGAAACGCCTACTTGAGGTTGTTTCTGCCAAAGGGGGCAATACCACCTATTAGAGCCAAGGGTGTACTTACTTTTTCCACATGCAAAATTTGCATTTATGTTTATTTAAATTATACAATAATAATTCATTTATTTTGTATAGCGCTTTTCATGAAGCCCAAAGGCGCTTTGACAGAGTGCAAAACATAATGCATAACAAAACATGGAAACAACAATTGCAAAAAGACAAGAATCAATAGGGAAATATTTAAAGCAAAAGGAGGGAGAAGGAGAAGTGATTGTCAGGGGTTAAATGCTGTGGGTTGAATGTTGAATGCAGTGCTGAACAGGTGGGTCTTGAGTGATGTTTTGAATGTGGTGAGTGAGGAGGAGTCTCTGATGGTGTGAGGTAGTGAGTTCCAGAGGGTGGGAGCAGCGATGGAGAAGGCCCTGTCCCCCCAGGATCTGAATTTGGTCCGGATGGGGGGGGGGGGGGGGTCAGGAGGTTGGTACCAGCAGAGCGGAGGTTGCGGGTGGGAGTGTGTCTGGAGAGGAGGTCAGCCAGGTAGGATGGGGCCAGGTTATGGAGGGCTTTGTAGGTCAAGAGGAGGATTTTGTACTGGATTCTCTGGGAGATGGGGAGCCAGTGAAGCTTGTAAAGGACGGGGGTGACGTGGTCATGGGTCCGGGAATGGGTGAGTAGACGGGCAGCGGAGTTCTGAATGTATTGGAGTTTATTGGTGATTGTTGAGGGTGAACCATAGAGGAGGCTATTGCAGTAGTCCAGACAGGAGGTGATGAAGGCGTGGATGAGGGTTTCTGCAGCCGTGGAGGAGAGGGATGAGCGGAGACGGGCGATGTTTTTCAGGTGAAAGAAGGCTGTCTTTGTGATCTGTTTAGTGTATTTGTCGAAGGAGAGGGTTTGGTCAAAGATGACGCCAAGATTCCGGATGAGAGGGGAGGTGGATACTGGGATACCGTCGATGTTGAGGGCAAAGTGATGGGTGGATTTTGTGAGCGTTTTTGGGCCAATGATGATTATTTCAGATTTATCACAGTTAAGTTTGAGGAAGTTGATTTGAAGCCAGGATTTTATTTCAGAGATGCAGTTTGTCAGGATAGAGTGGGTGTCGGTGGAGACGGACTTGGTGGAGATGAAAAGCTGGATGTCATCGGCGAAGCAGTGGAATTGGAGACCATGACGGCGGATTAAGTGACCGAGGGGGGACAGGTAAAGGATGAAGAGGAGGGGGCCAAGAACTGAACCTTGGGGGACACCTTGGGGGAGGGGAGCAGTGGGGGATTTGCAGTTATTGATGGAGATGAATTGGCGTCTGTCAGAGAGGTATGATTTAATCCAAGAGAGGGCAGTGCCGGTAACGTTAAAGGTGGATTCAAGTCGGGTGAGGAGGATGGTGTGATCGATGGTGTCAAAGGCAGTGCGGAGGTCGAGGAGGACGAGAATGTTGAGGTTGCCAGCGTCAGAGGAGAGGAGAAGGTCGTTGGTGATTTTGAGGAGAGCAGTTTCAGTACTGTGGTTGGAGCGGAATCCGGATTGGAATGTTTCATACAGGTTATTGGCAGAGAGGTGATGTTTGAGTTGAGTGGCTACAGCGCGTTCCAAAACTTTCGACAGAAAGGGTAGGTTGGAGATGGGTCTGAAGTTGTTTCGGGTGTCAGTGTTTAGACCAGGTTTTTTTAGAATGGGGGTAACAGCAGCAATTTTGAGGGATGGTGGGACGATGCCTGTAGACAGGGAGGAGTTTATTGTTGCAATGATAAGTGGAGAGAGAGCAGGGAGGGAGGCCTTGACAAAGCTGGAGGGGATGGGGTCAAGAGTGCAGGTGGCAGTTTTCATTCCTATGAGGAGTTCAGAGAGGTCAGTAGGGGAGATTGGGGAGAATTGAGACAGGGGAAGGCAGGATAAGGGGGGGCAGGTGGTTGGAGGGGGAGCGGGTGCGGCGGTGGTCAAGCTGTTGTAGATGTTGTCAATTTTGCGTTGGAAGAAAGAAAGGAAGGAGATGCAGTTGTCTACTGTAAATGACTGGGTAGTGGTGTCCAGGGGGCGGAGGAGTTTGTTTATTGTCGAGAAGAGTGCTTTTGGGTTTCCGGAGCCAGAGTGGATAATTTGAGAGTAGTAGGCGGAGCGGGCGTGGCAGAGGGCATCTTTGTAGTGTTGTAGGTGGTCCTTGTAGGCTTGGGAGTGAACTGTGAGACCTGTTTTATTGCGGAGTCTTTCAAGTTGGCGAGCATGAGTTTTCATCAGGCGGAGTTCAGGGGTAAACCAGGGAACAGAATGGGTGAAAGAAACTGTTTTGGTTTTTACAGGCGCAAGCTGGTCAAGGCAGGAGGAGAGAGTGTAGTTGTAGTAGTCAGTGAGGTCGGAAGGGGTGTGGACTACAAAATGGACTACAAAATGTAAATGTTTCATGATATTTGTTATATAATATCACCTTTATCTTTCAATATTGTTGAAATGAAGATGAAATAGCTGTATGTTGAAATATGTTGAAAAACTCAAAACTTTACATGGGGTGTATTTACTTTTTCACGTGACTGTATATCTATATATATATATATATAGTCATACCCCGTTTTACGCCATTTCGACCTTCGTCAAATCCGACTTGACGCCACTCTTCTAGAGTAAATTTCAGTTCAGCGAACGTCATTATGTGCGACTTTGCGTCACTCCTACGGACGTGAAAAAATTTTTTTCCCCTTAAAAATATATTTAAAATAAATAAAATAGTTCATAAAGTAACAATAAAAGAAGCTAAAAAACAATTTAAAATACAATAAAAAGCACATTTAAAAAATATATAAATGTACGTACAGTATACTGTACATACGCGCAGCTGCTGGTTCTCATTCAAAACAGAGGCGACGTACAGTATTCCTTTACTGTGTCTGTGTTAGCCATGGGTCCTAAGAAGGATAATGCTAGTGTTTCCAAGCATAATGTGGTTACGATGGAAGATAAGTTAAATCTGATTAAAAGGTATGAAAAAGTTGAAAAAGTGTCGGTGATAGCGCATAGACCTTATCGCGAATCGGAACCGCAATGCGTAATGGGATCGGAAAGGGGCAATAGTATTTCGCTTTGGATTAGGACAAAGCACTGTCTCCCAAGTTTTGTTCGCAAGTGCACAGCCAATATAAGTCAAGACCTACTCTCAAGTGCCTTGTTGGTATTACACCTAGCGGAACAATTTCATACATTTCCAAACCTACAGGAGGAAACTCGTCGGACAAAAAAATTGTAAAGATGACGAACATTGTAGACAAATTCCAGCCCGGCGATATTTGTATGGCCGATGGAGGTTTCATTAGTGTCCATCGAGGTTTCAACATTCAGGAACTGTTCTTGCATAAGCAGGTTGTTTCTCTTCTCCAATGGGAACCCCCCTTTCCCTCAAATATTTCTTTAAATCGCTGGATTTTAATGCCAAAAAACGCTGAATTTCTTTCACATTAGCAATCTTCCTTTCCGTAAACACAGCGTCGATCGTAGACAGACGCTTCCTCTTCTGGGTTCGTGTTTACCTTTGCCCCCTTTTCGATCCCATCATGCTTTGCGGTGGAGCGCCCTCTGTTCATATTTACTGATTCGCGATAAGGTCTATGCCTTAGGGCTGCCACGGTCGACGGTATCGACCATCATTCATGATAGGGAACGTATTCTCGCATATGTCACTGAAAAAGTGCCGCCGGATAAGACTGCTAAAATGTGTGTTTGTGTTCAGAAGAGATGCCATGTTTAAGGTGAATAACATAATCTTATTAATTTTATTTATTATTCTTTACAAATTCATTTATTAATTGTGTTCATTACTCATTAAAAAATATGACGAAAATGTGTTTTTAGTGTTCTTTAAGGTTTAGCGATAGTTGTATACTTTCGCGAGTTATTTACTCTAGTTTTACGGTGTTTGTCTTCATTTTAAGGCTTTTTTTTTTTTTTTCGTATACAAGATCGAGGCTCGTGAAAGAGCTAAAAGGCATTACGCCCAGTTTACGGCAAAAACCGAGTTACGTCACGGCTTATGGAACCAATTAATGACGTCGGCCGGGGTATTACTGTATATATATATATATATATATATATATATATATATATATATATATATATATATATACAAAGGTGGGCGGTCCGCTTCGAAAGTCCGCTTATCCGCTGCAGCGGACTAACGTTTTCGAAGCGGATAAGCGAATCGGAACAACCCCCGGAAACCGAAGCGGATAAGCGTAAGCGGACTACCGAAAAATTAAAGCGCATCGCGATTCGCCAAATCAGCTGTTAGCCTGAGCCGTTACTCTAGAATTGTGAATATTTATTTAAGTGAATAATAAGTGAAACCCTAACAACTCGGCTCTTGCGACATAACGCATTATATCATAACGTTATGTTCACGTCATGGTTTACGACATGGTTGTAACATAACGCATTACATCATGACGTTATGTTCACGTCATGGTTTACGGCATGTTCACGACACCATGACGAATAAACGGCAGTCCGTTGGCCCGCCATCTTGTTGACTTGTTTGTGTCTGAATAACCAAACGTTACAGCTCTCGCCCAATCTCTTCCCGCTCGAGTTCCGTGATGCTTGGGTAACTCTGTTTCTCAGGCATAACACGCCGCTCCCGAGCTCTGCCTCGGTCGAGCGCGTGTTCAGCTACGGGTCGGACATCCTCAGACCTAAGAGGTCGGCCCTGGCTGCACCGAACTTCGAGGCCCTCGTCTTCATGAAGGGCAACCTCCAAATCCTCAAGAAGGCCCACGAGGTGGAGGAGGAAGACGAGGACTAGTCAACAGACTGCTAGTGCTAGTCTGTTGACTAGTAGACTCTCTTGTCAAAGAAAGGATGGGCAAATTGATTTTTCTTTAATGTAACTTGCATATATTAAAATTATATTTAAATTAACTGTAGAGTAGAGTCGAGTGGAAAACTTTATTTCAATACATTTTGAATAAATTTTATTTAAATAAAAATGTATATTTTTGATCTTAAAAGCTTTGTTTGTCTTTGTAGTAGTTAGAAATGGCTATTTAGGCTTTAAAAGCATTAAATTCCCTTTAGAAACGTCAAAAATCGCTTTAAAAACGTCGAAGCGCTTTAAAAAAATCGAATCGAAGCGGATAAGCGGTAAGCGGACTAAGATTTTCGGCCGCTGAAGCGGATAAGCGAATCGGACTACACGGGCTGGCGGAGCGGATAAGCGGTAAGCGGACTTAAAATTTTCCGAATCGCGCCCACCTATGTGTATATATATATATATATATATATATATATATATATATATATATATATATATATATATATATATATATATATATATATATATATATATATATATATATACACATACATACATATACAGTGAAACCTTGACTTACGAGTTTAATTCGTTCTGTGACCGAGCTCGTAACTCAATTTGCTCGTTTCTCAAATTAAATTTCCCCATTAAAATGAATTGAAATGCTATTAATCCGTTCCAGCCCCCCAAAAACCACACCAATTTTTTTTGTTACGTGTTTTTAAATAAGAAAAATGTACTTTATAAATAACAAATAATGTATAAACAAGCACGACCTCGTATATACTGTACATAATAAAAGAGAATGTAAAGAAATAAACTGGTTTTATTAAGTGTATTTACTCACACTCCTCACTGTATTTACTCACTGTATTTACTGACACTGTCAACCACACAAACAACAATTTCTCCATCTCTTCATGGACAGAGGTCCGGAGCTTTGAAATAATCTTAACGCCCTTGGCTGGCGTTATAGCCTTTATCGACTCCTTCTGCTTCAAAATCGTACATATCGTAGAAGTACTACGATCGTACTGCCTCGCCAAGTCGACAACACGCACACCTCGCTCATGTTTTTCGACGATTACGTGTTTTATATCCAAGCACATCAACCTTTTCTTCTTCTCAGCACTGCCCTTGGCACTCAATTTCTTAGGACCCATGGTTAAAACTAAGAAATTTTCCAAAATAAACAAAATGCGAAAACAAAGCAACAGCGATACGGCAGAGATGCTTGCACGGCAAGATAACCACGTGAACTGAACGCTCGCTGGGCCACCTAGTGGCGGGTGGCGTAAGCTCGTAACTCAGATCTCGGCTTTTTTTTTTTGTTGTTTGTTTTTTTTTGTATACAAGATCGAGGCTCGTGAAAGAGCGAACATTAATCACACAGAAAGACAAACAGACACACAAAACAAATAACATCGGGAGCGGTAGACAAGATGGGGAGAGAGGGGGAAGGACACAAACACAACATTTGAGAGCAGGGACCGAGAGACATGGAGACATCGAGAGAACTGTGGGAGGGAGAGGGCTTTGGGGGGGGAGGCATGGGAAGGGGGGGGGGGGGTTGGGAGAGGTCTAAAACATATGGACACTGCCAAGACTTCCAGGAAAGAAGTTGGAATTTCAAACAAGGTGGATCTGGGGTGAATTAGTGGGGGTAGAAAAGATCAAGGTTTTGGATGGGGGAAGATAAGAGATGGTGGTGAACAGCTGTTTTGAAGACCTGGAGGGAGGAGTGTGATTGAAGTGAGTGTGGGAGTTTGTTCCAGAGGCGGGAGAAAAGAGGAATGAAAGAGTGAAGGTGAGCAGAGAGCCGAGATTTCGGCAGTTTAACCATCAGAGGGTGGCTGGCAGATCTTGTGCGACCTGTAGGAATATTTGGGGGACAGAGCACAGAGAGAGCTGGGGGAGCAAGGCCGGAGAGGAGTCGGTAGAAGACAGAAAGACCACCTACCTACCTGCCTGCGGTGAGTGAGTGAAAGGCCCTCAGAGATAGCTTCATCGTGGGAGATTCCAATGATTCTGAAAGCTTTGGATTCAACAGCGTGAAGCCGAGCCAGGTGTGAGGCAGGAGCACCAGCCCATAGGGGAGAACAGTATTCCATTGAGCTGCGGATGAAAGCCTTGTATGTGGCGAGGAGCTCAGGTGTGCCAAGGAAGGACTTCGCACGACGGAGGATGCCCAGTCGGCGACTGGCTTTGGAGGCCAGCTTGGAAATGTGGTTTTCCCAAGAAAGATCATGGATCATTTCTTGTGGTTGTAGTGGTTGGTCAGAAGTGGTTGGAGAGAAGTGGTTGGGAGTGTCATCCCAACGTGTCAAAGTGTCAATTTCCAATTCAACGGACAACATTACATTCAAACTCAAGGTACCGCTATGGGTACCCCTGTTGCACCGTCATACGCTAACATCTTCATGGGAATGATAGAGGCCAAGATCAATGCACAACCTCATCACGGCATCTTGGAAAAATCCTGGGTACGTTATATTGATGACATCCAGTTCATCTGGTCAAAATCCCCCCGTAGTCTCACCCAATTCCAAAATGAATTAAATTTGATTCATCCGACCATCAAGTTCACATTCGACAGCTCACAGTCCGAAGTTCACTTTCTAGACACATCACTCACGCTTCAAAATAACAGACTCGAAACAGAACTATACACCAAACCAACAGACACTCACTCTTACCTTCTCCCTTCTTCATCTCATCCTAAACATACAATTGCAAGCATACCATACAGTCAAGCACTCAGAGTAAGACGCATTTGCTCAACAAAAATGGCAGAAGAAACTTCTCTCTGCCAATTAGAAACACACTTCATTGCAAGAAACTATGACCCTCACTCTGTGAAAGAAGCAATAACCCGAGCAAAACGCATACCGAGAGCAGACCTTCTGACTTACAAACCCAAACCTGCAACTAACCGTGTCCCACTGGTAACCACCTACTCTGCTACCTCATCCCAATTGCCAAGTATTCTGAATAAGGCCCTTCCTCTCCTCCATCAATCGGAAACACTCAGCACCACATTTCCTCAACCTCCACTGACATCATTTCGACGTGGTCGGACACTCAGGGACCTCTTGGTAAAAGCAAAGCACCCACAGCCCCACAACAAAGAAACTAGTATCCCTGGCTTCTATAAATGCACAGCAAAAAAATGTATTATTCACAAGCATTTACTAGAAGGAAACAAATTTTGTAGTTCTAGCACTGGACAAAAATTCCCCATCACCTCCTATATGAACTGCAAATCTACATGGGTCATATACCTAATCACTTGCCAAAAGTGCACCAAACAATATGTTGGAAAAACTGAGAATACACTCTACACACGATTTAATAACACCCGGTCAGAAATCAATAACTTCCACACCAGTCAGGGCAAATCTCTACCTTACACGATACACTTCAATCAACCGGATCACTCTATAAATGACATTCAGATCTCTGCCATTGAATCAATCAAAAATCGATCACACACCACGATTCTGAAACGTGAGTCCTTTTGGATACATAAACTTCGGACAAAAATCCCTCATGGCATAAATTTTGATGATTAAAGCATGTTCCTACATCAACCCAATCAAATTGTTAACCGTAACCCATTCATTCATTCATTCATTCATTCATTCACCCATTCATTCATTCTACCTTTGTATGTCATTTATATAAATATATAAATATATTATATGAATATAAATGGCATATGAATATATGCTTGTATGTTTATGTATGTATGTATCCCTATATTTGTATATGCACGTGCACCGGAAATGTAACGCAAACCGTAACTGTAAGCTGCGCTTCACTTCCGTTGAACGTGGGGCCAGTGAGTGAGCTTTGGCGTGGCTCTTCCTTCTGTATGCATTTTCTACACATATCACACATCTTACACACATATCACTACACATACTTGACTGATATACATGCCTGCTGTTTTTGTAGACTCAGAAGAAGACCTTTGTTGGTCGAAAGCTTGTCGAATTAAAGATCGAAGCCCTGAAGCTACGTCCGCGTCTTATTCAATCTCCCGATTATTTATTCAATGCAAATGAGACGCCCTGCTCGTACTGTGGAGTTTCTACTATTTCTCACAGTTATATATACTAGGACGTGCCCGTACGTGGGTGCCCGTTCCTTGCCAAAAAAAAAAAAAAAATGTCTTCGCCCATGCATGGGCCCATGGGCGTGCCCGTAAGTGCGTGATGTGACCGTACAATGAATGTATCGTCCCGACGCCGCAGCTCGGATGGTGCTGCAGTTAATCGGGCCTGTATCGGCAGAGTTATTATAAACGTGTACTACAATCGATCGTACCTTACAGCGTCTGCTCGCCACGTTCAGCATCAGTACGTCGTCACTATGACTATCCGTAAGTCCGGAAGTGACGTCCTCATTTGACTGTCCGGAAGGTCGCATATCGCAGTTACGATGAATCGCAAATTAGTTTTAATTAGTTTTAAAACATAGTTTAACGCCAACATAGCGCCAACATAGTTTGCCAACGTGAAATAAATGAATACGCTCTCAAATGTGCCGTCCGAGGCAGAGTCTGTTCGCCACGTTCGGCACACGTGATAGCTCGCTGCTCTCTGATTGGTTGAATCGTTTTTTGGACATAGCTCGGTAACTACTTCTCCGATTAATATGAAACCTTGAAAAGGCACATCCTCAGGTCCCCAGCAATATACCTGGCAAGTTTCAAGTATATCGGACCCGTGGTTGTCGAGAAACAGCGGTCACAGACACACATACACACACACATACACACACACATACACACATACACACACACAGACACACACACAGACACACACACAGAGATTACTGGAATTATAGATATATATATATATATATATATATATATATATATATATATATATATATATATATATATATATATATTGTTACTGTCGCGGTTAGATGTTATTTACCGAGCGGTGGTGTATTACCGCGACTTAACAGTTCCCCCGATTCTTCCCCGATTCACCCCAAACTTTGGCCGTATCGCACCGCAGCTGCCCAATCTGGAAAACTCTAAAACGACCGAATGCAAAGAGGAAAAGGAATAAGACGAGAAGACGGACAGAAGAGTAATTGGATTTATTATTTACACATATAAGTAGGAAGCAAGCAGTCACGTTTATTTACAGGGACATGAGACGCAGGTGACACAGTGCAATCTTTAGCTTATACAGACTTATTGTTACTACCCAGGACAGCACGAACAAAACAAACTCACGTACGCAAATGGATGGAAATTGCAGGCAGGAATGACAGGAGGTGGGTGGCTGGAGGAAGGCCCGGAGCTGGCTGGAGTTTGATCCCGCACGGGACGTCGGGCTGGACCTCGACGGCCGCCGATGCCACCGATCCTGTCGTGTGCGCAGGGTAGCGGGTCGGAGCTGCTTGGTGGAGCCAAGCCAACGCTGCTGGTGGGGGGCCTGGCGTGACGGGTTCTCTCGCGTGACGGGTTCTCTCCTCTCGCTTTTGTTTGTCCAACCACTCTTTCTCCAACGCAACGACTCAACGCAACCACTGACCACCCCTGACGACCAACTCAGCTCTTGTCATGGACCTCTCTACGCGCTCTTGCTCTGACGACCCAGCTCTTTCCTTTGTACTAGTCTCTCCTCTGTAAAAGCTCATCTGCCTTGGACCTCCTCTCGTCTCAACGGCTTGGGCTCCCTTTCGTCTGCCGGAAAAGCTCCTCTCGTCTCAACGGCTTGGGCTCCCTTTCGTCTGCCGGTAAAAGCTCCTCTGCCTTGGACACGCCCTGCCTGCGGGTTATATAGGCCCCACCCCTCAACCTTCGCGAACCTCCTCGATGTTTCTCTCCACACCCTCTCCAAGTCCAACAACCCCTTGTTCGTGGTTGGTTGAGTGGGGCTGACTCACTCCTCCCCTCTATGACGAGGTGGGGACCCGCCTTTCTTCCCTAACCCTGCCTCGTGGTCAATGGCGGATGAAGGGAAAACCGCCCAACATGCAGTTGGCAATGCGAATTGCAATTGACGAAAAGGGGGGAATGGAAGTGTTGGGAGTGGGAATGAAGGGAATCTATCTCTTTCACTGGTGCAATGGAGTATTTCAATTAATGGGAGACACAGCCTTACCCTAAAACACAGAATAAGATATAACTATTGAACAGGGGTATTCTATGATTGGCTGTGGTGTGGATGCTTTATGGACTAATTATGGGATGCCCCTTTGACCTTTACACAGCTCCGGAGGCAGGAGGCGCAGAATAACAATAATAATAATAATAAAGCACACAATCAAAAAAATATATACAGTCCTCATATCCGCAACACTGCACCCTCCTCCACTTAGGCACGGCCCGGGCCTACAACTTTTATTTAGTGTGACACGTAGGTGTAGTTCCCTCTACTTTTAACCTGACCCTGAGTGCGACAGTTTTAAAACATAAATAAATGTGTCCCGCTGCTCCATTGCACCCTGCCTAACAGACTTACGCCCACAGTTAACCGAATTGCGGAATTGTCTTCAAACTATACACTGACGGTGGGGAGCATTATTTACAATGACGCTATTTTTATTTACAAAACTAACCCAGGACCTGTGATTGTTCTTTCTGGGGGGGAGACAGTCTGCTCTGCATCGACGCACCATTAAAGCACCCAAGCACCAATCGGTGCAGTCATCACTGTTCAAGAATAAAAAATAAATCAACAACCCCTAACCCTGCAGGTGATCTCTTGCTCTTCGGCTCCCTCTGCTGGTTATTATTATTGTCTTCCAGTTGTTGTCTTTCTTTCATTTTCTTACTGGCGGCCTATTTGCAATAAAGCTTGCCCAAACGTGTCCATTTTATTTATGGCCCACAGGGCCGACTACGTGTGGTTCACCTGTGGGGCATCGGTGCCCTGTGGCCAAGGTCCGCCAGCAAGATTTCGGGCCCTCATGGCTGGTTCCAGCAGAGGGGCCATGCCCCAACCCATGGGGTCCATAAGTGGTGCTCGGCCACAGACATGTGGTCCATAATGTGGTGCATCGATGCAGACAGCTGGTTCTGAGAGTTCCGGGCGCACAATGGCCGACTCACGCACGCTCCCCTCGGCGCCCAATGGCGCACAGGTCATGTGGGAGACAAAAGGGGGACAAGAGAAATGAGCGAGGGGTAAGGTCACAAGGGTACACGTCAATAAGGCAATGCAAGGCGAAATGCGTACGGAGAGCGAAATGAGAAAGCTCGTCCCTACCATACGTCACCCCCCGTCACCTACACTACCCTTGCCCTTAACCCATATGTACAAAAATCTACACATTACCAATCCGTCGCTACCGTCACGTCTTCCCCTTATTTCCCCTATACCAAATTCGTCTCCACAATCCCTCTACTTCAAAATTTGCCATCACCAAATTCATCATCAATCCTCATAAGGAGGAAGAGATGGAACATCAAAGCACAATGTCACACCCACGTCATGATGCGTCTCACAATCCAAACATTTGCATCATAAAAAATAATCAAAACATGGCATGGTGTGGAGTACCTGTCACCTCAGGTGAGTGGATGCAGATGGTGCGAGGAGATCCTTCTTCCTAACTATCCTCTAAATGACTTTAACACACTTTACACTACCCGGGGTCTTTCCCTGCCAATCCATTGGCCAACTTACACTATGGGTTCTAAAAACCAATTCCCATTGACCAAACTGTGGTGCTTCTCAATTTGGGGTCTCACTCCCCCGATTCATCTCCCGGTGCCCTTGCACCATTTCTGGGCTGTGACGTGTAGCTCTCCCAGCAGGTCTACCCACCTGCACACCTCCACCACTGCAGTTGCCTCCCGAGCTTTCCTGCTCCTCACCCTAACCTATCTAACTGGGGAAGCCCCCTCCTGGCTCTGTCACCCCTTGGTGCCCTCTGGCACTGGGCTACCCGGGTCCGTCCTCCGGATCCTCGGGCCCCATCCACAACAACTACCGGCTCCCAGAGCCCACCTGTGGCCTCACCTGGCCGACATCCTCACAGTGGTGGAGTGCCCAAACCAACTACACACACTAACAGGCTACACGCCCAGCCATTTCCACAACACTAATGCACCCATCCAATCACCATTCTTCCACCCGCACCACAGATGCCAATATCCAACCACAATTTACCTGTACCCTCTACCTAACACTTACACTACCCGCCCCGGGTATTCGTGATGGGGGTCCATCCTTCCCCCATTCACACCTTCGCACCATCCACTCCACTCCATCGTTTCCACCATACTCACTCCATGACCATCCATTCCAATAC
Organism: Myxine glutinosa; assembly: GCF_964187855.1. NCBI lineage: Eukaryota > Metazoa > Chordata > Myxini > Myxiniformes > Myxinidae > Myxine > Myxine glutinosa. The sequence continues at coordinate 144,398,573 of NC_136267.1, forward strand.
CCCATATATTCCACACTCCATGTATTCCACACAACCATTCTCCATTCACCTGTTGTTGCACACCTGTGCAATCACACCTGGTGCCACCTGCACCCTCCTCCTCTTCCTGGACCATTTGGTCACAACACGCAATCACCACTACTATCACTCAAACACTGCTCCATACACCTGTTCAGTTGCACACCTGTGTTGCACACAGTTGCACACAGTTCAGTTGCACACCTGTTCAATCCTCACACACACGGCATCATCTCATCTAACTACTCCCCTCTGAAACTTGCGCTTCCCAGTCGTCCCTTTAAACTATTGCGCTCCCACGTCATTATCATCCACACTAAACTACCTGCGTCCCCACTACAGGTATCAGTCACTAACTAATCTTAACGTTACCTAATGTCATCTTCTAGGGCCCTACACACAATATCCTAACCCACCCGGGCTAGTTTTCACTGCCATACACCCCATAAGCTAGTGCTCCTTTGCCCCCCCTCGCCGTGAGGGATGGTGGATTGCCCATCCCACCACATCGGGGAGGTCCCACTATCAATTTTGCTCGTCCAAATTCCAACCAATTCAAAAATTTTCCATTTACTGCCAATTCTACCCACTATTATAAATTTCGTATCAAATCACTACCATCATCATCACAATCCGCTATATCCTAGCCTCGGTGCGTCATGACATCATTAAACTCGGTTCGTAAAGCCGAGCAATGAATTCGGGTGGTTTGGTCACCTGCAGGTTGAATCCGTCCGGCTTTCGGTTCAAGGGAGGTGGTTTGGTTGGACCGAGGTTTCACGCACCATCTCGGCGCGGCACCTTGCGGTCCCGGGCCCGATGGCTCAATCTCCCCCGGTCGGAACCCCGTCCCCACGAGGGGGCACCGTTCCGCTTCCTCCCACTCGCCCTTGAACCGGACCGGTCGCCTCGCCCGCCAAGGCCCGGACTCGACCTTGCGGGGCGGGGCCAAGCCCGATTCGGCAACGACGCTTCGAAGAGAAACGACGCAGCTTCGATCCGCGCCGGGCCCTGCATCCAACAAAGCACGCCGCGCCCCGAGCGCTCGCATCGGCTATCCGTCGCCCTAACCGCTAACCCGGTTACCGTCGATGCTTCACTTGCATGCTCACACGCATACGCTACCCCTTTCACCCTCACAAAACCCGGCGTTCCAACGCCGTCTGTACATTCCACCAACGCACTCCCTGTTACAAACCACACCTCTCGCGCACACTCGCCGCTCGCACACCTCGGTCCACACCTCTCCTCCGTTATGTCCTCCGTAACACTCACCATGGGCGTGCACTCTTGCATCCACCCACTAACGTGCTCGGATGGGCTCTCCCACACTCGCGCTACCACCAACCCAGGTGTGCTTCCTCGCACACCCTCTACCATTCCAAGCGTGCATTCTCGCACCCGCTCCACCACCAACTCACTCTCCGGGTCACTCTCACCCTCGCACGTACACTCCGTACACCCCGACGTGCATTCTCGCTCGCACTCGGTTTCACTCCCACACTTTATAATACACCCACTCGCCGACGCACACTTTTTCCTCACACGCGTGCCATTTCCACTCACACGGGACCCTTTACCAACGCCCGGGTGCCATATCGATCCCAATCGCGCGACAATTCTTTTGTCGCCAAACATCCTCCTGCAAAATCTACCCGCACAATATACAGCACGACTCACCTGGGGGATCCTTTTCTCCACGCGAACCTGCAAACTTCCATTCGGGTTAAGCACAGCATCGTGATGTGAGCAGGGACTTTGTACATAATCCATTTCTCCCTGCAATTCCCGGGCTACCTCCGTCATCTCTTCAATTTTAATTCCCAGCACTGCTTTTTCTTTATTAACCTCGGCGACCGCTGGCTTTAATAAAACACCCTCCTCTACCTCAGCGGTCGCCGGCTTTTCCAAACCCCGGGTCGCGATTTCTACCCCTGTCATTGTACCCGCGCTTTCCTCCGCTTCGCTCAACCAGCGCTTTTCGACCCGCGTTACCTCCTCGTGCACCCCTGGGACCCTTTCGCCCAACTTGCGGTCTCTGTCCCTCTGCTCCCTTGCCTCTCTATCGGCCCTCATTCCGTTCGTTGTTGCTTCAATTTGGTTTCCCAATTCGTTCGTTATTTCTTCAATTTGGTTACTCAACCGCTCACTGTTAGCATCCATTTTTGCCATCAATTGGTCCATAAAAAATCGCATGTACCCTGGTATCTCCGGCTCGGCTGCCGCGACCACGTGCGCAGCGCAATTTGGTGCTGCTTCGGTCACGGGCGCGGCAAAATTTGGTGCCGCTACAACCACGTGCGCGAGGACGCCATTTTGTGCGTCTGATACTCCCTCAACCGCCTCCTCATTGCTCCCCTCCATTTGATCCTGGGTTACTCCTAACCCCTCCTCTAGCTCACCCACCGGCATCCGATCGCCTTGACCAGCCATGGCGCGATTTCAAAATTCGGGTTTTATTTCTTTAAAACACAATTTTTCAGCAGCTCGTAATTTTGAGCGCGTTAAGCGCGCTTCGGGCCTCGTATCCCACTCCAAGACACCAATTGTTACTGTCGCGGTTAGATGTTATTTACCGAGCGGTGGTGTATTACCGCGACCTAACAGTTCCCCCGATTCTTCCCCAACTCACCCGATTCACCCCAAACTTTGGCCGTATCGCACCGCAGCTGCCCAATCTGGAAAACTCTAAAATGACCGAATGCAAAGAGGAAAAGGAATAAGACGAGAAGACGGACAGAAGAGTAATTGGATTTATTATTTACACATATAAGCAGGAAACAAGCAGTCACGTTTATTTACAGGAACATGAGACGCAGGTGACACAGTGCAATCTTTAGCTTATACAGACTTATTGTTACTTCCCAGGACAGCTCGAACAAAACAAACTCACGTACGCAAATGGATGGAAATTGCAGGCAGGAATGACAGGAGGTGGGTGGCTGGAGGAAGGCCCGGAGCTGGCTGGAGTTTGATCCCGCACGGGACGTCGGGCTGGACCTCGACGGCCGCCGATGCCACCGATCCTGTCGTGTGCGCGGGGTAGCGGGTCGGAGCTGCTTGGTGGAGCCAAGCCAACGCTGCTGGTGGGGGGCGTGGCGTGACGGGTTCTCTCGCGTGACGGGTTCTCTCCTCTCTCTTTTGTTTGTCCAACCACTCTTTCTCCAACGCAACGACTCAACGCAACCACTGACCACCCCTGACGACCAACTCAGCTCTTGTCATGGACCTCTCTACGCGCTCTTGCTCTGACGACCCAGCTCTTTCCTTTGTACTCGTCTCTCCTCTGTAAAAGCTCATCTGCCTTGGACCTCCTCTCGTCTCAACGGCTTGGGCTCCCTTTCGTCTGCCGGTCAAAGCCCCTCTCGTCTCAACGGCTTGGGCTCCCTTTCGTCTGCCGGTAAAAGCTCCTCTGCCTTGGACACGCCCTGCCTGCGGGTTATATAGGCCCCACCCCTCAACCTTCGCGAACCTCCTCGATGTTTCTCTCCACACCCTCTCCAAGTCCAACCCCTTGTCCGTGGTTGGTTGAGTGGGGCTGACTCACTCCTCCCCTCTATGACGAGGTGGGGACCCGCCTTTCTTCCCCAACCCTGCCTCGTGGTCAATGGCGGATGAAGGGAAAACCGCCCAACATGCAGTTGGCAATGCGAATTGCAATTGACGAAAAGGGGGGAATGGAAGTGTTGGGAGTGGGAATGAAGGGAATCTATCTCTTTCACTGGTGCAATGGAGTATTTCAATTAATGGGAGACACAGCCTTACCCTAAAACACAGAATAAGATATAACTATTGAACAGGGGTATTCTATGATTGGCTGTGTTGTGGATGCTTTATGGACTAATTATGGGATGCCCCTTTGACCTTTACACAGCTCCGGAGGCAGGAGGCGCAGAATAACAATAATAATAATAATAATAAAGCACACAATCAAAAAAATATATACAGTCCTCATATCCGCAACTATATATATATATATATATATATATATATATATATATATATATATATATATATATATATATGTATATGTATATATGTATATTGTATATATGTATATGTGTATATGTATGTATATATGTATATGTGTATATGTATGTATATATATATATATATATATGTATATGTGTATATGTATGTATATATATATATATATATATATATATATATGTGTATGTATATATATATATATATATATATATATATATATATGTATGTATGTGTATATATATATATATGTATATATATATATATGTATGTATGTGTATATATATATATATATATAATATATATATATATGTGTATATGTGTATATGTATATATGTGTATATGTATGTATGTGTATATATATGTATATATATGTATGTATGTGTATATATATATATATATATATGTATGTATGTGTATATATATATATATGTATGTATGTGTATATATATATATATATATGTATGTATGTGTATATATATATATATATATGTATGTATGTGTATATATATATATATGTATGTATGTGTATATATATATATATATATAATATATATATATATGTGTATATGTGTATATGTATATATGTGTATATGTATGTATGTCTATATATATGTATATATGTATATATATATATATATATATATATATATATATATATATATATATATATATATATATATATATATATACACTGTATGTAAATGTGATATTTCAGTTTTTTCTTTTTAATAAATTTGCAAAACTTTCTAAAATCCTGTTTTCTCTCTGTCATTATGGGGTATTGAGTGTAGATTGATGAGGGAAAAAATGAATTTCAACGATTTCAGCATAAGTCTGCAACATAACAAAATGTGAAAAAAGTGAAGGGGTCTGAATACTCTCTGAATGCACTGTGTATATATATATATATATATATATATATATATATATATATATATATATAGTTTGAACATTTGAGGGATTAATATGTTTATTATTGATATGTTATTATTGATATGTTATTATTGATATGCTTGTATAATCAATAAAATACGTTTTGTTTTTCATGACTGTATACCTACTTTTGCAGCCCCCTGTATGTATGTATGTGTGTGTGTATATGTATATATATATATATATATATATATATATATATATATATATATATATATATATATATATATATATATATATATATATATATATATATATATATATATATACATTATACACACACATTATACATACATACATACAGCTGTAAAAGTAGGTATACAGTCATGAAAAACAACGTATTTTATTGATTATACAAGCATATCAATAATAAACATATTAATCCCTCAAATGTTCAAACTGTTTGCCCCCGGCATTCACACGCTCCACTAGTCGAGTGTGGACACTCTGGCACAAAGGTCTTTATCAGCATCAATTTCCTGGCAAGCCTCCCGTATGAACTGAATCATGGCATCAACAGAACGTGGCTTGCGTGCGAAAACCCTGTCTTTTACACATCCCCAGAAAAAGAAGTCCATAGAGGTGAGATCCGGCGAACGTGGTGGCCAGTCAACGGCTCCCCGACGTCCAATCCACCTGTTGGGAAATTCTTTGTCAAGTAGTCAAGAAATTTCTCAATTTCCACTTCACCTGCGAATATAATAGATGTATTATAGAAAAAATTACGAAAATAAAAATATTTAAAATGGTAATGATATTAATGAATTAAATGAATTCTAGTATAAAATGAATCCGAGCACCACGATTATAATACTGGTAATACTGGTATAATCCTTACTGTATACCTACTTTTGCAGCCCCCTTATATATATATATATATAAATATATATTTATATATATATATATATAAATATATATATATATATATATATATATATATATATATATATATATATATATATATATATATATATATATATATATATATATATAATCGTTAGATTAAATACGACGCGGACGTAGCTTCAGGACGTCGATCTTTAATTGTCGCCAAGCTTTCGACCAACAAAGGTCTTCTACTGAGTCGGCCCCAAGTTCAACGGAAGCACTTCCGTTGCTATATATATATATTGTTACGGACGCGGTTAAAGATGTTATATTTGCCGAGGGAAGGCTCCGCGACCGAACAGTTATTCCCCGACTAATACCCGATTTGCCCCAAACTTTGGCCGGATCGCGCCACCGCTATTCAATCGGGAAAACTCTAAAGCGACCGAATGCAAAGAGGAAAACGAAGGCAAAGAAAGGTTTGGAAATACTACTAAATTTATTTACTATTCACACACATAAGCAAAAAGACAGCAGTCACGTTTATTTACAAGCACATGAGACGCAGGTGACACAGTGAAAATACTAGCTTCTACAGACTTATTGTTACTACCCAGGGACAAGACAAAAGACAGACTACGAGCACACTTACACGGGGAATGATGATAGGACTGGCGGGAGATGGATGGCTGGCGGGATAGGGAGGTCCAACTAGTCCTGCCCCGATCGACTCGTTGGGCAGCCGCCGCCCCTTCGCGGCCCTGCTCCAAACTGCTGTCCAGGCCTCACGCTGCTGTGGCTGCAGTTGCGGTGGCTCGATTTGCAGCTCAACTCTGGACTTCTCTCGCAGTTTCGGTGGCTCGATCTGCAGCTCAACTCTGGACTTCTCTCACAGTTTCGGTAAAAGCTCATCATCCTTGTCTCCCTTGGGAACGCCCTGCCTGCGGGTTATATAGGCCCCGCCCCTCAACCTTCGCCAACCTCCTCAATGTTTCTCTCCACACCCTCTCCAAGTCCAACCCCTTGGTCGTGGTTGGTTGAGTGGGGCTGACTCACTCCTCCCCTCTATGACGAGGTGGAGACGCCTTTATTCTCCGACCCTGCCTCGTGGTCAATGGCGGCAATTGGAGGGGAGGTTCTTGGCAATGGCAATTGACGAAAAGGGGGAATGGAAGTTTTGGGAGTGGGAATGAAGGGAATCTATCTCTTTCACTGGTGCAATGGAGTATTTCAATTAATGGGAGACACAGCCTTACCCTAAAACACATAATAAGATATAAGCTATCGAACAGGGGTATTCTATGATTAGCTGTGGTGTGGATGCTTTATGGACTAATTATGGGATGCCCTTTGACCTTTACACAGCTCCGGAGGCAGGAGGCGCAGACTCAAGCAATATTCATCACCAATTTACCACAATACAACACAATCAAAAAAATACAGTCCTCATATCCGCAACAATATATATATATATATATATATATATATATATATATATATATATATATATATATATATATATATATATATATATATATATATATATATATATATAATCGTTAGATTAAATAAGACGCGGACGTAGCTTCAGGACGTCGATCTTTAATTGTCGACAAGCTTTCGACCAACAAAGGTCTTCTTCTGAGTCGGCCCCAAGCACTTCCGTTGAACTTGGGGCCGACTCAGAAGAAGACCTTTGTTGGTCGAAAGCTTGTCGACAATTAAAGATCGACGTCCTGAAGCTACGTCCGCGTCTTATTTAATCTAACGATTATTTATTCAATGCAAATGAGACGCCCTGCTCGTACTGTGGAGTTTCTACTATTTCTTAGTTATATATATATATATATTTATATATATTTATATATATATATAATATGTCTGGGAGGGTAGCGCAATATCTAGAGCCAGATAGATCTGTGTAGGTAGGTATTCGACTGTCGCGATAGGGAATCTACCTTGTAATAAGTCTGTGTTGTCAGGTTTGTCGGGCAAGAGTATACCTGTGAACATACCAGGATGTTTGTGTTAAGTAGTTAGGGATTAAGAATAACGCCCCTGTGTGTCCAACCTGGTCATCAAACCTTTGTCCCTTATGGCAATGCACACCAACATGGACATTTAGTTAGATCCCTAGCACAACACTAAATAATTCCCTTCCCTGACAAGACTTTGGAAGAGAACAGGCAAAAGGAAACCAGGCAAGGAATCCAGGCCAGGACACCGCCGATGATGGCCGCCGCCAACTACACCTCCGGCAGGCCTAGGAACATCGAGTGGCACGTGCTATGACCACGCTACACGCTACGAGCTATCACCACGCTACGGTCCTGTGATTGGTCAGCGCGCTAGGCGCGAACCTCCAGCCAACGAGTGTGAGAGGCGCGAAGCTGGAAGGTTTGGTGGAAGTCGCTGGTTTTTAGCACGCCAAGGCTAACATCACCGGGAAGGTGATATCAGCGTGCGCCGAACGACATTAGAGAGAGAGCACATCCGGGTATTGTTTGCGCAGCTTGCTCTCTTGGACATCCGGCGCTTCGTCTTGCACAGCACGCTCTCTTTGTCTTGCGCAGTCGCAGCCCGAGTTGAGTTGTCATAGCCCGAGTGGAGTTCGCTTGCTTTTTGCATGTTTGCTTCGGGAGAGCTGACTGGGACGTGGCAGGCCGATCGTGTGTGAAGATCGACCTCGATTGGAGCTGCTAGCCTGCGTTGGACGCGCGGTGCTTTTCCTGCTGTGGGAACTCGTGGGTGCTTTGGAGTTTGGAGCAAGGCCTGGTGGCGCGCGAGCACGAGTGGAACTTGGAGCCGCGTGGTGGACGATACCCTGAAAGACGACAAGACAGATAAGCTCACACACCACATACGCACATAACGAACATGTTATTTTCATTAATTCATTCCCTCTGTATCTGAAGTGAGTGTGGGGACGTCCCGATTAGAACATTGATTATTATCGTCGCGTTTACCTGTCCCAACCTTGCACTTTAATAAACCCTTGTATTATTTTTCCTTCCTTGTTAACCCCGTGTCCGTTTTAGTTTGTTCGCCATCCACAGGTATGCACTTCCGCCGCTTCTTCCTCTTCACTTCTTCTTCCTCCCGCGTTTGATAGTTAAATCCATGTTCGGTCGTCGCCTCCAATTAAATCCGTTAGGTCCATCCACGAGCCCTGGTATTAACCGAAGGGTCCGCGCGACAATATATATACAGACTTGGCATTTAATATGGAATATTTTTTTTGTGTGGGTGAACTTACTTTTCAAGTTGACTTAGAACCAAAAGTTCATTGGAATTATGTTGAAATTATTCTAGATTTTGTTAATGTGACCTTTAAAAGAAACAAAAACCACATTTGACATATCAAAGCAAATAAATTGATCCTTGAAAGTGATGTAAACTGATATTGAACTCAATTCACGGACAGTACTGTGTTAAACTGCTGTACGTTTTCCAGAAGTATTTCTTTATTTTGCACATTAGCCCAAAATTTTTTAACAAAAGTAAAATTACAACTGGGATTACGGACAGTAAAATTACAGTTCAGTACGTCGTTTAACCCCACAAGCATTCAGGAGAGCACGTACATGTTGAGGCATGCTGTTCACGAGATTTGCCAAGGTTTGGACAGGAATCGCTTGCCATGTAGTGACAATAGCCTGCTGCAATTCACGCACAGAGGTAGGCTGCTGGTCCAAGTTGTCTATTTGACACGTTACTTCTGCCCACAAGTTCTCTATCGGATTCATATCCGGGGACATGGCAGGCCACTCCATATGCTCTACACCACGGTCAGCAAGAAAGTGTTGGATCATGCGAGCACGATGAGGCCATGCATTGTCATCTTGGAAGACAACGTTTCCTCGAAAGGCTACACGAGCAAATGGAAGCAATGTTTCTTCCAGAATGGCCCTGTACTTGAACTGGTTCAGGTTTCCATTCAGAACAACCAGGTCAGTTTTGCCCCCTGCATGAAAAGCAGCCAAAACGGTCACCCCACCACCTCCAGCTTGGACTCTTGGCACTATACAATCTTCGTTGTAGGCTTCATGCACTTGTCTGCGCACTCGGACATGGCCATCTTGACGATAGACCAGAAATCAAGACTCGTCACTGAAGATCACATGATTCCAGTGTCCTGGCTGCCATTGACGGTGCTCTCTGGCCCACTGCAATCGGCGCTGGCGGTGTTGTCTTGTCAGGCGTGGCTTTCTCAGGGGACGCCTGGCACGATAGCCTGCTTGAACCAGTCGTTGGTTGAATAGCCTTCTGGATACAGGCACATTTGTCAGTTGCTGCCACTCAGCCCTAAGCCGATTAGCTGACTTGGTACGGCCATTGCGGATTAACCGGTGCAGCTGGCGATCATCCCTCCTTGTGGTTCTGCGGGGATGTCCTGGCCTCGATATTGGAGGAGGGACACCCCTCTGAGCATTTCGTTTTGGGATCTTTGACATCTGACCTTGAGTGATGCCATACTGCCGAGCAATAGCACACTGTTTCATGCCGGAATTTCGTAAAGCCACCACTCCATGACAAACAGCATTGTCGAGTTGACGGACCTTCTCCAGAGGAAGCGGCAATAACTTTTGTAGACGTGCAGCAGTTGTTTTCCACTAATACAGAACGCAACAACCCTTATATACCCGATTGTGAAGCCAATCGTCAAATGTACCTGTCCGTACATTTTGTCACGCCACCATTGATATAATCCTGTTATTGACTTCTTGCTGCGACAGACAATCATTGACATGGTTCTTTAAAAAAAGAAATCGCTGAAGTGTAAAAGAAACTCACCAGATTGATATTCTGAGTTCAGAAAGGAAACCCGTCAAGAAAAAAAAAAATTCCACATTAAATGCCAAGTCTGTGTGTGTATATATATATATATATATATATATATATATATATATATATATATATATATATATACAGTGATCCCTCGTTTATCGCGGGGGTTACGTTCCAGAACCCCCCGCGATAGACGAAAATCCGCGAAGTAGCGACCATATTTTTATTTTATTATTTATATATATTTTAAAGCTTTATGACCCTCCCCACACTCTTATTAACCTTTCCCATACTCTTATAAACACTTCCTATACTCTTAAACACTTTTTACACTCTTAAACATACGTAATTTTAACAACATATAAAATTCTAATGGGTACTCACCATTGAAGATACTGTAGCTACCCATGGGTTCCCCAAGCAAGACCAGCATCAGAATACCCTTGCTCCAGCCGGTGACGTCACCGGCGGGGATCCCCGGCGCGAGAGTGGCTGGTCACGTGACCGCTAAAGCGTGCTGCGCTTTGCGGGTATAATCAGCTACACCTGTTGATCACGTGACCACCGAAGCACGCCACGCTTGAGAGGCGTGGCTTTCGGTTTCTGGTTGTGCTTTATCATGCAGCCCGATAAACGGGCTTTTCAGTGTTCCCGAGTTGGTTTTGAGAATAAATATCTTCTCGGACGAGTTTGTGTCTTGCCCGTCATTTCGTCCGTATCAAGCAAGAGCCCCGGCTCTTCAATACTACAACTTGCGTGATGAAGATGATGATGAATTAGCTGTGCAGTACTGATGACGATGAAGGTGATGACGATGATGACGATGATGAATGTACTGCACAGCCAGAAAGAGCATTACAGTTACCCATTACGTGGGTAACTAGCGCAAGCTGCCGCATCTGCGTTTTCCATACGCACGACTCTTTGTCTACCCTTCTACTGTACACTATGTAGTATGTACAGTATTTTATTTCTTGTAATATGTTTTAAATACTGTATTTTTCTTATTTCTTTACGTTTTTTTATTTTTTAGGCTAGAAAATGCTTATTTTACCACAAAAATATTTAAAATAATAGTATATAAAAATACATTTATACCGCAAAATCCCGCGATATAGCGAAAAATCGGCGATATAATTTTACATATACTAGCGAGAAAAACCCGCGATGTACCGAAGCCGTGAAAAGTGAACCGCGATATAGCGAGGGATGACTGTATATATATATATATATATATATATATATATATATATATATATATATATATATATATATATATATATATATATATATATATACGTAGTGTGTTCAAAAAGTATCCGACCTATATTTTTCGTGCGAAAAAAAGAAGAAGCTAGGGAGGCATTGATTGGTGCACGTATGTAGGCGATCCTAATGCACACGCGTGAATTTTTTCACACCTGCAGAAGCTGTCATTCGACAGCAGACCGCCGATGAGTGAGGACATGTTAGCGAGCGCCGTCGGATTTTCGTTTTTGACAAAATGACGGAAAAACTTGAACAACGCTACTGCATCAAATTTTGTGTTTCATCAAACTTGCATCAAAACTGCAACTTGGTTTCTGGGTCGTACCCATAAACCCAGGACTCATCGCCAGTGATCACTGTGTTGAGGAAGCTGGGATCGCTGTTCAGTCTCCAGCATGTCCTGTGTGATCTCCAAACGGAGTTGCTTCTGCTCAATCGTTAGCAGCTTTGGTACGAACTTCGCTGAGATTCTCCTGAAGCCCAAATCCTCCTTCATAATGGAATGAATGGTGTTGAATCTTGCGGATCGTTTCCACTTGGGAATCGCCAAGCTTTACACAAAATTTGATGCAGTAGCGTTGTTCAAGTTTTTCGGTCATTTTGTCAAAAACGAAAATCCGACGGCGCTCACTTACATGTCCTCACTCATCGGCGGTCTACCGTCGAATGACAGCTTCTGCAGGTGTGAAAAAATTCACGCGTGTGCATTAGGATCGCCTACATACGTGCACCAATCAACGCCTCCCTAGCTTCTTCTTTTTTTCGCACGAAAAATAAAGGTCGGATACTTTTTGAACACAGTAGTATATAATATAATTTTATTTATTTATTTATTTTTTATATAAATTGCTATCGGAGAACAAATTCATAATCGAGAAAGTTTATTTGTTTCTATTAAATAACCAATTGGCGCTATTAAATATCGTCAATTAACCCACTACATAATCCAGATGTGACTCAACATTTCTTGAGATATTTCCTGATACCTCTTTGTAATATTCCATGACGTTTTTATCACGAGTCACTCAGACTTGTACTGGCCTGATCATTTCAGAAGTGACTGGCCTGATGGTCCTTGTATTCTACCACTTTGGTTCTTCATGTGTTAATTGGTCCATACGTGCACACTCACTCTCTTGTGCGCACGTGTGGGACGTGGTTGTTTGGCATGGAAATAACTGAAGTGATCTTCCGTCAGGCAGTAGGCCCAAACCGTGCCTAAATCCCTTTCCCAGCCGAGCTTGAATAATATCGCCCTCACTCCCAAGTCGTACATTGGATGTACAACAAGCATGGTTTGGAAATCTTTGCTGGTGGAATATAACGAGGTTGTCGAGGTTACCAGCTCCACCCATTGAAATATCTGCTCACTCAATATTTACACTGCATTCCAGTTTCTACCAATACACACTCCAAAAAATAGCTAATTTCAGATGAAACATCTACGGATCCCCGAACCATCTAAATAAATTATTGAAAATAAAACTATTTTGTAAATTGTAGTTAAAAATTCCCCCCCCCACACCCCACCCCTCCTTCCCTCCAGGCTGCATTAACTGATAATGAACAAATTCCAAATCCCTACACCTTGAACAAATTACAAATTCCTACTCTAACCTCTAACTTATTCTGATGTCTGCAGCTGATGCTGCAGACATCACCAGGGCCAGCCAGTTCATGAAACACTTGGACCAAAAACTTCCCTAGCCGACCCCACAAATTATTATGGCCGTTAATGGTCTACAGACAGAAATGCTCTGATACTTCCTGTTTGGCTGCTCTTGTGACATTTTTTTCAGCAATAATGACTTGTCTCCACCTTGTCAGTATGGGTGCATTTTTTAAATTTTGTTTATTTTTTTTGATTGATTGTTTTGTCATATCTTGAAATTTTGGCCACTCTTTTTTTTTTTTATCTTTTTTTTTTTTTAAAATACTGAATCGAGGCTCGTGAAAGAGCTGACAACCGTGAGGGAAAGACAGCACAGGGGGACCGCGAGGGAAAGACAGTACAGGGGGACCGCGAGGGAAAGACAGCACAGGGGGACCGCGAGGGAAAGACAGCACAGGGGGACCGCGAGGGAAAGACAGTACAGGGGGACCGCGAGGGAAAGACAGTACAGGGGGACCGCGAGGGAAAGACAGCACAGGGGGATCGCGAGGGAAAGACAGTACAGGGGGACCGCGAGGGAAAGACAGCACAGGGGGACCGCGAGGGAAAGACAGTACAGGGGGACCGTGAGGGAAAGACAGCACAGAGGGACCGTGAGGGAAAGACAGCACAGGGGGACCGTGAGGGAAAGACAGCACAGGGGGACCGCGAGGGAAAGACAGTACAGGGGGACCGTGAGGGAAAGACAGCACAGAGGGACCGTGAGGGAAAGACAGCGCAGGGGGACCGCGAGGGAAAGACAGCACAGGGGGACCGCGAGGGAAAGACAGTACAGGGGGACCGTGAGGGAAAGACAGCACAGGGGGACCGTGAGGGAAAGACAGTACAGGGGGACCGTGAGGGAAAGACAGCACAGGGGGACCCCGAGGGAAAGACAGCACAGGGGGACCCCGAGGGAAAGACAGCACAGGGGGACCGTGAGGGAAAGACAGCACAGGGGGACCGCGAGGGAAAGACAGCACAGGGGGACCGCGAGGGAAAGACAGCACAGGGGGACCGCGAGGGAAAGACAGCACAGAGGGACCGTGAGGGAAAGACAGTACAGGGGGACCGCGAGGGAAAGACAGCACAGGGGGACCGCGAAGGAAAGACAGCACAGAGGGACCGTGAGGGAAAGACAGCACAGAGGGAAAGCCAGCACAGGGGGACCGTGAGGGAAAGACAGCACAGAGGGATTGTTAGGGAAAGACAGCACAGGGGGACCGTGAGGGAAAGACAGCACAGAGGGACCATGAGGGAAAGACAGTACAGGGGGGGCCGCGAGGGAAAGACAGTACAGGGGGGCCGCGAGGGAAAGACAGTACAGGGGGACCGCGAGGGAAAGACAGTACAGGGGGACCGCGAGGGAAAGACAGCACAGGGGGACCGCGATAACTCTCGTCAGTGTGCTCTCTTGATATTATTGCCTTTTTGTATTTCTGGCCTTCATTTAGTAGTAGCACAGTTGTGCATAGGTATTTGACACCATGCCGACGTCCTGAACATGCAAAGCCTCAACATGCACTTGACTGATTTTTGTATTCTTCCAAGCCAATTTTTCAAAGCATAAATGTCTGGAATTATCTGCGTATAGTTGCTGAACAAGTGGGATTTTAGGAGTTTCGAACAACAGCTGTGATTTTTGTGTGCATTGTAAAGTTTCTTCGATCTGGATTTCAAGCAGCTGAACAAACGCTCGATGGTCGAGTGATGCGAAATCGAACAAAGAGCAATGTCGGTTGCTCATCATGTTGAATATCCATCAGTGCTAGATTTTCTGAAGTTTTCATCAAATTGTGAGACATTGCACACCTGTTTGTTTCTTGTTGTTTATGATGCTTGAGAACATAATATTGAGAGAGAGAGAGAGAGAGAGAGAGAGAGAGAGATATATATATATATATATATATATATATATATATACACATTATAATTAAACAAAAAATAACTCGGCACAGTATATATGTATAAATATACTGTGACGAGAGTTATCTTTTGTTTAATTTCTCTTTCTCACATTTACGAATGCAGTCACGTTTGAGGTTATTCAGGTTTATTTCTTCTTGTTTAATTATTTGTGCATACTAGAAACGCAACCTAATTTTCAACTCTGTTTAGTGTTTGTTTACCTACCTACATAACACACCAGCCTTGTCTTCTTTGGAACAATGCCCAGACGGCATTGAAACTGATGCTGTGTGTGACCAATTGAAATTGCTATTGGATAGCTTGAGCTGTGCTGAAAGCTATATGGGGGTGTGGCATTTGTAGTGGCAGAAAACATCGGCCTTTAAAAGCTGTAATGCTTGCAAAGGCGTCAGAGAGCTTTGGCTGCATACTTAGCTGGGTGTGCCACCATTTGTTAAGGTGAGGGCGATCCCTCGACAGCTATCTTGACATGCAGCATTATCCGTTTTGTTGTTCGATCATGACCACATGCAGCATTGTCAATGACCACATGGAAGAATTAACTATTTGTTTTTCCTTGTGTAATTTTGGAAGATGTTTGATTTGCCAAAGATAAGTTATACGAGTATTTTGTTCTGCATCAGCTTGGGTGCATAATTTCTTTTTGTTGTTTGGGGCCTTGATATTTATTTATTGTTCTTTTTGTTTTGTGTCTGACATTGCTGCTTGAGTAAAAGTCCTGATTATTTCTCTTGAATATTCTTATTGTGCAGATTTATGTTGCTGTTTGTTGTTGTTGTTGTTGTTTTTGTTACCCTGCGCTCGCGAAGCGAAAAGCAGGGTTAGGCATTCGGTTATGTACGTGTGGCGTGTGTACGTATGTGTCTGCATTTTAAAAATTCTTTTTCTCAGCAACTGTTGGTCCAATTGACATGAAAATTTACCACAGGTGTGCCAACGCCTGTATAATTTTAAAAAATTCATAATAATGACGTCATAGGTCACATGGTACGTACGCCATCTTGGAAAAACGTTTCACCTCTATGTCTCCCAAACTGCTCAATAGAAAAATTGAACCAAATCTCATTTTCAAGTACTTCTCATGTGGCTAACGCCGCCCTCTTCCCCCCCCACCCCCCTCAGAATTTCCATGTTTTTGAGCGTTTCCCAGTGTGTACCCTGGATTAGACTAGGTACACCGTATCCCTGCGTGTCGTAAGAGACGACTAAGAGGGTTGGCGTCAGGAAGGGCATCCGGCCATAAAAACATTGCCTCAAAAAGAGAACCATGACAATTACAACTACATATGGGCAGGGTACAGCCCGAAGTGGAGATCGGTTTCTGAGGTTTGGGACATGGAATGTAGGGACAATGACAGGGAGATCAGGAGAAGTGGTGGAAGTATTGGTCAGAAGAAGAGTGGACATATGTTGTGTGCAAGAGACGAGATGGAAGGGAAGTGGTGTGAGAATGGTGAAGGGTAGGCAGGGACAGAAATACAAGTTTGTGTGGCAAGGGTGCCTGGAGGGTGTGAATGGTGTTTGTGTCCTGTTGTCTGAGGAGTTTGTAGACAGTGTGGTGAGTGTGACTAGAGTGAGTGATAGGTTGATGATGGTGAAAATGATGATTGGAAAGCTCTTGGTGAACGTCATCTTGGGATATGCTCCGCAGGTTGGTCGGAGCGAAGAAGCGAAGGACAAGTTATAGTGTGCGATAGAGAAGCTGATGGAAAACGTGAAAGATGAGGAAGTTGTTGTGGTAGGAGGAGACCTAAATGGACATGTGGGAAGGAGTATGGGTGGTTTTGAGAGAGTTCATTGGGGTTACGGATATGGTGTGAGAAATGGAGAAGGTGAAAGGATTTTGGACTTTGCTGATGGAGCTGATTATGTTGATTTGTAATACGCAGTTCCAGAAAGAGGATAATAAGCTTGTTACATACACGTCAGGTGGGTCGACGACTACCGTTGACTACCTGATGGTGCGTAGGCGAGATAGGGGGCACCTCCTGGACACAAAGGTGATCCCGGGGGAGGAGGCTGTTTCACAGCACCACTTGGTTGTCTGCGACATAAGGGTGAAAGGTGTAAGGAGAGCTCGGCGGGTGAAGTACCAACCGAGAATGAAGGTGTGGAGGTTGAAAGAGGTGACAGTAAGGGAGGCATTAAAAGAAAGGCTGAGTAGGTTCGAGGATGATGTGGTTGAGCTTGAAAGTGGTTGGATGTCAATGAAAGCTCGTCTGTTGGGAGCCGTTGGTGAGGTATGTGGATGGACAAAAGGACCACCGAGGCACTCGGAAACATGGTGGTGGGATGATGAAGTTGGAAAGAGGATTGCCGAGAAGAGGAAGAAGTTCAAGGAGTGGCAGAAGGCGAAGGGTACGGGAACAGAAACAGCAGAGCATGAAAGTTATACGGCAGCCAAGAAGGCTGCAAAGAAAGAGGTAGCAAAGGTGCAGGAGGCATGTAGGAAAATGTTCGGAGAACGCTTGGATTCGGAAGAGGGTCAGATAGCAGTATTCAGGATTGCAAAGCAGATAGCGAAAGAGAGGTGTGATGTGATGGGGGTGAGTTGCTTGAAGGATGAAGTGGGACAAATCGTTGTGGACCCAGATGGAATTAAAGGAAGATGTAAGAGATATATGGAAATACTGTTGAATGCAGAGAATTAATGGGATGGCAACATAGAGACTAACCCAGTTTTAGGACCGGCAGAGAAGATAACTGAGAAGGAAGTTGAGGAAGCGATAAAAGCAATGAAGAGTAGAAAGGCGGGAGGGCCGACGGGAGTTGTGGGAGATATGTTGAAGGCAGCAGGAAGTTGGGGTGTGAAGAGAATGACAGAGATCTGTAATCTGGTGGTGAAAGAAGGCCGCATTCCGGTGGATTGGGAACTGAGTACCCTCGTCCCTCTATACAAGGGGAAAGGTGACCCTCTGGACTGTGGCTCGTATCGAGCGATAAAGTTATTGGAGCATGGAATGAAGGTATTGGAAACGGTGTTGGAGAGGAGGATAAGGAAGAAAGTGAAGATCGACGAAATGCAGTTTGGATTTATGCCAGGAAGAGGAACGACAGACGCGCTTTTCATTGTGAGGCAGTTGCAGGAGAAGTACATGGAGAAGTGGAAGAAGTTGTTTCTTGGGTTTGTTGATCTGGAGAAAGCATTCGATAGGGTTCCACGCAAAGTATTGACATGGGCATTGAGGAAGTTAGGAGTGGAGGAATGGTTGATCAGAGCAGTGATGGCAATGTACAAAAGAGCACGCACAGCTGTAAGGACGAAGGACGGGAACAGTGGTGAGTTTGAGGTGAAGGTGGGAGTGCATCAGTGGTCGGTACGAAGTCCACCAATATTTGTAGCTGTGATGGATGTGCTGGCTCAGAATGTAAAGGAGGGTTTACCGTGGGAGTTGTTGTATGCAGATGATCTGGTGTTGATTGCGGAAAGTATGGATGGACTGAAGGAAAAGATGAACAAGTGGAAAGAATGTATGGAGACAAAAGGTCTGAAGGTGAATATCGGAAAGACGAAGGTGATGGCAAGTGTTAAAGCATGTGGTAAGGTGGAAAGAACTGGGGAGTGGCCCTGTGCTGTGTGCAGGAAGGGTGTCGGAGTGAACTCCATTCAATGTACAATGTGCGCTGAGTGGGTTCATCAAAAATGTAGTGGTCTGAGAGGGTCATTAACCAGTGTGGCAGCTACATTCAAATGTAAGGTGTGCACAGAGGGAGCTGCAGATGGAGGAAATGTTGAGTTGGATCTTGAAGATGGCATGAAGCTGGAAGGTGTGAAAACATTTTGCTACCGTGGAGACATGCTGAATGGAGAAGGTGGATCAGACTTTTCAACGGTTGCTAGAGTGAGATATGCATGGAAGAAGTTTCGGGAACTGAGTGGCGTGCTGATGAGGAGGGGAGTGTCGTTGAAGCTGAAGGGAAAGGTGTATGCTGCATGTGTGAGAAGTGTTATGATTTATGGGAGCGAGACATGGGTAATGAACGTAGAGCAGCAACGAAGGCTGGAATGGGTGGAAATGCGAATGGTTCGATGGATGTGCGGAGTATCGTTGAGAGAGAGGAAGACAAATGATGAATTGCAAAAGATGATGGGAATAGAGCCTGTGATTGATGCTGTGAAGAGGAACAGGTTGAGATGGTTTGGTCATGTGTTGAGGAAGGATGAAAGTGACTGGTTGAGAAGAGTGATGGAAATGAATGTAGAAGGAAGTAGAGGATGGGGAAGACCGAGAAAGACACTGGTTAAAGATGGTGGAAGAAGAAATGCGGGCAAGGGGGGTTAACAAGGAGAGATGCAGAAAATAGGGCAAAATGGAGAAGATTGTCATGGGGACCGCAAGGCTACCCCCTGCTCTCGCAGGGAAAATGGGCTTAAAATGCATGTTGTTGTTGTTTTTGTTGTTGTTGTTGTTGTTGTTGATGATGACTTCATTGGTGCCTTCATTATGATGTCATAATTTGACAAGTACAACGCTTGATCTGATCAGCAAGAATTGTTTTTTCCCTCTGCAACTTCGTCCAATTGACGCAACATTTTCACCACAAGAGCACCTCCTCCTGTAGAATATTTTAATGGTAATTATGACGTCATCGGTCACGTGGTACAGGCACCATTTTGGAAAAACTTCATACCTCCATATCTCTGAAAGCGCTCAATGGAAAAAATTGAAACATGGCTCATTGTAAACTACTCCCCATGGGGAATAAGATGTGTTAGTGATGATGTCAGTGCCTTCATTATGATGTCATCATTGGAAAAGTATAACTCTTCATCCAATCAGCATGAATTTTTTTTTTCTTCAACAATTATATTCGACAATATCTATTTATTAAGTAATCGCTCACGTGGTCTGGCAGCCATATTGGATCAAAGAAAAAAACAAGTGAATGAAAAAACATGTTTTATGGCTGCACATTTTTTTCAGTTGCAAACCTTTTTATTGTACACCGCACCTTTCCTATGCAATCTCCAGGCATTGCAAATCGTCATTCCCGGGCACTGAAGGGGGCTCGGCAGTGACGCACGCTGAAAGGGAGTACTCAGTTTTCACTCTGGTTGTTTGTTGTACACCGCTCCTTTCCTATGCCATCTCAAGGCATTGCAAAACGTCATTGCCGGGCACCAAAGGGGGCTCGACAGTGACGCACGCTGAAAGGGAGTTCTCAGTTTTCACTGTGGTTGTTGCACACCGCACCTTTCCGATGACATCTCCAGACATTGCAAATCGTCATTGCCAGGCACCGAAGGGGGCTCAGCAGTGACGCATGCTGAAAGGGAGTACTCAGTTTTCACTCTGGTTGTTGTGCACCGCACCTTTCCTATGCCATCTCCAGGCATTGCAAATCGTCATTGCTGGGCACCGAAGGGGGCTCGGCAGTGACGCACGCTGAAAGGGAGTACTCAGTTTTCACTCTGGTTGTTTTCTTGCTTTCTTGTTTTCTTGTTTGTTTGTTTGTCTGGGCGATATCTCAGCCATCCTTTGAGCTAGGAAGCTGAAATTTCGGCACAATAGTGAGCAAGTCCTTTGTCAAAAACGGTATTTTTTGTTTTTTGATTAATCAATTAATTGAGGAGTTATTTAATTATTAGCGATTAATTAAGTACTTATTTAATTAATCAAATTTCCTTTCTCTTCTGACCATTAACTCAGGCACCTTTTGAGTTAGGAAGCTGATATTTGGACATGCCAATGACCAGGTGATTTGGCTGCAAAGGCTATTTTTGATTTATTAATTAATCAATTAATCGATTAATTATTTAATGATTCGATTAATGACAATTTTTTTTTTTTAAAGTTACAGATTCTGATGAAATGGTGGTGGGTTATGTGTTCTCTGACCGAATTGATTAATAATTTAATTTTTTTATGATTATTATTTATTTATTTTCATTATTAATCATTTATTTATTATCTTTCTCATTTGGCCAATATCTCAGGCACCTTTTGAGCTGGGAAGCTAATATTTGGACATGAGTGACCAAGTGATGTGGCTATCAAGGATATTTTTGATTTATTGATTAATCATTTCATCTATTAATTATTTATTGATTAATCGATTAATTATTTATTGAGTAATCAATTAATTATTTAATTTTTTATAAATGACTTATTTAATTAAATTTCTAAAAGATACATCTTCGGATGAAGCACTAGTGGTTTAGTTATGCGATTAGCCAATTGATTATGAAAATATTTTGTGATAATCTTTTATTGATTTTAATTATACAATTAATCAATCAATTAGTGTACACCTCTCCCTCCCAATGCAGCCTCAATGAGCTGCCCTGCGGTATTGCCGGGCGCCGGAGGCGCCCCGGCAATGCCGCGCTGCAGCATATTTAATTATTTGGCATGGGGCGGTGTACTTTGAATGTATGTGTACTTGTTTTCTTGTTTGTTTTCTTGTTTGTTTGTCCGGGCGATATCTCAGCCATCCTTTGAGCTAGGAAGCTGAAATTTCGGCACAATAGTGAGCAAGTCCTTTTTCAAAAACCGTATTTTTTTTTTTGATTAATCAATAAATTGAGGAGTTATTTAATTCTTAGCGATTAATTAAGTACTTATTTAATTAATCAAATTTCCTTTCTCTTCTGACCATTAACTCAGGCACCTTTTGAGTTAGGAAGCTGATATTTGGACATGCCAATGACCAGGTGATTTGGCTGCAAAGGATATTTTTGATTTATTAATTAATCAATGAATCGATTAATTATTTAATTATTCGATTAATGACAAAAAAAAATTTTTTTTTAAGTTACAGATTCTGATGAAATAGTGGTAGTTTATGTGTTCTCTGACCAAATTGATTAATAATTTAATTTTTTTATGGTTATTATTTATTTACTTTCATTATTAATCATTTATTTATTTTCTTTCTCATTTGGCCAATATCTCAGGCACCTTTTGAGCTGGTAAGCTAATATTTGGACATGACAGTGACCAAGTGATGTGGCTATCAAGGATATTTTTGATTTATTTATTAATCATTCAATCGATTAATTATTTAATTATTCGATGAATGACCTAATTAATTTTTTAAGTTACAGATTCGGATGAAATGGTGGTGGTTTATCAAGGATATTTTTGATTTATTGATTAATCATTTAATCGATTAATTATTTATTGATTAATCGATTAATTATTTGTTGATTAATCAATTAATTATTTAATTTTTTATTAATGACTTATCTATCTATAATTCCAGTAATCTCTGTGTGTTTGTTTGTCTGTGACCGCTGTTTCTCGACAACCACGGGTCCGATATACTTGAAACTTGCCAGGTATATTGCTGGGGACCCGAGGATGTGCCTTTTCAAGGTTTCATATTAATCGGAGAAGTAGTTACCGAGCTATGTCCAAAAAACGATTCAACCAATCAGAGAGCAGCGAGCTATCACGTGTGCCGAACGTGGCGAACAGACTCTGCCTCGGACGGCACATTTGAGAGCGTATTCATTTATTTCACGTTGGCAAACTATGTTGGCGTTAAACTATGTTTTAAAACTAATTAAAACTAATTTGTGATTCATCGTAACTGCGATATGCGACCTTCCGGACAGTCAAATGAGGACGTCACTTCCGGACTTACGGACTCGCAAGCCGTTCGCTTTCCGTTCACGCAAGCCGTTCGCTGGACCAAACCATTTCATGTAAATAGAGGGGGGGGGGATATAATTTTAGATATATATATAGTACGGGCATGCCCTAGTTTAATTAAATTTCTAAAAGATACATCTTCGAATGAAGCACTAGTGGTTTAGTTATGCTGTTAGCCAATTGATTAGCCAATTGAATTGTAGGATATTTAATTATATGGCATGGGGGGCGGTGTACTTTGAATGTATCTGTACTTGTTGTTATTATTTTTTAAATTAAATTGTGGTAGATGTAAAAGTACCAGAAAAGAGGACCGTGGGCCAAATTTAAGCTCTCTCGGACGTATGGAACCTAGAAAACGAACAACTCGAAGATTTGAAACGGGGCAAACAAACAAAGTGCAGATGAAGTTAAATGAAAGTGTGTAAATAAAATAAAATAAATAAATAAAAAACGTTCAAAAACAGAGGAGTTGGCTCGCACCAAGTTGACTGCTCAGTGTAAGTATTCTAAGAATAGCATCTAGTTTTGTTGGTGTTTGATTTATTGGTTGCATGTTGCTGTCATCGTTTTCTTGATTCCCACTGAAAAAGGTCAGCTATCATGAATAAGTGCTGAGATCTTGATAGCCTTTTTTGAGAGACAACACTTAGTCAACTTAAAAATGATTCTAGATATTGTGTGGAAGAATCAATCAATTTCTTTAATTCACTTTTTTTTTTTCTTTAAAAGCTAAATGTCTTTGGTGCTTTGGAAAGAGGTAAAGGTAAGAAAATGAAAAGTGAGTTCTGTGAAAAGATGGGATTTTTGGAAATTTAAAAGCATTAAAAAATATATTGAGTTCAACTAGAAACACCAGCTCCTGAAGTCTTCTCCCCTCCACCCACATCCCTCGTCAGGGGGAGGGTAGGTTATTATTATTTTATGCCCATGACCTTACCCTGGGTACTAAGGGAATTGCCTTGTTTAATATTTTAGGATGCAATTGTGATTTTGTTTTTGTTTGGTGCTCTTCTCATTAAAAAAAAATTTTTTGTTTATGGTGTAACATAGTACAGGGAGGGTGTCCACAAAGTCTTGTTCTGATTTGTTTCTAATAAAAATTTAAACCAAAACAAGGCTTTGGTGGTACCCTGTGCTACATAAAAATGTATGTTGAAAAAAAAAAGGACACCCTGCATGTTGAAAACTTTTGCTGAAATTGCTGTTTATCGTGTCTCCTCAGCACTCTATTTGGGCATGTCTGGCACGAAAGAGCTTCACGCCAGCTTCTGCCTCGTGTGTCTGCTCAGTGCCGTGCTTTTTCGCGGGCACTGCTGCCACGGTGAACATAACCATGCACAGCACCTGGCTCCTCAACCTGGTGAAACGGTCACACTTGGTCTTGATGAAAGGGGTCAGGGAAACCACTCACATGATGCTCATGGCCATGGAGACAATCCTCTAGATGGCACCGAGCTCCCAGACAATGGCCACTTGCAGACCCTTCCTTCCTTGGTCGACTCTGACAGAGACAGTCATTTTGTAGCGATTGCTGTTCATGGCAACCACACTCAGAATGAATCGCATGAAGATGGTTCATTACACAATGACACCAGTGATGAACATATTCATCCCCATTCTGATGAAGAAGATATCCACACTGAGCATGATCACAACCATTCCCATCAAGCACCTCACCATGGGAACCATCCTCATCACCATCACAATGGTGCCCATGGTCATCACCATAGTAAACATGATGGACTTGCACATCGTGGTAATTACCACCACGGTAGCCTCGATCGAGACCATGGGCTTCATAATCGCCAACCAGATGACAGAGGATATAGACTTGGAGATAAATCTACAACTCGTGTCGGTGAAGGGCATAAAAGCCATGAAAACAAAGAACTGAACAGTGGGCATCACCATAGTTTCCCTCAACATGATTACCAAACCATTGATACGCCGTATATTGGGAGGGCCACCACATTGGCACTCCATGAACACAGGAGATATCTACGATTGTTGTTCACACGCTATGGCTCGGAAGATCGGCTCAGCTTGAAGGGCTTGCAGAAACTCCTCAGTAGCCTTAGTTTGATATCACAAACTCAACATCTACATGAACATCATCAGAGACATGGGAGCAATCGTATACATGCCCACCACCATCATCACGGTGCACACATGCTCCACCAAGAAGTAAGTGGAAAGCCAGGATATAATGTGTTACATGCCCATTATCATGAAGCTGATTCTAAAATTACTGTGACATCTTATCTTGCTTAGATTGAGGTTGCTGCAAAAGAATTGAGTCCTGATGGCATCTCTGTCGCTGCCGCTGCCACTCCATCGACTTTTCCACTTGAAACGACCAACACTTTGCCAGTCACAAGCCAACATACTCCCATGACCACAACGTCAAGACAATCGGAAAGGAGGAGAAGGAAGAGAGGAGCTCTGAATGATGCTGTTGCTCCGTCCAGCAAGTCGATAACAGTACCCAACCAGGTATTTCTTCTTTAAAGTAGATTCTTTATTGCTTTAAAAGCTCCCGCTCGAGTGTGATTTGGAGAGAGATTTTAGAGATACATCGGCAGTCAGGAATGGCCTTCATTTTGAATAGGAGCATGCCATCATTTGGACATCCTGTTTGGAGATTCATGATGTTTACAAACTTGTCAATTGGAATAAATTTCTGAAGTATTTTTAAGTAAGCTTTCAGCCAATCACATTGTACAGAGACCCAAATTGAAGTTGCTTGTTAGAGGCAAGTTAAACATCAAATCATTTCTTCCATTTTGGATTACCGATCCTTGACAACTGCTATTTTGGATCACTGCAAGTACATTTTGATGTTTTAATCGATAATATGAAAGGAGTAGAAATATGTTGCTACATTCCTTTGCTATGACTGCTTTTGACCACAGTAGTGCAATGTTGTTGTGTAACGTGCGGTTGAGATTGATGTTTTTGGCCACAGCTAACTCTGTCCTTTTTTCAATCCTTGCATATAAACCTGTTTTGCAATAATGTTGGAAATGCATTTGAGCTTAATGAACGACTCTGCACTTTCTAGGATTTGAACCTGTTGGAAAGAACCAAAAGGCTCACATTGGCATGCCAAACAGACCAACCCCTCATTATTATGTCACTGAATGGCCTTCATGTGGAACAATGCTCGATTCGAGATTTGTCTACCAGCCTTTATGGGGAGGCAGGACGCATTGCATTCAAAAATGCCACACCACCCATGATATAACTTTTTTTAATTCACCAATTTATGAGCTACTGCTCAATAACATTACGTATACACTTAATACAATTTAGAGGGGCAGGCAATGCATTAAACAGGTTTTGACTCGTAACCATAACCTGACTAGCAGAGGTACCCGGCTTTGCACGGGAGTGGGAGGAGGAGGGGAGGGGGAAGAGGAGGGGAGGGGAACGGGGGGGGAGGGGGGAGGGGGAAGCGGGGGAGGAGGAGGGGAGGGGGAAGAGGAGGGGAGGGGAATGGGGGGGAGGGGGAAGGGGGGGAGGGGGGGAGGGGAAGGGGGGAGGGAAGGGTGCGGGGGTGCCCAGGGGAAGAAGGGCCCCTCCCCTCCCCCCTCCCCCCCCTTTCCCCTCCCCGCTTCCCCTCCCCCCTTCCCCCTCCCCCTCCCCCTCCCCCCCTCCCCCTCCCCCCTCCCATCCCCTTCCCCCTCGTTCCCCTCCCCTTCTCTTCCCCCTCCCCTCCTCCTCCCCCTTCACACCAGGGGGGTTGACTCAGCCTGTCATCCCACCGAGGTCGGAAGTCGGAACTCATTGTCGTCAAATAAATGTAGCCTGTATGTTTCACTCTTTGTCACATGCCGTTGGTCCCATGTCAATCGGATGAAGTTGAAAAATTAACGTTACGAAGGTTCTCTGGGACGTACTGATTCCGAATAATGAAGTTGAAAAATTAACGTTCCGAAATACGCTAATTACGCTAACAGAAGCGCTGGAGGGAGCACTGCGCTCCCTCCCTTAGATTCCCTCCCTCTTCTGCTAGCGCTAATTACGCGTAACACACTAATTTTAAAACCCGAAGTTTTTTTAATTTTAAGGTGTGCTGTAGTCAGAAGCGCTAGAAGCGCTGCGCTCCCTCCCTTCGAATCCCTCTCTCTTCTGCTAGTGCTAATAATACGCTAATTTTAAAACCCGAAATTTTTTAAATGTTTATGTCTCCGTGACATTCCTGGGACCATCCCGAGTCGAACAGTACTTTCCGCTCGCAAATCCGTCCACGGGTTCTCGAGATCTTAGAGATCATAGATACATAGATCAGGACCAACTCTACTTTATATATATAGATAGAAGATAGACGGCAGACTCTTGGTTTTTAGAAGCTAATTAGCTGCATTATGATCGGATGTCATAACGCCTAACGGCGGCATAATTTTTTTGTTTCAAGCCAAATAAACATGAAAACAATAAGAAAATGACAAAACAATAACTTTAATAAAACACTCAACGGGATCTGTCCCAAAAATTGTGCGGGAAAGGACGTGATAAAAGCGAAAAATAAATGTCAGAGGGGTGATTCGAACCCCGGACTCTGAAAAGATAAGGCGTCATGCTAACAGCTCGACCACTTCGACCCGTCATTTCCGGAAAGCTATTTGTGAGAGTGACTTGAAACGAAAGATTATTTTACGCGCTGCTGAAAGGTATTTATGCGTTATTATTTATTCGCTAGCAAGTGATTATAAATGTTTATGTCTCCGTGACATTCCTGGGACCATCCCGAGTCGAACAGTACTTTCCGCTCGCAAATCCGTCCACGGGTTCTCGAGATCTTAGAGATTGTAGACCCGAAGTTTTTTTAATTTTAAGGTGTGCTGTAGTCAGAAGCGCTAGAAGCGCTGCGCTCCCTCCCTTCGAATCCCTCTCTCTTCTGCTAGTGCTAATAATACGCTAATTTTAAAACCCGAAATTTTTTAAATGTTTATGTCTCCGTGACATTCCTGGGACCATCCCGAGTCGAACAGTACTTTCCGCTCGCAAATCCGTCCACGGGTTCTCGAGATCTTAGAGATCATACATAGATCAGGATACAGACACAGAGGCCAACTCTACTTTATATATATAGATACAACTTACGACACTGACATGGCAAATATATGCTCAACAAAATAAAAACTTAAGACATTGAACTAAACACAAAACAATTGCACATTCATATAAACACAACTTTTATCTAGAACAGCACTCGATATAGTGCATACTTCCACCAGGCTGAACAGTTTACGTTTTGTATTCCACTGATAGGCCAGCTCCGCATCTGGACCTCCAAAATCTAACCAGCTTGTTCTTGTCACCTATCCAAATCATCCACCAAGTTTTGTCCAAATCCATCCATATATTTTTGAGATATTGTGCTATATATTGTTTTGATCCCATAATCTCAATGGTGAAAAATCACTTTAAATATTATAGTATCCGGATCTTCTCCAAAATCGAATCAATTTGTCCTTGTCGCAAACCCACCGAGTTTTGGCTGAATCTGTGTGTAACTTTTTGAGATATCCTGCTCAAAGAGAAACAGGGGTGAAAACATAACCCCTGTCCACATTCGGTGGTGAAGGTAACAAAACGATGTGGAAGAACAGACACCTCATCACCATGACCTGGATGGATGAGGATGTCTCACCACATAAGTATCAGAGAATCAATTTAAGTGAGGCATTTTAAAGGACATCACACTGGCGATTTGTGGGTAAGTTTCGTTATTTTTAATTTGTGTAGGTGTGGCTGTGAAGATGATAGTTATTATGCCAATTGCACCTTTGCCGCATTGCTTGAAATTATGGCATATCCATCACAGAAACGACATGAGAATCTTACAATTTGATGCTTGTGGTGTTTCTGTTCCAAAACTTCAGGCGAATTTGCCATTTTTGAAGGATGGCCAAATATGTTCTTCGTGGTCAATCCTTGTGGGCTTGCTGGGCCAGTTTGCACGGAACTCGTTTGACGTCAGCATAACTTTAAAACTGATCTTTGTCTTTAGCAGTAATTGTCACATGCCACAATCTTTGTTGCATTTCATGAAAGTATGTAATCCCTCCCTTAACACCAGGATTGGCAACATTTGTCACGTCAAGATGACAGTTTGTTCTGTCAAACTTTTCACAGTTCTTGCATTATGTTGTACCAACAGGAATGTGAAAGTAATGAATGTTAACAATTTGATCAATCTTAGTTATTTGGAAACTGTCACGTTTATCAAAAGTAAAACCACGGGACAAATTAAGTTGTTTTTTTTTTTTCTTTTTTTTTTTTTCTTTATTACATAATGAGGATATCTCTAATGGCACTGTTTTACACCAAAATACATGATGAGAATGGGGCTGCTGGAAACACAATGTGATGCAAGACTCAAAACCAGTCAATAATTACATCCAATGATGGAATGAATGTCTCAAAAGGTCAATTAGGCTATGGGCCTATCACTTCGCCATCGCCGACAGGTCGGTGGTCTGTGTCTTCTTCCACCTCATTTGTGGTCTTGCACCCTCTGCCGTCTCAGTGCTTTATCCTCCCCCACCCTCCAAGGTTATCAAGACAGCTGTCCACCACCATCTCGGATCGTCCCCAATCCAAAGCCATGATCTTTTTTACTCTTGTTCACTCTCCCTTCCCTCCACCACCCCTCCTTCCAAATTTCCAGTTTTTCCTACTGTAAGTTTCCTTCTGTATCAATGTTGTCCACCCCATGTGTCCTCTCCTGTCCCCATTCCTCCCCACACACATTTTGTCCAAGTCTCCTTCTGTCTTGGCCTTCAACTCTTTAGGATTGGAACTGCACCGAGCATGGGATTTTTGGAGTCCTTTCCGAGGCCACTAATGTTTACCTTTGGTGCCATCTGAAACACTCTTGCTTGGCTGCAAAATATTTTGAAGCCCTTTGCCATTCTTTATTTTACTGTGGGTCAGTAATCTATGGCATCCCGTCCTGATTATATTCTCCCATCTTTGCTCTGGCCACCGAAGTAGGACGGAGGTTATGTTTTCACATATGTCTGTGAGTAAGACAAAACTGTATACTACCTACCCAGAAACATAGTCGCCTACTGCCCGTGACCATGCCTGTACCACACTCAATCAGGACCTAGAGTGTGTGATAAACTGGGGAAAAGACTGGTTTGTTTCTTTCAATCAAAATAGACCCACTTGTTGTCTCTGTTTATTTCAAGATCACCTTGTTTAACCAACCCTGTCTATGGATTGTTCACCTTTACAGGAACCTCCTGTTATCTGTCTGCTTGGATTTGATATCAGCTCAAACCTCAGCTGGGAAAAGTACATCTCTGGTACTGTATCGCTAAAAGAGCCTCCCAGTGCTTTGGCTACTTATTTCATGCTCGGCAATACTTCTCAAACTGCTATGCTTCATCTATACAAGGTGACTATCCATCCTGTCATGGAGTATCATTGCCATATTTGGGCTGATGTTCCACCCTGTCACCTATCTCTCCTTGACAGAATCCAATGACGTGCTGCCTTTCTGTTAGAACAGGAGTTGGCATCATCCCTGTAACCTCTCTCATTCCACCACTCTGTTGCTTCCTTGAGCCTTTTCTACAGATATTACAAAGGAATGTTCTCTGAGGGTCTATCACAGGTTGTTCCACCTGAGCATGCTTTCAGTTGCTCTACACATTTTTCTCAGTTGTCAGTTTCTTCCCATCCATACACTGTATCTGTCCCGAAGAGTAAGACCATGAGGTATTCTTCGAGTTTTCTCCCCCTCCCATCCCTCTGCGCCCCCCCCCTCCCCCCGGCCTTATAGGGTTTGTGGTGGGTTGAACTAAAAAAAAATGGGGGAAAAAAAGGATGTATCAAAAAGTTACGCACAAAATGATGCGGACGAAATTTAGTGGACAGGTTGGGTGTGTGACAAGGCCGAATTGATTTGATTTCGGTGAAGATCCGGATGCGAGATAAAAAAATTTTTTTTTTAATATAAAGTGATTCGACCCCATTGACATATATGTGAGAATTTTTTATATTTTTTTAAAATAGAAAGTGATTCTATACCATTGATATAGGGCCAAAACAATATACGGCATGATATTTCAAAAAAGTTTGCATTCTGACAACTTGGTAGATGAGTTAGTTAGGTGACACAAACAAGTGGATTAAATTTTGGTTAAGGTCCAGATGCAGATCCTGCGCATCAGTGGGATACAAAATGTAAACTGTTCAGCCTGTTGGAGGTATGCGCTCTACCGAGGCTGTTTTAGTTTATATGTTTGTTTTTGTTTTTTTTCTTGGTTTTTATGTTTGATCCTTCCCCTGTGGTGTTAATATAAAAAGGAGGGTCCAAAGGAGGGTCCATTTTCATATTTCTATGTCCAATAATGTCCCAAATGTTCTCCATTGGATTTAAATCGCTTCTCCAAGATTTGAACTTCCAGCTTTGATGTGCCCAGCACCATACCAATTGGATTGCTCTGTGTTTTGGGGTAAGGAGGGCGTCTTTTCAGTCTACTGGCTCTGCAAGCTCCAGCACGAAGCCGGTTCTGCACAATTCTCATGGTTAACCTCCGAGGGGGGTTCCATTCATTCCACAACACTCTGCTTGTGGCAAAATGAATATGTCTGATAAGCCTGATGAGAACTACGTTTTCCTTGTTAGACGTCACTTAGTTGTCTAGATTGAGGCTTGTCTTTAGGACCATTTTTTTTTTTTTTGATACAAGATCGAGGCTCGTGAAAGAGCTGACATTAATCACACAAAAAGTCAAACCGACACATAAAACACAAAATAAGGGGAGCGGTAGACAAGATGGGGAGAGAGGGGGAAGGACACAAACACAACATTTGAGGGCAGGGACATCGAGAGAACTGTGAGAGGGAGAGGGCTTGGGGGGAGGTGGGAGAGGTATAAAACTTAGACACTGCTAGGACTTCCAGGAAAGAATTTGGAATTTCAAAAAAGTGGATCTGGGGTGAATTAACAGGGGTAGAAAAGATCCAGGTTTTGGATGGGGGGGGGGGGGGGGGGGGAGATAAGAGATGATGGTGAACAGCTGTTTTAAAGGTTTGTTACGGATTGCAAACTAATCTGCTGATAACAGTCTGACGGAAGGCAAATTGACATACATTTTCACTGTAGGACATCCCAGCATTGTTCATCCCAATCATTTGCCATCTTTGGCTTCACCAAGTCTTCTTCAGGTCATTGTAACACAGTCCACCAATGGAAATACACAATTATATCATTGGCTTCTCCAAACTTTGACCAGGTGTGTTTTTCGAGGTTTATACTGTGTGGCACATGCTCAGTGTGCAAAATTGTCTTGGTCTTGTGATGAATGGAATCTTGTGCATGGAGCATTGTCTAATTTGTGTCTGGAAGAAAATTCTAATTTAATTCAATATTTTATTTTCACAAGCAGCACGATTAACATGTTTAATAACTTTTTTTTTTTTTTTTTTTTTTTTTTTGTATACAAGATCGAGGCTCGTGAAAGAGCGAACATTAATCACACAGAAAGACAAACAGACACACAAAACAAATAACATCGGGAGCGGTAGACAAGATGGGGAGAGAGGGGGAAGGACACAAACACAACATTTGAGAGCAGGGACCGAGAGACATGGAGACATCGAGAGAACTGTGGGAGGGAGAGGGCTTTGGGGGGAGGCATGGCAAGGGGGGGGGGGTGGCAGAGGTATAAAACATATGGACACTGCCAAGACTTCCAGGAAAGAAGTTGGAATTTCAAACAAGGTGGATCTGGGGTGAATTAGTGGGGGTAGAAAAGATCAAGGTTTTGGATGGGGGAAGATAAGAGATGGTGGTGAACAGCTGTTTTGAAGACCTGGAGGGAGGAGTGTGATTGAAGTGAGTGTGGGAGTTTGTTCCAGAGGCGGGAGAAAAGAGGAATGAAAGAGTGAAGGTGAGCAGAGAGCCGAGATTTCGGCAGTTTAACCATCAGAGGGTGGCTGGCAGATCTTGTGCGACCTGTAGGAATATTTGGGGGACAGAGCACAGAGAGAGCTGGGGGAGCAAGGCCGGAGAGGAGTCGGTAGAAGACAGAAAGACCACCTACCTGCCTGCGGTGAGTGAGTGAAAGGCCCTCAGAGATAGCTTCATCGCGGGAGATTCCAATGATTCTGAAAGCTTTGGATTGAACAGCGTGAAGCCGAGCCAGGTGTGAGGCAGGAGCACCAGCCCATAGGGGAGAACAGTATTCCATTGAGCTGCGGATGAAAGCCTTGTATGTGGTGAGGAGCTCAGGTGTGCCTAGGAAGGACTTCGCACGACGGAGGATGCCCAGTCGGCGACTGGCTTTGGAGGCCAGCTTGGAAATGTGGTTTTCCCAAGAAAGATCATGGCAGATGGTGAGACCCAAAAGCTTGAGCGACAGAACTTCTTGGAGAGGATTGTTGAGAAAGTAGATGGGAGGGTTGTCCAGTCGATCTTTTCGGAGAGACATAGTAAGAGTGTGAGATTTGTCAGGATTGAAAGACATGTTCCACATGTTTGACCAGTCTGTGATTTTGTCCAGGTCTTCAGAGAGTGAGGAGGCTGCAGACTGCCGATCTGAGGGAAGAGGAATGGAGCGGCAGAGAGTGGAGTCATCAGCAAAGAGATACAGAGGATTTTCCAGAGAGTCGGAGAGATCATTGATAAAGACCAGAAAAAGCACAGGGCCCAGCACACTGCCTTGGGGAACTCCAGCCTGAACGGGAAGGGGAGATGAGAGAAATCCATTCAGGGCCACACGTTGACTACGACCAGAGAGGAAGTCCGCAAGCCATGCATGGAGATTTCCATGGATACCATAGGAGGAGAGTTTGGTGAGCAGAGCTGGGTGCCAGACCGTATCGAAGGCACGTGATATGTCAAGGGAGACAGCTCTGATTTCCTGTTTGGCATTGAGGACCTCCATCCATTGTTGAGACAGCAGAAGCAGCATGTCCAGAGTAGAGTGACCTGGTCTGAAACCAAATTGATGATCAGAGATCAAGCCATTGGAGAAGAGGAAAGATTTCATATCCGAAGCAATGATGGATTCCATGACTTTGCTGATAATTGGGAGCAGGCTGATTGGTCTGTAGTTGCAAGGATCTGTTTTTGCACCTTTTTTGTGTAAAGCGGTAATGTTTGCTGATTTCCAGGATGCTGGCAGATGACCTTGAGCAAAGGATAGGGTGAAAAGAACAGAGAGAGGGTGAGATAGAGCGGCAGAGCAGGATTTTAGGACCCGTGGGCTGATGCCATCTGGTCCAGTTGCAGAATCAGAGTCGAGGTTTGTCAAAAACTCCTCCACCTTGTCAGGAGAGAAGGTCACAGAGTCCAGGAGCAGTTTGGTTCGACTGGGAAAGGTGGGAAGAGAGAGAGATGGGTTTGGGACTAAGGATTTTGAGGCAAACACAGAGTTGAGGCATTCGGCTTTGTCACGTGCGATGTCAACTGTGTGGCCATTTGAGGTAAGGGAGGGGATGGAGGGGGAACAAACACCAGAAACGGATTTGACCAGACGCCACCAGGATTTGGAGGAAGGAGACAGGTTTGAGAGTTCATTCTTGAGTGAGGAGAGATAGTGCTTCCTGGCACTCCTGAGGGTAGACACACACTTGTTCCGAGCTTGGTGGAAGGAACTGAGATTTCCTTCAGTTGGATTAGCCTTCCAAGAGGCAAAGGCAAGTTGTTTCAGGGCAACTGCCTCACCACAAGATTCAGTGTACCATGGACGGGAGGAAGGGTAAGACAACTGAAGGCGAGATGGGATAAATCTGTGCATGAGAGAGATCAGTTTGCTTTGGAAGAATTCCCAGGAAGAATTGATGTCAGAGGCAGTGGAGATGGGAGACCAATCCAGACGATTGATGGCTGCTTGAAGACCGTCCCAGTCGGCCTGAGTGAAATGCCAGACTCGTCGACGCTGAGGAGGCTCTCTGAGAATGGCCAGAGAGATGTCCACTTTGACAAGCACATGATCAGAAGAACCGATTGGAGCAGAAGAAGAGCAGCAGACATTAGCAGGGAAGTTAGTCATAACCAAGTCTAGAAGAGAAGATACTCCATTGGCTGAGATCCGGGTCGGGAAATTGACAGATTGTGTCAATCCCAGTGAGTCACAGAAGTCCTTTGCTGAGGTGCCATGACTGGTGAGAGAGGAAACCCACACCCAACCAGGTGGCATGATGACAATTG
Organism: Myxine glutinosa; assembly: GCF_964187855.1. NCBI lineage: Eukaryota > Metazoa > Chordata > Myxini > Myxiniformes > Myxinidae > Myxine > Myxine glutinosa. The sequence goes on from NC_136267.1 coordinate 144,433,758, forward strand.
AAGTCACCACATATGAGGAAGAGAGAGTTGGGATGAGTGGATAGAAGTTGGTCCATGTTGTCAGACAGTGAAATGTAGATGGAGTCATCACTGTTTGGGGGACGGTACAGAACACATATGAACAAAAGGTGGGAGCGGAGAGGAAGCCGTAGCCAGAGGTACTCCTGGGGGTGAGGAGGAGAGAGGGCAGTGCAAGGAGAGTGAGGAAGAGAGTTTTTGATAAAGATAGCCACCCCACCACCAGGCCGAGGCTCAGGTCTATCATACCGGAGGAGGGAGTAACCAGGAAGAGATATTAAGGAATCAGAGACATCTTGAAGGAGGAAAGTCTCTGTTAAGCAGATCAAGTCTGGATTGTCAGAAGCAAACTGTATGGAGAGATCAGTCAGGTAACTTAACCTTTTTCAGGAAGTCAGGAAGAACTTAACCTTTTTCTTAACTATGTTGAACCGGTTTCCATGTGTACAGGTTGAATTGTATTTATTTATTTTTATTTGTAGACTTGTGACCGCTGGTCATCGTTTTAATATAAAGGACGTGTGATCTCCTGACATTCCTTTCACACATGATTGCTTTGCTGGTTCCCTGCTTATTTTGCATTTTGTCTTTTCAGTGCCCGACTGCCAGCCAGCTGCTGAGTTCCTTTGGAATGCCTCTTGAGAGAGACCTCACAGCAGACAACTTCACCTTCGTCTGCACAGCCCTCCTCTACCAAGTTGATAGTCGGGCCTGTGCTGACCATGTCACAGCTGTACCATCTCACAAAACCAGGGAAACAGATTCAAAACCTCCCTCTCCGATTGCAGGTATGGGGGGAGAGGGGGACCTGTTGACTACCCACAAGTGATTGGCATTTCCTTGATGCACATTCGACGGTGGGGATCTAACACTTATTGAGAATGCTACAGTGGTTTAGATTTTATACTCTTTCTTTTAATACGTCATGACGATGGTCGGCATTACTTTTTATCAAATTTGTTCATTAATTTTTCATTACTGTTAGGTGCAGCTTATAATTCTTCTTTATTACCACTTTCCCTCAGAAATAACTTGGACTTGGTTTCAAGACAGAGCAATGGGGAAAAGTTTCTCATCAGCATTCAGTGCGGTCAGAAAGAGCACCGTGAGATTACATTTTAGCTTTAGAGTCGGTGACGGAATCACTACCAATTAAATTCTCATTTCTCTGTTCTTGCTTAAGGTAACATTCAAAGATTATGCTTCAATGCAATAATTTGCTTAGTCCAAGTTACTCTGATTTCTTGTCCTTCAAGATGTGTTTTTTGTGAAGTTTGAAGAAATAGCGAAGAAGCTTTTGACTTCAGATGTTGGCCAAGGAAGTTTCTGATACATCTGCCTCTTGATTTGCTCAGACTTTGTAGGCATCAGACATCATCCTTGGGTATCATACATACCTGAGGGAGTAATTTTTTTTATTTTTTTTAAAATTAAATTTAGTGGATGTGGTTGGCATTAAATGTTTGTATCCACATCACGAAGTATCCATCCCGAGTAGCTTTTAAGACCACCTAGAAAGGTGGACTTTGTGCCCCATGGGCGGGTGACCAAGCATGGCAGTTGAATCAACATTTCTTCAAAGGCAACTCATGAACCCACTGGAATCCTGCCGACAATCCGTTGGTGACAAGCGAATTCTCCCGAGTCCAGCTCACTTTTCTGAAGCTTATAATCCAAATCCTTTAATGCTGCTGCTTTCAGCTGGACTTTATCACACAACCTCTGCGATGCCATTCCAATGGTTCTTGCACTTAATGACAGTTAATCTCCAGGAATGTGAACCGGCACACAACAAGTTTGCTCTATACTCTCGTGTCGGCCGTTACCATCCCTTCTTGTAATTTTTAATTGCTGATTTTATCCTCCCCTGATGTGACTTGAAACTCCTGTAGTATGGCTAACAGATTTAACTGCACCCAGCATGCTTTATTTGAGACCATGCAAACAAAATAGGTTTTTGCACCTCTTTCATGGACTCCACAGTCTACGTGTAGAAGGGGTGTCTAACCCAAAGTACCCGAGTCTTTTTATATGTTCACCCGTCGACCAAATTGTATTTGCATTACAGTAAAAGGAAACAAATGCATCAGACAGAAAACAAAATTCTTTCACATTATGGTCACAATCACAAAACTGAAATGGAGCTGGCCTTGACACAGCAAAAATAATGGACAAACTGGTGGATAACAAGAATTACAAACTAGCAAACTATGGAGAAGGCCCTAGAACAACCAGATGTAGATTAAAGATCAGATGGAGAGATGAAATTGTACCATTTACTGGAGTGTAATGGTCTCAAATCGTTTTTGATTAGAATGGAATGGAATGGACTGTGTTGAAGGGAGGCCTTTGTCCTGCTGTGAACTGAGTTGGTTGATCAATTCAATTCGAGCAATATAAATAAAGGTGGTAGTTTTATTTATTTATGTTAAGGATTAAGAAATGCAGCCTCTTGTAATTTTCACCTCTCCCCTCCCCCATTTCAAAGCACTCAATATTGTTATGAAAGCATATTATTACCACCCTTTACTCGCAGTGACAGCTCCTTCAGTAAAAATATTGGCAGGAAGCTAATTGTTTTTAACTTTTGGACTCCAAATGGAGATCCCCACGGGGAGAACCCCATGTGGAGATCGGTTTCCGAGGTTTGGGACATGGAATGTGGGGACAATGACAGGGAGATCAGGAGAAATGGTGGAAGTATTGGTCAGAAGAAGAGTGGACATGTGTTGTGTGCAGGAGACGAGATGGAAGGGAAGTGGTGTTAGAATGGTGAAGGGTAGGCACTAGGCAGGGACAGAAATACAAGTTTGTGTGGCCCGGAAGGCGTGTATGGTGTTGGTGTCCTGTTTTCTGAAGAGTTTGTAGACAGTGTGGTGAGTGTGACTAGAGTGAGTGATAGGTTGATGATGGTGAAAATGATGATTGGAAAGCTCTTGGTGAACGTCATCTCGCGATATGCTCCGCAGGTCGGTCGGAGCGATGAAGAGAAGGACAAGTTCTGGTGTGCAATAGAGAAGCTGATGGACAATGTGAAACATGAGGAAGTTGTTGTGGTAGGAGGAGACCTAAATGGACATGTGGGAAGGAGTATAGATGGTTTTGAGGGAGTCCATGGGGGTTACGGATATGATGTGAGGAATGGAGAAGGTGGAAGGATTTTGGACTTTGCTGATGGAGCTGGTTTATTGATTTGTAATACTCAGTTTCAGAAAGCAGATAATAAGCTTGTTACATACACGTCAGGTGGGTCGACGACAACCGTTGACTACCTGATGGTGCGTAGGTGAGATAGGGGGCACCTCTGGGACACCAAGTTGATCCCGGGGGAGGAGGCTGTTTCACAGCATCACTTGGTGTCTGCGACATAAGGGTGAAAGGTGCGAGGAGAGCTCGGCGGGTGAAGTACCAACCAAGAATGAAGGTGTGGAGATTGAAAGAGGTGACAGTGAGGGAGACATTAAAAGAGAGGCTGAGTATGGTTGAGGATGATGTGGTTGAGCTTGAAAGTGGTTGGATGTCAATGAAAGATAGTCTGTTGGGAGCCGTTGGTGAGGTATGTGGATGGGCAAAAGGACCACCGAGGCACTCAGAAACATGGTGGTGGGATGATGAAGTTAAAAAGAGGATTGACGAGAAGAGGAAGAAGTTCAAGGAATGGCAGAAGGTGAAGGGTACGGGAGCAGAAACAGCAGAGCATGAAAGTTATAAGGCAGCCAGGAAGGCTGCAAAGAAAGAGGTAGCAAAGGCGCAGGAGGCATGCAGGAAAATGTTTGGAGAACGCTTGGATTCGGAAGAGGGTCAGGGAGCAGTATTCAGGATTGCAAAGCAGATAGCGAAAGAGAGGTGTGATGTGATGGCGGTGAGTTGCTTGAAGGATGAAGTGGGACAAATCGTTGTCGACCCAGATGGAATTAAAGGAAGATGGACGAGATATATGGAAATGCTGTTGAATGCAGAGAATGAATGGGATGGCAACATAGAGAGTAACCCAGTTTTAGGACCGGCAGAGAAGATAACTGAGAAGGAAGTTGAGGAAGCGATAAAAGCAATGAAGAGTAGAAAAGCGGGAGGGTCGACGGGAGTTGTGGGAGATGTGTTGAAGGCAGCGGGAAGTTGGGGTGTGAAGAGAATGGCAGAGATCTGTAATCTGGTGGTGAAAGAAGGCCACATTCCAGTGGATTGGAAACCGAGTACCCTCGTCCCTCTATACAAGGGGAAAGGTGACCCTCTGGACTGTGGCTCGTATCGAGCGATAAAGTTATTAGAGCATGGAATGAAGGTATTGGAAAGGGTGTTGGAGAAGAGAATAAGGGAGAAAGTGAAGTTCGACGAAATGCAGTTTCGATTTATGCCAGGGAAAGAACGACACGCGCTTTTTATTGTAAGGCAGTTGCAGGAGAATTACATGGAGAAGAAGAATAAGTTGTTTCTTGGGTTTGTTGATCTGGAGAAAGCATTCGATAGGATTCCTCGCGAAGTCATGACATGGGCATTGAGGAAGTTATGAGTGGAGGAATGGTTGATCAGAGTAGTGATGGCAATGTACGAGAGCGTGCACAGCTGAAAGAACGAAGGACGGGAACAGTGGTGAGTTTGAGGTGAAGGTGGGAGTGCATCAGGGGTCAATACAAAGTCCACTACTATTTGTAGCTGTGATGGAGGTGCTGGCTCAGAATGTAAAGGAGGGTTTACCGTGGGAGTTGTTGTATGTAGATGATCTGGTGTTGATTTGGGAGAGTATGGATGGACTGAAGGAGAAGATGAGCAAATGGAAGGAATGTATGGAGGCAAAAGGTCTGAAGGTGAATATCGGAAAGACGAATGACTCCAAATGGCCAAGTTGTTGTTGTTGTTGTTGTTGACTCCAAATGGTCAAGCTTGACTTGCCATTTGCCATTTCCGTGTTTACATTGGTCCAAAATAAAACATACAGACGAACGTTAAAATGATGATGTGAAATAGAAGTAGGCATCTGATTTGATTCCACCAGACTCTCAACCCGTCTGTGTTTGTCCTCAACCCAAGTCTACTTATCATGTGCAATACCTTTTTGTAAATTGTAAGTTTGAGAAATTACATGGAGGATGGTTAGGCTGAAGATATTTGGGGGAGAACAATTGGTGTGTTGAAGGGCAGAGGTGGTTGTGAGAGGAGGTGAGGTAGGAATGTTAAATGTTGTTTTGATTCAGGAATCATGACGCGCATTCAATTTGCATTTGAACTTGAAAATTCCACAAGCAACAAATTCCACAATTTCAGCTTGCAGTACTGCTCTCCCCTCTGGGCTGGTGCTCCTGCCTCCCACCTAGCTTGGCTTCACACTGTAGAAACAAAAGCATTCAGAATCATTGGAATCTCTCGTGATGAAGCCGATACTGAGGGCCTTTCATTCTCTCACCGCAGCAAGTTAGTGGTCTTTTTGTGTTGTTAGTTGGTGGTGTTATTTACTGTATATGCACATGAAGTTGATAAATGGAAATGTTATCAATATAATGCTTGTTTAATTACTTTTTTGGGCAAAAAAACTTTCTCACTCAAAAAATTAATAACGATCAAGTTATTTTCTGTTCAAAAATTTCAAATGCAATTGTTTGTATTTGGTTTTATCTCTCAATTTTTTTTTGTTTTCAAACTTGCAAGACAAATCAAATTTTTTAATATCTCAGATTCTGTGGTGTTATGGTTAGCCTACCAAGCATTCACTCCATGGCTGGGACGTCGGAGATTTGATGCTGATCCCAGCCGAGTTATACCAAAGTAGTCTGTGCTGCTTCCTTGACACTCAGCATTTGGAGAATAGAGAACAAACTAACCTGGTGGGATGGCATGCCATTGTGGGAGGAAATGGTGGGGGCGGTGGGATTTCCCTTAACTGCCCCAACGTGATCCTAAAGATAAGCGGCATGACAAAATGGCATCACCAGCACCCAGAGTGCTCAAGGAAGTTGCCTTACTTCCTGAAAGTTGTGTGTGCATGCATGTCACCTCTTACACAAACATTAGTCTCTATTTAAAATAATCTCACTTGTAAGAGACACACAGACAGAGATACACACACACACACACACACACACACACACACACACACACACACACACACACACACACACACACACACACACACACACACACAGACAGACACACAGACACACAGACACACACACACAGACAGAAACACACACACAGACAGAGAGACACATACATGCACACACAGACAAAGAGACACATACATACACGCACACACAGACAGAGAGACACAGACATACACGCACACACAGACAGAGAGACACATACACACATACACGCACACACAGACAGAGAGACACATACACACATACACGCACACACAGACAGAGAGACACATACATGCACACACAGACAGAGAGACACATACACGCACACACAGACAGAGAGACACACACACACACACACACACACAGACAGAGAGATACACGCACAGACAGACAGACGCATGCACACACATACACACATACACACACACGCACACACACACGCACACACAGCCAGACAGACAGACAGAGAGAGCGACACACACACAGACAGAGAGACAGAACTTTCCATCATAGATCACAGCTCTCATTACACCTTGTTCCTTTTTTGTTGCTCTACAAAGCTTTGGTAGTTTGTGGGTCGCTGGTCCAGTCCAGTCCTGTCTTGGTGGTGCTGCCAACAAACAGAAAAATGTTGGTCCATTTGTAACCGCACAAGATCTGCCTGCAACCCTCTTATGGTTAAACTGCCAAAATCAAGACTCTCTGCTCACCTTCACTCCTTCATTCCTCTTTTCTCCCGCCTCTGGAACAAACTCCCTCACTCTCTTCAATCCCACTCCACCCTCCAGGTCTTTAAAACAGCTGTTCACCACCATCTCTTATCTTCCCGCATACAAAACCTTGATCTTTTCTACCCCCGCTAATTTCACCCCAAATCCATTTTTTTGAAATACCAACTTCTGTCCTGGAAGTCCTTGGTGTCCTTGTGTTTTATACTTCTCCCACCCCCCCCCCCCTTCCCATGCCTCCTCCTCCCAAGCCCTCTCCCTCCCACACATCTCCTTGCTCTCAAATGTTATGTTTGTGTGCTTCCCCTTCTCTCCCCATCTTGTCTTCCGCTCCCTCTTTTTATATTTTTTGTTTGTCTGGGTGATTTGTTTGTGAAATAAATGTTAGCTCTTTCACGAGCCTCGATTCAGTATACAAAAAAAACCAAAAAAAAAAACCGTTGGTGTGCTCATCATGCTTGATGCAATCTAGATTACTGTTTAGTCAGCGAAACGAATATGGTGCTATACCTGCTCAGTGGTCAATGCTTGTGGACCTTTGCTCTGCTAATGACCTTGTGAAATGTTCCTTTTTGTTGAACCCCGGTGAAAGCGAAAATCTTGTTTGCAAGTGGCAGTTTGCTTGGCCGAACCGAGCATCATGTGCATGATTGCAGTGATGGAGTGTGAAGTGCATGACTCATCACGCTTATCTGTGGTTGTTCTCTCGTCTGGCTTTGAAAGTTTGACTGCCGATGAAGCTGCCTTGCACCAGGTCTCCAAGAAAGCTGCTGAAGCAGTTGCTTGGCCAGTGAGATGCTTGGTGCTTTGCCGTTGTTTTATAATTGAATAATCAAGACAATAATTTGGAACTTGACAAGGATTGCAGTAAAGGCATTGGCCGGTAATGGCCCGGTCTCTTCACAAGGCACAGTTCGTTCTCAAATTTCCATAAGTGAAGTCCAGCAGACAGGACTGTCCCCGTTCAAGGTGCGCCAGCCACCTCAGAACACCAGTTTGATCCAATTATGTTGGTAGTCACTCTAAGTAATGCAATGAACATAAGATGATCCATTTTCTTATTTGATATTCTTCTGTTTGATTCATGCAGATGTGCTTCTCAAGTGACCCTAGCCAGTGATTTGGAATCCTTCAGCCTATAAAACTCTTTTTATTATTTAAAGGGTTTTTTGTAAAGGTGGGCCGCATAAAAAAAAAATATTCCCATAAAAAGGTGGGCCGCATATAGACTAGTCAAATTTCTGGGAAACGTGAATTCATGAGGCATTTTTGAGTAAAAGCAAGCAAACCACTTTTTCTGGGGTAGTTTTTCGTGCTGAATACGAATCTGTTGTTTGCCAAGCCCAAAAATGCGTAATTAGGTCACTAATCAAGGTCAAAGGTCAATGAGTGCAAAATTCAAAATTTTTGAAAAAATGTTTTATTTTACATCACCTATCTGTACATTTCAATTATTTTACAGTATTTTGTCTGGTAAGGTTACTACAGCTTTTCACAATTATGAAAGTAAAGGGAATTGTGAAGGGAAAAAATCAGATTTTTGTGAATATATCCGTAATGAAGCAACTTTTCGTTTTTTGACATACTGTTTTAATTCACTTGAATTGTTGCCTTAAATACCATCAGTGAAGTGGTTTACCTGAGTCCTATATAATAGCAAGATTGTTTTCTACACTAAATGTCAATATTTGACTAATTAGCCACTTAATTAAGGCTAACGGTCACAAGGCGCAAAGTGCACTTACATGGCACAAGGCGCAAAATGCACTTCATGGCAAACATGTTTGGAGTGCAGGCAGTTGATCATTATCACATGTATTCTTAATTAATCCTGAATCAATTGCAGTCTGTCAGACTGATTGGCTGGAAGGAGGAGCCATCCAGGGGAATGCCAATTAGCTTAACTGTGTAAGCTCTGACCCCCCCCCCCCCCCCCCCTACTTTGGCCTGTTTCGACATGGTGTTTCACTGGCATTGCACTTGCAGGCCTCAGTGCAGAACTGTTTCCCCCACTTCCGACAAGAGCAACTATCAGAACTGCAACCTTTCTTGCAACCACACTGAGTAAGTTCTCGGCATCCCTTTGGAATTGACGGTAAAGTTGTAAGAACCGGTGACAACTTGTCATCAACGAGTTTCCATCCACAATCAGTCGGCGGTGGCAGATCTGTCATTGGATTACTGGCCTCTCTCCAAATGAAACTTTGGTAGTTTGCACGCTCTATGTGGAACTTTGCTGCATCACTAGATGGAGGTAGGGTCTCCGTTGCATGGCATTTGTTGAACAGTTTAATGCGGGCTTGATTACAGTTCTCAGATGGTTCCTTGTAGATATGGCAAATGAACTTTTCAGCATCTTCTGTGACCTTCTTTGATGGTGTCGGAAACTTGCCAAGATCTTGAAGCAGACTGTTGTGTTCAAGGAAGATATCCCATTCTGTTTTCTTTGAGTGTCCTGAGAAAAATGAAACCGTATCGCATCCTGTCAATGCATGAAATGCTGGTAAAGTCTCATAGACATGATCAGCAAGTCCAAATTCCGACTTTATGTCATGCACAGGAACATACTTCCGTTTCTTAATTGTTCCTGCTCTCATCCAAAGTTTTACGCAAGACATTTTACTGAAGTTGGCAAGCAACAGCACCAACACATCTGTGTCACGCGCTGCGACCACAATGTTTGGTGCATCGGCATGAAGGCAGTGTACAATCATTCTGGTATCTGCTTCCTCGTGATTGCTTTGTAGCAAAGTAGTGTTCATTGCAGGATCTGAACTCTGGACTTCTGTTTCAGAAGCGAAACCTCCACCAACAACAACCACTTTTTCAGGGGGTGCCGCTGCCAGGAGTGCATTCGACAGGAACTGAGCAAGCTCTGTCTTGTTTTCAGTTGATGCGAGAAAGTCAGGCCATTTGTTGGGGAGTGGCACATCTCTATCTTCAATCAGGCGACGAACTGGCCTTGACTTCTTCGTACGTTTGACCCTAGTTCCAACTTTGATTGAAATGTCTCTATATCGATCGAAGGTAACATCAATTCGGCTGTAAGCCCGGCCTTGCCAGAAAATGAACTTTACAAATTCGTCTGCATAATCACCAAAGGTGTTCGCCGTGTTAGGTTTTCCAAGTGACATAACTGCAGCTTGCCCATCAATGATCAAACAGGAAGGCCCATAAAAGGCGATTTCTGAGGGGCATGATACACTCCTGATAAGAATGTCAAATAAAATAGCCTTAACACCCGTTCTAAGTTCGCCAGATGTATCAACAATGCTGATTGGCACCTTCATCAGTTCATGGTTAAGTATTCTAGCCAGTTCAACTGGTCTTCCAGCTCTGTACGCTGCAATTAGTCTCTGCAAAAAGTTTCTGTCTGCTTTTGTGGTTTCGATCTTTCCATTGGCTTTCTTGGTTCCTATTTCATAGAGTGAGGAAAACGTGGGAGCCTTCACCTTCGGAAGTCGATCTCGGAAATCAGTTGATTTTTCAACAAGTCTCACTTTGACAAAGTTTTCCACCTGCTGCTGCCCTAATGTTTTTGCGTTCAGCAGTGACTCTTCTATTTCAGAAGTTGCAACATCTTTTGTTGCGCAGTTAAGGAGGTTTGGTCGACTAGAAGATTCCTCAGCAAATACTTTGAATCGCAGGAGAGTTTGAAGTATGAGTTCTTCGTCGCAGTTGTCACGTTTAGTGCGGGATGAGTTGGCTTCATTATGGACGTAACCAGTGTCCACTCCAACATTCATCATTTCATACGTCTGCATTGAAATGCATGTCCTGTGGTTGTACGAGAGAGTCCATCTTGCCAGGGCTGAATTTGTTTTGGTTATTCCGATGATTCCACCCCTCTTTTTCCCTACACCATTAAGCCATTCCAGGCTATGATCTGGATCTACTTGGTTGAATCTTTGGTCTGACCCTTTCACAACAAAGTTGCCAAGAAGGAACTCCTCCTCCACTTCTGGTGGGAGCTGAAGCATCTGTGACAGGTGATGCTGATGCTGGCTGATGTATCTTTGACCTGGCTAGTTCCCTGACAAATGATACAAAGTTCAAACGACACATCCTCACGCTGTCGCTTGAGGCTGGCAATAGGTTCCATGGTTGGCCTGAGGGGAGAAACAGAAACCAAACTAAGCACCAGGCACGCATGTTCTGACCATGAAAACTACAACGTTGTATGATATACTGCAACAGCCCTTAAATGATCGAATAAGCGCAGGCAGTGTTGGCCCGGGTTTTAATCTTATTCTCAAAGACACAAAGTAAAGCTTCTTCAAGACAAAACATCTAACCGATATCACTAATTCATTAGTGGTAGATGCATTAGGCACTCATCGTCAATGCCCATGCCCTGCCTGTCTTTTTGCTACTGTTAGGTAAATGTACATGTATGTAGGCCTGCCTATGATGTGAGATGTCAAGCATACATTACACATTTGTATGTACATGTATCTCACCAAAGAAGAATGCATTCCTTTACTTTCATTTGATTTTATATTTCATTTTTTAACAATCTTAAAAAGACCCTTACCTGTACTCCTGAAATGTTTAATGCCTGATGCCTAGGGTACGAACTAGATGGCTTATGCTAGGCTATTAGATTCATTCTTCATCATTAAGGGTCTATTGAAGAACACCCTGCTCTGTCTGAATGGAAATGATTTGACAAACATGGCAAATGCATTGGGGTCAGAAAGATGAAGCCACTTTCACTGTTGAGTGAAAGGGATGGTTTCAAGTGCAAGTAACTGTTACGTCATTGCAAGACTTTCGCACTCATTGACCTTTGACCTATGTTGTTTACCGGTGACATTTAGATTCTGTCTTTATAAAATCTATCTCTAGACCATCAATAGGAGCATAAAAACTCTGCCCCATTGTGCATTTAGATGTTAAACTGCAAGCAAATTACGCAAAAACTAATTGTCGCCCCTTACAGAGATAAAGGCAAATGAGCATAGATGTGTCCTCACGTTTTCCTTTAAAAATAAGATTTTGAAAAGCTTTAGCAACCTTACTAGACAAAATATTGTAAAATAATTGAAATGTACAGATAGGGGATGTAAAATAAAGCATTTTTTCAAAAATTTTGAATTTTGCACTCATTGACCTTTGACCTTGATTAGTGACCTAATTACGCATTTTTGGGCTTGGCAAACAACAGATTCATATTCAGCATGAAAAACTACCCCAGAAAAAGTGGTTTGCTTGCTTTTACTCAAAAATGCCTCAATCATTCTATAAAGGCACATTTTCAGATTTTTTGACTAGGCTAATAGTTGAGCACAATTTCCCTGGGTGTTTGGGAGTGCACGGGAGCTAAACAATTCCTTCTCGGATTTGGTGGATTGCCAACTTTTATTTGGACGACATTTGTCCAGAAGGAAATCGGTTGCAATCATTTATCATCACCGACCCATTGGCTGATGCTTTTCCATTTTATTCTGTTATGTTTGTACATTTGTGTTCTCGGTGCCAATCGTGCAGATTCCACCTATCGGTGGGATACAAAACGTAATCTGTTCAGCCTGGTGAAGGTATGCGTTCCACCGAGTTGTTCTCAGTTGGTCCTGGATTTGTACCGCTGTGGAGTCAAATCTGATGAAAACTACTGTACTTGTGTGGTGCCAAGATGATTGCTGCATCCGAAAGAATGCTTGCCATTGAATGGGGATGTCAAGCTGGTTGGCCTTGATTGCCTTTAGATTTTGGACATGAAAGATCCGACAGGATCTCTCAATTATGAGTAGGCTATTGTGTGCTGGCGCAAGTTCCCTCTCCAACAACAACAACAACATGCATTTTAAAGGCCATTTTCCCTGCGAGAGCGGGGGTTAGCCTTGCGGTCCCCATGACAATCTTCTCCAATTTGCCCTATTTTCTGCATCTCTCCTTGTTAACCCCCTTGCCCGCATTTCTTCTTCCACCATCTTTAGCCAAGTCTTTCTCGGTCTTCCCTGTCCTCGACTTCCTTCTACATTCATTTCCATCACTCTTCTCAACCAGTCACTTTCATCCTTCCTCAACACATGACCAAACCATCTCAACCTGTTCCTCTTCACAGCATCAATCACAGGCTCTATTCCCATCATCTTTCGCAATTCATCATTTGTCTTCCTCTCTCTCAACGATACTCCGCACATCCATCGAACCATTCGCATTTCCACCCTTTCCAACCTTCGTTGCTGCTCTACGTTCATTACCCATGTCTCGCTCCCATAAATCATGACACTTCTCACACATGCAGCATACACCTTTCCCTTCAGCTTCAACGACACTCCCCTCCTCATCAGCACGCCACTCAGTTCCCGAAACTTCTTCCATGCACATCTCACTCTAGCAACCGTTGCCGAGTCTGATCCACCTACTCCATTCAGCATGTCCCCGAGGTAGCAAAATGTTTTCACACCTTCCAGCTTCACGCTGTCTCCAAGATCCAACTCAACATTTCCTCCATCTGCAGCTCCCTCTGTGCACACCTTACATTTGAATGTAGCTGCCACACTGGTTAATGACCCTCTCAGACCACTACATTTTTGATGAACCCACTCAGCGCACATTGTACATTGAATGGAGTTCACTCTGACACCCTTCCTACACACAGCACAGGGCCACTTCCCAGTTCTTTCCACCTCACCACATGCTTTACCACTTGCCATCACCTTCGTCTTTCCGATATTCACCTTCAGACCTTTTGTCTCCATACATTCCTTCCACTTGTTCATCTTTTCCTTCAATCCATCCATACTTTCCGCAATCAACACCAGATCGTCTGCATACAACCACTCCCACGGTAAACCCTCCTTTACATTCTGAGCCAGGAACTCCATCACAGCTACAAATAGTAGTGGACTTAGTACCGACCCCTGATGCACTCCCACCTTCACCTCAAACTCACCACTGTTCCCGTCCTTCGTCCTTACAGCTGTGCGCACTGTTCTCCCTCCAAAGTTCCCTCTCCAAAGATTCTATAAGATGTACACGTTAACTATAAAATGATACGTTGTAAAATGTTGGGGTGTGCATACGGCACACTCATTTTAGGCTAAATGGCCTTCTATTGCTTCTGTTTTTGCCTAATAGAAGGCCCTTTGGCCTAAAATGTCGTTTTGGAGGGAAACTGTATTTTAACTCCGTCGGGCTAGTTATACTTGGAAATGCAAGCTCAGCGTTCCTGAAGCAAAGCGAACCAAAAAATATTGTCGAATAATGGCAGTTAGGCCCGATGTCACAATTTTTAGTCTCACACATGCATCCAGATTAGATGTAGACTTTCCTGAGCGAGACAGCTCCATATTCTGCAAAGCGCTTGTGGATCACGTCAACGTGCATAGTTATCCATGAATGACCTGAAAGTTTCTGCACAAGTGCCGACTTTTCAAAATCCTTTGCTCGCCAGCATCTTGCTGCTGGCACAGATCCGGAAAGCATGCACGACATGATTGAGTATAATTGCCCTTACAGTAGCTGCGAGCTGCCACTCACAGAATGATGATGCACCATTATCACCCCGGCGGGTGCACCTTGAGTTTGCACTCATTCCCAGCCACACTGCCGTTGGTCTGCACATTTAACGATCTCCCTACAATGCCACCTTTACAATGTGGGATTTCATAATATGCTTTAATGGCATCTGAGGGTCCAGGTATGGTTTAATAACTGGGTGAGGAGGGAGGGAGGGAGCGGGATAGCCGGCTTGATTTGTTGCAAGTGCTTTTGCCGCCTTCATTTTGCGATTACCTGTGCCATGTCTCCATTAACTCTCTGCCTGAGGCAAAATTGTACACAATGTTTTTCTGTGATTGGTGCTCCATTTCCCACGACTTTCAGTCGAGCATTGTTTTCAGAAAAATATTCAGTAGTGCCAACGCAGTGCACATTCTGGCTGCTCTCCATATTCGTACAAGGATGTCATGATTGTTCATCATGCAGGTGTTATCGGGAGAATATATAAATATATAAATAAATTGGGAAATTTTTTTATTATTTTTTTGGGGGGATTGTTTTTTTTTCAACTTAAGCTTTCAACTTCAATTGTTTATAAAATGTGATATCACGTATATTACGAATACATTTGTGCAAAATAATTGTTTGAATTATGATTGGTTTAAACCATGACAAAACGGCAACTCGGGTACAGTCATTTATCTATATATCTACACATCGGGTGTCTGTGTTGTCACAACTCGGGTGTCTGTGTTGTCACAACTCGGGTGTCTGTGTTGTCACAACTCGGGTGTCTGTGTTGTCACTGAACGAATCCCTCAAACCTTTGTTTCCGTGGTTGTGAAGTGTTTTTAATAACGTTGTGGTGGTTTAAAATCACGTGGTGGTGAGGTGTTTTGAATTATGTGGTGGTGAGGTGTTTTGAATTACTTGGTAGTGAGGTGTTTTGAATTACGTGGTGGTGAGGTGTAATCGTCCCAAACTTCCAGTCTGCACCTACCCCTCCCCTATGTATGTGCTGAGGGGTTCTTTCTTGAAAAAAAAAACATTCAACCTGAATCTTCAACCTAAATTGCGGATAAAAATGTAATCTATCTATAATTCCAGTAATCTCTATGTCTGTGTGTATGTCTGTGTGTATGTCTGTATGTCTGTGACCGCTGTTTCTCGACAACCACGGGTCCGATATACTTGAAACTTGCCAGGTATATTGCTGGGGACCCGAGGATGTGAGTATGGCGATTTCTTTACCAAACTCCGCAAGCCGTTCGCTTTGGACCAAACCATTTCATGTAAATAGAGGGGGGGGGGATTGTCACCGTACTCGCAAGCCGTTCGCTTTGGCTTTGCGAATGGACCAAACCATTTCATGTAAATAGAGGGGGGGGGGGATTGTCACCGTACTCGCAAGCCGTTCGCTTTGGCTTTGCGAATGGACCAAACCATTTCATGTAAATAGAGGGGGGGGGATATAATTTTAGATATATATATAGTACGGGCATGGCCTAGTATCACAAACACAACAAATACATTTGTGCAAAATAATTGTTTGTATTATGATTGGTGTAAATCATGACAACACAGCAACTCAGGTACAGTCACTAATCTCAGCTCAAATAAGCCCGTTCCTCACTAACGACGCTTGGTGAGGCGAGCGCAGCGAGCCGAGCCAAGTTAGTATATATATATATACACGCACACACACACACACAGCAAATAATAAATGCCAAGCAATCCCATGATGCAATAGACAAACTAGAGCTTCCAGGGAAGCAGAACTCAACTGAACTGACTACCTTGTGTGGTAAGAGTCTCGCACACCAAGTTTCATCAAAATTGTTACGTGCTCCTCCCCGACCCCCTGGTCACGCTGTACCTCCGAGCCCCGAAAGGAGCCACGGCAGAAAAATATGTTATCCTGTGTCAAAAATCAATGGTGAAATCACACCAATTGCAAATAATACAAACACCAATAATACAAACAAATATTGTATTACAAATCACACAAGAATAACAGTACAACAATAATAGGAATCAAGAGTACAATCAATATATCTCCTATGATGGTACCATCAGCTAGCATGCATAAGGTAACTCACTGTGCTCCAAGTGAGTGGAAAAGAACATTCCCTAATGTCTCTATATTCCCGTCTTCGAGCTCAGAGTTGATCCGCTCCAGTGATCAACGGAACGATGTTGAATCGAAACCAGAATCTCGTTCAGATGACAGGCACAGTCATGCCGCACAAAACGGCACAAAGGCGCACGCGGCCAAAGCGGAGAAAAGGTCACATGGTTAAAGCGGCACAAAGGCGCATTCACTGCGACTGGGAAATCCAAAGGCGCCCTCCAGGTATGAACTTTCACTGTTCACCGTCGGCGAGCCACAAAGTAATCGTCAAAAGCCTTGGTGCACACACACACCACAGATACGTCTGAAAGCGGTGGAAACGGTTGACAAAGCAAGGAAAGTTTGCTCGACGCGCGAAGCGCGTGAGTCAAAATGGCCGACGGCTCATTCTCAAGTCGCAACGACCCGGCGATGATTCTTCGGAATCTAACGCCAAACCTGACACGCAGGATGATCAGTCACAGCGATAACCACTGTATCGCAGGAATCCTTTTTCCCCAGGAAATCCAAAGTACGTGACTCTTGCTCGACAACGTTCCATCCAGACCGCAAAGCAACCAGCTTCTTCTCCGACTTTCGCTCCGCCCTCTTTTTCTTCTCCTTCCGCTTCATCGTCGTCCGGTTCCGGTTTCATTTAAAACTTTAACCTTTTTACCTTCTGACACCAATAACCGTCATTTCCCTCAAACCACCATAATAATAATACATGGGACCAGAAATGTTTCAAGTGGATGAAAACCACAACAACGGAAGTGATGAATCCATAACAAAATCCATAAATATTTGTGGACGTTAAAGTCTTAACGTCGTTTCGGAGCTGAAAACAATATGGCGGCCATTTTGTGACGGATCGGGTTGGAATGCAATGGCAACCTTCCTTGTGTGGTAAGGGTTAAACATTCTAAGTTTTATCAAAATCTGTTAATATTTGTAGACGCTAGAGTGTTAACGTCGTTTTCATGACCAAAAACATAATGGTCGCCTAAGTCCGCCATTTTTCAACGGATCGGGCTGAAATGTAATAACAACCTGGTCCTTGGGGTAAGGATGCTGCATGTCAAGTTTGATCAGAATCGGTTGATATTTGTGGACGCTGGAGTGTTAACGGACGACAGACGACGACGACAGACGTCGGACGCCAGAGGGTTCAGTATGTGATGAACTCAACTGGACGGTAGTCCAGTTGAGTTAATAAATGAAGGAAATGACGTCGCCATATTACCTGCTTGACCCTGTCCTCAGTACCAAAACTCCACACACAGAGTACGCTCACCTTGTCGATGTTTAACATGATATTGCCTTGAGTACTCAACTTTGTGCACAGACAAAGCAAACTCAAATGGATCGGCGATTTTGATACCGGCAGCGCTTTCGGCACCTTTATAAATCGGTCGTTTGTTTTGATGTTTATTTTTTAATGATATAACATCTAAATTACATCTTGGAGAATATACATTCCATATTATATCACCTGCTTTATTTTGTACAGCTGCATTTAATACGGGTATATCTTTTGAGAGAAACTAAACACACTAACTGCTCAAAGCAGTCAATATCCGGGTTCAAGGTGCATTCTACCGACTGTGCATCCACATCAGCTATCGTGATAATGAATTTGCATTATTGTTATCGTGATAGTAAATCTAAAGCATGATTATTGCCCAATTGCGATTATCGCCCAGCGCTAATACATACTTGTATACATACATACATACATACATACATACATACATACATACATACATACATACATACATACATACATACATACATACACATACATATTTATGCACACACATTGCCTTCATAAAGTATTCACACCATTTGAATTTTTCACATTTTCATGTGTTACAGCCTAAATTTTAATTGGATTTAATTGTTTTTTTTATTTTAAACTGCTCAACACAATAAATACCCCATAATGTCAGTTTTTTTTTTTTTGCATTTTTTACAAACTAATTAAAAATGAAAAGCTGAAATGTCTTGAGTCAATAGGTATTCAACACCTTTGCTATGACACTCCAAATTGAGCTCAGGTGCATCCATTTTTCTTTGATCATCCATTAGATGTCTCTGCAACTGGATTGGAGTGCACCTGTGGCCAATTCAATTGATTGGACATGACTTGGAAAGAAACACTCCTTTCTATACAATGTCCCACAGTTGACAGTGCATATCAGAGCAGAAACTGTCCATAGAACTCTGAGATGGAATTGAAAGGTGGCATAGTTCTGGGGAAGGATATAAAACAATTTCTAGAGTGTTGAAAGTTCCAAAGAGCACAGTGAGCTCCATCATTAGGAAATGGAAATAATATGGAATTACCCAGACCCTTCCAAGAGCTGTCCATCTGACCAAACTGAGCATCCAGGCAAGAAGGACCTTGGTCAGGGAGGAGACCAATAACAAAATGACCACTCTGGCAGAACTACAGATGTCCTTGGATTTGATGGGAGAACCTGCTAAAAGAACAACAGTCTCTGCAGCACTCCATAAATCTAGGCTTTATGGGAGTGTGGCCAGACAGAAGGCACTTCTGAGAAAAAGGCACATGCCAGCATGCCTGGAGTTTGCAAAAAGGAATATATAAGACAGAGAGCATGAGGCAAAATATTCTGTGGTCTGAGGAGTCGAAAATTGAACTCTCTAGCCTGAATGCAAAGCGTAACGTCTCGTGGAAACCAAGCACAGCTCATCGACCATCTAGTGCCATCGCTACTGTGAAGCATAGTGGTGGCAGCATCATGCTATAGTGATGCTTTTCAGTGGTAGGGTCTGTGAGACTTGTAAGGATAGAGGGAACAATGAATGAATCCAAATGCAGGCAAATCCTTGAGAACCTGCTTCAGAGTACAAAAGACCGTAGACCGGCGAAGATTTTCGTTCCAACAGGACAATGACCCCAAGCATACAGCCAAAGCAACACTGGAATGGCTTCAGAACAAGAACATGAAAGTCCTTGAGTGGCCCAGACTTAAATCCCATTGTGAATCTGTGGAAAGACTTGAACATTGCTGTTCACCAACGCTCACCATCCAACTTGACAGAGCTAAACAAATCTGCATGGAAGAATGGGAGAAACTCCCCAAATCCAGATGTGCAAAGCTGATACAGACATCCCCAAGAAGACTTTATTTATTTATTATTATTATTTTTTGTATACATAATCGAGGCTCGTGTAAGAGCTAAAATCGCTGTAATCATAATGTAATGTTAATGATCATTAATGAATCAGCTTAATGATTAAGCTGTAAAATTGTAAATCAAGCTGTAATCGCTGAAAAGGCACTTGTACGAAGTATCCACTCAAGGGGTTGAATACTCGTGTAAATTAGATATTTCTGTATTCATTTTTAATTGATTTGTAAAAATTTCGAAAAGAAAAAAAGAATCCACTTTGACATTAATGGGTATTATGTGTAGATCAGTGACAAAAAAAACAACTCTATTTAATCTATTTTTAATTCAGACTGTAACGCAGCAAAATGTGAAAAAGGTCAAGGGGTGTGAATACTTTCTGAAGGCACTGTATATATTTGCCACCAGAGGTTGCTTATGATTATTATTCCACTTAAGTTTACAGATTGTTGTTGCCATGTGTAACCAAGGAATAGGACTGCTGTTAATGGTGAATGGCCTGTGGATATCTGCTTGCCCTTGATGTTCTCCATATTTACAGTTTGGAATTTTGTCATGAAGTGTCTCTCATGTTCTTCCACTTTGTGTGCAGCTTGGGGTTGGGGCTTCCTGTCCATCACAATCATATCCCTTTTGGCGCTGATTGGAGTGGCCATTGTTCCTGTGATGAATCAGGTGTTTTTCAAGTATCTTCTTACCTTCTTGGTGGCCCTTGCAGTGGGCACTCTCAGTGGTGATGCCCTCATGCATCTTATGCCTCATGTGAGTTTTCCTACTTACTACACTGCTTCCTTCTCCTCACCCCCACCTCCCTCCTCTTTTCTTCTTTCGTAAGTTCTGCGTGTAGTGACTTTTGAAGTTAACTTACTACTTGTGGTAAAACGTGTGCAAACATTTTCTCTCCCTCTCTTTTTAAAATAAAATGTCGACGCCTATGGAAGAGCCTCTTCTTCTTCTTTCTGCATCTCTGCTTAAGAGTTTGACTTAATGATTTCTGTTTGAGACTGCTGTCTTAACTGCATAAAACAATTATCGTAATACCCTAACAAGTTGCAACATGTATATAAAAAAGAGAAGGAAGGTGGACTTTAGTTCAGATTCATCCTTTGGCGGATGTTGTTGCAATGATTTTTTTTTTTTTGAATTTCAACCACGTCCGCCCACCACCTCCCTCACATGTTGTACAATAAATGCTTATACCTTTATAAAATTGCTTGTAAAAGCAGATTGTTCCCCACATACTCTGCATCGAGTCAAAGCAATAAATTTGATCAAAATGCTTATTTTACTGTGAGTGCTGGTGTTTCAGATGAAATGACATCATCCAATTATTTACCTTGGAAATGATAAAATGAAAAGAAATATATTTTTGCTGCACTTTTGGTGGAATTGGCTTTCTCGTGGCTGACAAAGTTTTGGTGACTACATTTTTGAACATGCCATTGTGTTTCATTGTGTTAAGTATACTCTTCAATTGAAGACAAAACTTGGCTGAGCAAAGATTTATTCCTCATTTTCCACTCATCAGAATCTTCCTTGTGTTTTATCATAACTCTGGTGCAATTCAGTGGTCCACACAATGATAACTTGTTTGCAGTTGCAATTGGAAATATCTTCCAACAATGGATGGAGGCCCTTGATCTCAGACACAAAATCAAGACCGTCTAGACATATCTCGAGCATTAAATCGGTCTGGCATGCCCCCGCCTTGCTCTCCAAACTGTCTGCCTATGACATCCAAGGCCAACTCCACTCTTGGTTTGCAGAGTTCCTCTGCTGTCGTAGCCAATGTGTGGCTCTCAATGGGATCCTTTTATTTCCTCTCCTTGTCAAGGCTGGACTGCCCTCAAGGCAATGTTGAGGGCCGAGTACAATTCTGTTGGAGAAAAGGAATGATTTCATATCGATTGCGATCGGGAGGGAGAGGAATAGAGGTGTGATGGGGTTAGGGTTAGAAAATAGAGAAAAAGAAAGAGAGGATGGTGGTGAAAGAGAGGTGATTCGTATGTTTTGTTTGTTTGTTACTTGTCTCCTTGGAATGTGTACAAAAGTACAATAAAGTTTACTAATGCCATTCATGATGTGGTATATCGAAGGGGATCTTCACAGTTTGTCAATTAGCAAGCAGTGTGAATGTGTAAAAGTAAGCAGAGATGTAATAGGTAGTGGTCTCCAGTTTATATTGCAGCATTGATGTTACGAGCAACGGTACCTGCCCTACGGGCAGGGCTTCAATTGGGAGGCCCAAATGAAAAGGCAAAATATCAGAAATTGAAGGCTTTTTTTATTTTAAACGATTTATATAAACATCCTTTAAATCATATCACATGCAAATCATCAAAATGTAAACAGTATTTGTAGAATTTCAATAAAAGCCACATCACTGTTCATGTCGGTAAATATTATTCCACCGAGTTTGGAAAACCTGGAAAATTGGAAAAATGGAAAAATTGGAAAATTGAAAAAATAAAGGACCACCAATATAGCTTATTTTACTCCAGGGGGTCCCAGGATTACCCACCCAAAATTTTGTTGCGATCGGTTCAGCCGTTTTTGCGGTACTTGGGAACAGACAGACAGACAGACATTTGTTGAATTATAGTAAGATGCACTTGGATTGTCGTCTTCTTTGTAGTTCCAATTGTACTTTCTTGATGTAGATATACAGTAAACCTCTGCAAAAACAAACTCTTCTGGCTTTCCATTTTCACAAGAGCAAATTATTCCAGCATCAGATAGACAACCTTCCATTGAAACCAAAAATCTTCAGCTTTGTCAATTCGCTTTCATTCAATGTTCAAGCACGCAATACAGCATCTGGTGGAAAAGGCTCCATACAGCTCATAACATTAGTTCCAAAGTAAATCTCTGTAATCTAATGAGTTACTTTATTTTTCATTTTGAATACATTTTTTGTAGTTTTATAAACAATCTTTAATTATTTTTACGGCAGACGGAATCCTCTCCTCAGTGAAAGACACATGAAAGCCCGCTTTGAGTTTTCAAAAAATCACCGAAAGGACTCTCAGACTGTGAGAAACAAGATTCTGTGGTCTGATGAAACCAAGATTGAACTGTTTGCCTTCCATCTGGCCACTCTGCCATTAAGCCCAGATCGGTGGAGTGTTGCAGTGATGGTTGTCCTTCTGGAAGCTTCTCCCATCTCCACACAGGATCTCTGAAGCTCAGCCAGAGTGACCATCGGGTTCTTGGTCACCTCTCTTCCCAAGGCCCTTCTCCCCCGATTGCTCAGTTTGGCCGGGCGGCCAGCTCTAGGAAGAGTCCTGGTTGTTCCAAACTTCTTCCATTTAAGAATTATGGAGGCCACTGTGCTCTTGAGAACCTTCAATGCAGCAGAGATTTTTTTTGTAGGCTTCCCCAGATCTGTGCCTCGACACAATCCTGTCTCTCAGCTCTGCAGGCAGTTCCTTCGACCTCATGGCTTGGTTTTTGCTCTGATATGCGTTTTCAGCTGTGAGACCTTATATAGACAGGTGTGTGCCTTTCCAAATCATGTCCAATCAATTGAATTTACCACAGGTGGACTCCAATCAACGTGTAGAAACATCTCAAAGATGAAGACAAATGGTAGGCACCTGGGCTAAATTTCAAGTGTCATAGCAAAGGGTATGAATACTTATGTCAATGTGATATTTCAGTTTTTTCTTTTTAATAAATTTGCAAAACTTTCTAAAATCCTGTTTTCTCTTTGTCATTATGGGGTATTGAGTGTAGATTTATGAGGGAAAAAATGAATTTAAACGATTTCAGCATAAGGCTGCAACATAACAAAATGTGGAAAAAGTGAAGGGGCCTGACTACTTTCTGAATGCACTGTATATGGAATATTGACTACCTACTTTAATAAATAATTGAGTAAGTTCATGATTGTTGGATGTTAACAAGAATGCCAACATTGGCCCTATAGCCAGTTTTTTTACTCTGGACATGCGCAAGTCACCTGCCAAATTTCATGCTTTTATCATCAAGTGCACAATACATTCATACATTTCACATATCTGCTGGAATACATGGAGAGCGAAAGATGTTAGTTTTGTTCCAAAGTGTATCATTTTATTTTTGTAAATCCCGATATTAAAATGTCTAGTGGTGATGTGAAAAAAGTAGCTGCGGTTGAACCACTAGTAAATGTTTTGCTCTGATGAAGGGCCAATGCTCAGTCGACTGCACCTCATCTCCCATGGTGGTCGACTTATTATCAACTTTTCGTTAATGATACCCATTGGTTATCTTGTTCGCCAACATAGTCCCACACGAGCCTTCACAGACACAATATTCCGCAGTAAATAAAATGTTGCTTTGATTTGATGAGCCATTATTCCCTTTATACTTTGTATTTGGTCAGGAGGCATTCCTGAGATATGCCGATGCTCACATGTGGCATGTGGTGTTTTGTATTTTGGGACGTTATTATTTATTTATTTTTACTCATGATTGTGGCACCCCTCTTCAAATCATGTGTTGGAGTTAGAGTACTGTGTGCATGTTCTTGCATGTATGCATATTCACATATAATTATACAAATGGCATTATATCACATAAATGTGAATATTGCTTGGTGTTGCACCCACAGGCTCAGGGTGGGCATAATCATAACGACCACGTTGGTCATTGTCATGGGTCATCTGAGTCGCATGACTCGTCTGAGTCGCACAACGACGGAGTATGGAAAGGCTTGACTGCACTAATGGGTGTTTACCTCATGTTCATCATTGAGCACCTCCTCGCGTTATTCAAGCACTATCGTTCAGCCAAGGTGAGATTGGAAATGGTGAGCAAGTTGGTTACCCTAATCCTAAATGTCACACATGTTTATTGTTCCATCTGAGTTTAAAATGCTGTTTAAAAATAAAATAGTGCGATTTATTGAGAGAGACAACGGCTTGTGCAGTTATCTTTGTTTATTTTTCTTTTCTCAGAACAAGCTGAAAAATGCAAATAAATCTGCAGAGCACATTGCTGGGAAACTGTCAACAAATATGGTGAACAGGACATCTGAAGTGGAGCTGTTGGCCATCAAGCCATTTGATGGTAATAGGCCAAGTGTGCACCTTCCTCGACCCCCTCACCAGCAGTGCATTCGTTTTGATAATTGCATTTCTCATGGGGGAGGCCAAGGGAGGTGGTGTCAAAGTGATCATCCATTGATCTCTCAGGTTAAGCACAGTTTTGTTTTGGGGGAAAAACAAGGTTGAATCCAAAAATGAGGGCTTGCATTGAAAGACAAAAATAAACAAGAACGGAACTTGGTAGAGTGCATTCTTCCACCAGGCTGACCAGTTTATTTCTTGTATCCCACTGATAGGCTGGATCTGGATCTGGGCCTGAACAAAAATCTAATCAGCTTGTTCTTGAGATATCTATATTATAATAGCCGTAGGTGATCCGTCTGTCCGGGGGTGTGGCTTACTCCGTTTAGAGAGTAGCTCCATACATTCTGGAGAGGCTTCATATAAACAAATATCCACCATTTTGCTAACTCGCATAGCTTTGAGGCCCTTTTGTTAGGCCCGTGGTGTTTTGCTCTCTCACAGTTTTATTTCAACTCTAATTCGATATATCATTTCATTTTTCACAGTCGCTAACATAGTTTTAGACTCGGTTGAAAAAAAACGGGAAGAAAATCCAATGAAATCTGCTTATAGAACGAAATTCATTTTTGAAGGCCTGTAAAATAAAGCCCATTCATTGAGTCACCCTCACGATTTTATCTCGAATTCACCCTCTTGTTTCATTTTTATCGATGGTTTTAGACTCGGTTTCAGCAATAATTGAAAAAATAAATGCACACCCGGGAAAATGCCGAGATATATAAAAAATCATGGACGATGTATCAGACACCGACCGCCCAACATGACGGCAACATGTCGACATATATGAAAAATTCGCTTTTTCTTTTCCGTTAAGATATATTACTTTTCCGTTTGATGACAGTCGTCACAAAAACGTCAACAATGATATCGACATATATTTCTTCGTTCTTATTTCATCCATCATTATTATCCGGAAGTAAAGAGTGTGTGTGTGTGTGTGTGTGTGTGTGTGTGTGTGTGTGTGTGTGTGTGTGTGTGTGTGTGACTGTGTGTGTGACTGTGTGTGTGACTGTGTGTGTGACTGTGTGTGTGACTGTGTGTGTGACTGTGTGTGTGACTGTGTGTGTGACTGTGTGTGTGTGACAGACAGACACAGAATTGTGAGGAACAGAAATGAAAAATTGAGATGTGTGCATGCACATGCATTCACATGTTATCAGAAGTAAATATATTGTGTAGATTACATCATTTGTGGATCTGATAAATTGCCTGTACCCATTTTGTAAAACTGAATTTGCAGCAACTAAATGAAGATGTCCAAATGTCACACACCTCCATGCCCGTGGGATTCCCGTGGGTTACCCCACTAGTAATATATGTATATATATGTATATATATATATAATTATGTATGTATATATGTAAATATGTATATATATATATATATATATATATATATATATATATATATATATATATATATATGTATATATGTATATATGTATATATATATATATATATATATATATATATATATATATATATATATATATATATATATATATATATATATATATATATATATATATATATATATATATATATATATATATCTATCTATAATTCCAGTAATCTCTGTACGTCTGTACGTCTGTACGTTTGTCTGTGACCGCTGTTTCTCGACAACTACCGGTCCGATATACTTGAAACTTGCCAGGTATATTGCTGGGGACCCGAGGATGTGCCTTTTCAAGGTTTGAAATTAATCGGACAAGTACTTACCGAGCTATGGCGATTTAGCCGTTCGCCGTTCGCTTTGCCGTTGCGAATGGACCAAACCATTCATGTAAATAGAGGGGGGGGGGGGGGGTTCTGTGGTCGTTCGCTTTGGCTTTGCGAATGGACCAAACCATTCATGTAAATAGAGGGGGGGGTTCTGTGGTCGTTCGCTTTGGCTTTGCGAATGGACCAAACCATTCATGTAAATAGAGGGGGGGGTTCTGTGGTCGTTGCGAATGGACCAAACCATTCACATCGAATCATCGAATCACATCGAATGGACCAAACCGTTCGCTTTGGACCAAACCATTGCATGTAAATAGAGGGGGGGGTTCTGTGGTCGTTGCGAATGAACCAAACCATTTCATGTAAATAGAGGGGGGGGGGGGGGGATATACTTTTAGATATATATATAGTACGGGCATTGGCAAGGAACGGGCACCCACGTACGGGCAATGCCCTAGTATATATAAAACACAGTTTGTGTGTGTGTAATGTTACCGATAGACTCCGAAACGGAGAGGCTCACGTGCTTGATATTTGGCATAGACATGGCCATTGAGCCTGGGACGAACATGGCCGAGACCATATTTGATGAGATCCATATTTTTTATTCATATTTACCTCAGCGCATTTCAGCGAAGTACCCGCTAATCTCAGCCAGTGCGAGCAGCTCGCTGATTCGCTCAGAGCGATCACGTGATGTTCCATCCCGTCACACGTCATTCAGGGCGAAAAGCCATTGCGTTTTTCACCTTTATGCGACCGTGTTTTGTGTCGATTTTGTGCGATATGAATTAAATTTTAATTCATATTTCGTGTTTACGAATTCGAATACGAAGGATTTCCCCTTTCGATTTCGAATACGAATCGAATACGAGCTTGAGTCGAGAGGGCGAATGTACGGGTTGGGAAAGTACGGGTCTCCCCTCCCCCACCCGGCAATGCCGGGTACTTCTGCTAGGATCACGTGATGTTCCAACTTTGCCGCCATAATCTCACAGTTATGCGTTCGCACGTAATTCAGTTTTTCACATTTAAGCGAGGAACATTGCCATTCACACCACATAGGTTTTTTTCACTTTCATCTGATATTTGTGATTTGTTTCAAACAAACTGTATTTCCCATCTACACGGCCATGTATTCCTATTAACGTTATGTAAAGTACATAAATTGTGTGGATTACATCATTTCTGGATGTGATCAATTGCCAGT